>NC_045637.1:71877748-72188998 GCF_009829145.1 Chiroxiphia lanceolata
TTTCTTCAGCAAGTATGACTGAACCCAAAGAAAGAAAAAAAGAAATGCCTGTGCATCTTTACTGCCTTCAAGGGTCATCAGGCTACTGTTAATCAGTTGATTACTACACATTTTTTTACAGAGCACAGTGAACCCTAACCAACCAAATGAAACATGTCAAGAAAATACCGATCATAAAGGAGTCACCCTCATGAAGGGCACTTTATTCCTACTGCACCTGCCTTCTCCCTATTGCTAGGGCTTCAGTAGGACTGGAAGTGACAAGGGGAGGAGGTGTAAAGGAGAAAGTTTCTTCTATTTTGTGTTCCTGAATTTCCCTGTCTTTGGCATGACAAGCCTTACATTCAGCATTTCTGCAGCTTAAACTGCACACTTCTGAGCTGTACTCCTTCCTGCCTCTTGCTGCCATCAGGCAGAATTCAGTTTGAAAATACTTTGCAATTCTTAAATGGAGAGGCAAACTACAGGATGGATTCTTTTGTTTGTTTGGTTTGGGTTTTTTTTAATGGAGGTAAACTGGAGTACAGTTTGTTGTGAGTTTTTTGTTTTGTTTCGGTTTTGTTATTTTTTTTTTGGAGTGGAATACTCCTAGCTTGCTTTGTGTGAGGTTGTCCTGAAACACACCTGCCCTCAGATCTCACACTAACAACTTCAGGGTTTATCCTGAATTTAGGTGATTTTAAGACATTTGGCAAAGCTGATCCATTTCCCAGAGGCGAAACACAAAGAGAAAATAGAGCTGGTGGAAAAGTTATGATAGACAGATTCCCCCCCCCCCCCAATAATTACTTAGAACAATTAAACATTGTTCCTAAATGTAGAGTAAAATCTGTAAGTAGTAAGAAATTGATAAAAGTAAAAAAAAGAACTTTAAAAAATCCTTCAGGGTGTTTTGAATCCCTCCCAGAGGAGAACTGTACTTCTGTAGTATGCAGTAAATAATAATGAAATCCCAGTTGACTTCAGCTTTGGTTCTGTATCAGCAAAGAATACATGATAGGACATCCCCCTTCCCCTCCAATTCTGCAGTGAGCCATGCATAGGTTTTGGTTCTGTGTCCGTTAAAAGGTTTTTCATACTGGACTTGACCGTAACATGTCTTGGGCTAAATTTTAAGTGCTAAGAGTAGACTTCACTCCTTTGCCTTTGATATGCTAAATGTGTGAATAGGAAAACATGCCCTGTTTTTCCTCCCTTTCCTTCTCTGAAGAATCAGCAAAGACATTGTCACTGACTTTCCAGAAAACAAGAGAGCCCTATGGATGGATATGAGGATTTGCACTAAAGCATCTATTTGTTATCAATTTGTAAATTAATAAATCTTTACAAAGATTTTTCTAAAGAACTATGTTTAAGAAATGTTTATGACACGAAACCCTAAATTACTATCTGTTGCGGTTTGGCAAGAAAAAGATGTTTTGTAATTTTTCATTGTTTAAGTTTTATCTATGAATCAAATTTGTCACTAGCATAAGAAATGTGCGTATGACTTCGTTGTCTTCAATGTAGTAGCATCTGTTTAGGTTATCAGCTAATTTAGGAGCCTGAAGTTAGAAATCAAAAGCTGGGTGGGCACCTGACTGAAGCAATCTTGCTCTCAAATGCTGAACGTGTGTTGCTCTCATTTATAGCAGGAAAGGGATCAGCAAAGGTAATAACAGATAATTCTTCTATTTAGGAATACAAATAGCTTCAAAGTTTGGCCCTTATTACAAGAACTACAAAATAGACAAAATTCCTTTCAAAATAGATAAAACTATTTCTTCAAGGTTGTTCAGGTAAGGAACTCTAACCTGTACATTTTCCTCTTCAGACTATGAATATCAGATTCAGAGATGAAGCTATCATAATCCTTTGGAAAAAGAATAAAACATTGCAACCTTAAGATAATTAATAATCAACACACAAAACCCCAGAAAGGTTATGTTGATTTTGTTTTAAATAAGGAAGCACCTAAGTGACCATGCTCACACAAAAATTTGGGATTAAAGTTAGTCAGCATTTCCCACCTTGTTCCCACCTTGAGTCCAAAGAAAATTTACATGTCACTGATTTTCCTCCTTGCAACTCCCTATACAATATAACTTGTGCTATGTTCTAATAATATATCAAAATATTATATATATATATAAAATATCAAAACCCCCTGTGAATCAGTGAGGTACTTCTCTATTTATATCTAATGTCAATTAAAACAAGAAGTGGTTTTGGGACCCTTTAGAATTCCAGGTGTAAATAGGAAGAAGTCATTGCAAGGTCAAGATTTTTTAATCTTTCAGAATACAGCAAATTAATTATTTGCAAATCTTGGTTTATTATTTCATCTCCCATTTTACAATGCAAATTCAAAAGTAAACTTCCGTGTTCAAGAAAGTGAATGCTTAGAATTTATACAGTGCTTCATCAATTCAATAAAGCATGTGTAAGCATGTCAGTCCTCCTACAAACCCTGCTCTCTTAGGATATTAAAGGATTGCAAGACTGGGACATCGATGTGATTCAGTAGAATTACCTAATCCACTGCTAAAGATGAGCCATGTTTTTACCTCTTCTGTGTTTTCCAAGCTACATATATACTGACTTCACTGGGACAAGCTGTGCTCCACACTCAGCACATAGTGAAACCTCATTTATAGTAAGGAAATGAAATCAGAAACATTGACATTTGTGGAACCACTTTGGACTTACACCAGCACACCTAAACTCAGAGCTGTCCTTCCATCTACAGGTAGCTCTACCTCTGGTGCTGCAAGGAGCCCACAAACATATACAACTTCCTGACAATTTGTAGGTGTAGCCTTGCTGAACAGACAGACAGGTTGTCTTGGGGTGCACCTTGGGGTGCATTCCTGTCTTGAGTGTACCCCACTGGGGCAGGTCCTTTCCATGAAACAAAGTCTTGAAGAGCAGAAAATTAACTTTCTACAAGGGTCCTGGTATTATGCAGGTGCTTTTGCAAACATAAAAAGTGAGGAGAAGACGTGTTCGTCAGTGATGGCAGCTCTGGGTTAACTGTAACAGAACAAACAAGCAAAGAGGCAAACCTCAGCCTTGCTTCCACAGCCACCTTGGGGAAAGGCCTGACTTTGCAGCCCCCGCTTACGCAAGCTGTCCTGCGACAGGAAAAGGGACCGCTCGTGCAGGTCACTGGAACAGCTGGCCCTAATGGAGTGCTGGTGTGTGAGCACGTCTCCTCTTTGTGGTCTGTGACATGTCTCATTGGCTCCTCATCATACAGGCTGCAGCTTTACCAAATGAAAAATCCAAACCAGCAACCAAAACCATAAAACCCCAACCTGCTTTAAAACCTAAACTGAAGCAAAGCTCCTAAAATGGGTCCTAGATTCAACCACCCACAGCATACAGAGTTTAATAAATAAATTAGCAAAGCAAAAGGAGGCTGCAGCCCTAAAAACACAGTAGAATTAAACACCTATAGCCCTTAACATACCTGACAGAAGAATGTGCACATTAAAAAGAGGTTAGGAGTGATGTGTCATCACGTATGTGTCATCGGTCTTTTGGGATTTAAGTTGGGAGTTGCATCTACCTGCAGAATGGTAGTACAGCTGCATTTCTAACTGCGCCACAGGGTCTCGACCTAGCAGAACCAAGCCTCTTGCATCCACTGATGTCAAGGAGTATGAGGCAACAACCAAGAGAAGAGGTGAATAAAGGCACCATCGTAAAAGGATTTAACATTTAGCTTCCTTTTAAACCAAAGTCCTATTATATGTGTTTTTTTTTAAATGGGCTTGTAACCTGACATACGAATGTGCTACATATGACTGAACATTCAACAGGAAGACTGTTAAACATGGAAAAAAGGTAATCTGTACAACCAATCTTCAAATACTTGAAGAAAACTGCTAGAATCCTACAAACTAGTTTTAATTAAAAGCATCCAATATCTCAGCAAGCAGTGATAATTAGCTTTATTGTTGTAATTTAATATGCTACACTTCACAATCTCTGTGAATGACTCTACTTTAGAATTATTTTAATTCTATTTTTAATTTCCACCTCATCACACAGTTCAGTGTAAATAATAACTACAAATCTGAGGGGTGGTCCTTTCTGAAAACTGAAAACCAAGGGTCATAATAAGCACTTTAATGTCCTTCCATTTCTGCTTAAAAAAACAAAACAAATACCTCCAGGTCTTTTAAAGGACTGTATTAAAACAGAAAAAAGGTTAAAACTAAATGGATCAATTTCTCTCCCTCTGCACTAATTCCATATTCAGCATTTTCTACATAGTCCAGGGAGATGTTTAGTTTATTCAGTCATTTCTCTGTTCCTGCCTAGTGTAAATTCTGGTTAACTACACGAATTGACAATACAATTATGAGCATACAGTGAAATTTCAATGGAGAGCTCCTGTCTGCAAAATGAAGAAAGCACTGTAATTCAACACACAAGATTAAGAAAAGAGCTCTGCTAACAGTGCAGATGTGAAACATTTATATATCTGGCACATGTAATATTAATTTCCATGTTAGTGAACAATTGTGAGGGTGTAAAAAAAGTTGTCTCAAAGATCCTACGTAATTCTCAGTTCTTTGGGAATTCTTTTTCAAGGCACTGACAAATGACAAAAAGTGCATCTTGGATCCCATTTGTGTTTTCCATACATACTCTTCTTAGAATTCTCTGTGCTTGAGCTATATTCATGTAACAATTCATCGCTAAAGGAGATAATAAAAACAAATCCATTCTTTTACTGACTTTGTGTGCAAATTACTGGACTTGATATCATTGCAAATATGAAAAAGGTTTTTCCTTCAAGATTTTGAATTGCAACCAGAGTCATTATAAATCGTTTCCACAATATGAGAAAAATATGAAGCTAATTTTCCTAATTAAGGCCAAGTTTTATTAACTCATTAAACCCTGTCACCTTTATTCACTAAAAATCAAGCAGAAAAGTGGAATAAATTCACCATGACAAAGAAAATGCACACATTTCCATCTTATAAATAAACTGACTATAAAAGGTGAGGGGTGTAAATTAAGGCACTCAATCTAAGAACACAGCACATTCTCAAGTGGCCAAATTGAGCTCCTGGATATTTTTCCAGGGCTCTCACTCAAGAGAAGGCAAACAGCACATGAGAAACTGTGCTTTTTGTATCTATATGTATACAGGATTTAAAAAGCATAGGATGTCCTCAGCCCAGCACATCTAAATATGCAACACAGAAAACATAAAAGAATCCCTCCTACATCTAGAATTGTTATTGCCAAGTATCCTCAACAATATATCAGTAGTTAATTTGTCCAAATTATAGGAGGTTGCAGTAACTGTGCTTCATGATCACAGAATTGCTTCCTAATTTCCCTTCAAACTGTTCTGGCTGTTACGGATTATTAAAGGAAATTACCAGCCTGAATAAGCATATTAGACAATTTGTGTGATTTTCCTCCCCCTTTAAATAAACCTAAAAGTACTCATAAAATTAAAATTAATTAGCAAGTTCCTCCACACTACATATTGAGTTAACTCACTCTGCTTTTGCATATATTTTGGATCCAACCTATGATGGACAATTCCAGCTTTATATTGCAACTGCTCTGTTGTTCTCAGTGAGTTGAAACAAGCGGAAAAATGAAGCAATTCAGTGGGGAATCAGATCTCTCTTACAGAGCAAGTTTCTCTTTTACTGAGAAAGCTAGAGCAACTGGGATCAGAAGAAGAAATGTAAATCTTTCACATGAAATAAGCAAAATAACCAAAAGAAGCGGACAGTTCCCATTGCTTAAAAAATATGATCATTTCACTGTGACTGCTCATCAACACCTGCTGTCTGAATGGCCTTTTGAGGCATTTATACAAGAAGCACAAGTGTGCCATGCAGGTCCCGAACCTGCACTATCCCATCCCCATGAACTTGCAACAGCGCAAATAAAGCTAAGAACATACATGTATCTTCTCAGAACTTTTGCAGTCACTGTTGGTAATAACCTGCTTAGTGCAAAAAAACCTGTAATCTCTTCTTGTGCACCAGCTTAAAGTACGGAGGAAGGTGTGTCTTAAAGGATAAGGGTAACGCAGAAGTTGTTGCCTCATAATAACGACGCATCACAACGCACCCTGTGGTACTAACATAATTCTGTTTAAATTTAGGGAGCAAACAAAACTCTCCAAGTTGTAGTTAGGTTTATGTATTGATTACAGACATAGGGACAAAAAGCCACAGCTCACCTTGGAAGCAGTGAGTTTCCCAGCTGAAGTCTGTT
This sequence comes from Chiroxiphia lanceolata, assembly GCF_009829145.1. Lineage (NCBI taxonomy): Eukaryota > Metazoa > Chordata > Aves > Passeriformes > Pipridae > Chiroxiphia > Chiroxiphia lanceolata. The sequence continues at coordinate 71,883,989 of NC_045637.1, forward strand.
CCTTTTGCTGGATAGCCACCAGGCAGATAAAACTGCAGCTACTTTGGATGAGTGGAAGATATTCAAAGTAGCCTCCCATTTAAAAACTGCCATAAAGCTGACAGGACTGAGGCTGCCTGCCTTGCTTCAGATGATATTCACACTCACATCTAAATGCTGTTCCCCTCCAGCGTTAGGACAGGGAGTAAAAATAATCCTTGGATTATAGAAAAAATGCCAGTGAGGAATAGGTCTTTTGTCTTTTGACTCTTGCACTGAGTTGCAAGCATTCAAAAGGCTTCCTAAAGAATCACAGTCCCAGAAAAAAATGAACAGAGCTCTTACCTTCCACTCCTCAAGTGACATAATGTATTCCTGGTATTCTTCTTTCTTTCTGACTGATTTTATACTTGCTGGAAAAATGGAGTTTGTCACTTGGGAGGGGAATTCCAGGGGAGCCCACTACAGTGCCAGCAGAGCATCCTGCCGTACTCTCATAACGATGAAAACTTTTTCCAAAAATCCCATTACTCCTACACTACATTCTACTACTTTACTATGTTTCTTTGGTCTAATTCTATTACTTTTAATAACAGTAGAAAGTAATGACTGGTCAAATGTAATCAAGTACATATGGAATCTTGACCAAAAAATAATAAATTCACAATGGACCCAGCTCTTCTTGCACATAAACAGAAGGAAAAAAAAAAATCGCACAAGTTTGTCAGTGGAAGTTTTCCTGACAAAGAGCCACACAATAAGCCTATGATCCATGACTTTTGATATCCTCTGGACTTTTTAAGAGAAACGTTGCCAAAATGATCTGCCAGAACAGCATAGGATTCATTATGCCCTTGTTTTCTGTTGCTGAATACAGACTGGACCCATTTCCTCGTTTTCTGCGTTAGTGTAAGAAGTACCTAAAGCTCAAATAAAATATGCCTGGAAATGTTTTTGGCTTCCTTTTGAAATTATCCAATTTTAATGATGAGGAAGAAGTTTTTGCATTGTTGTAAAACTCTGTGGATTGATTCTCCAGTACATTTCTGCATTGCTATGCAGTGGAAGTGGCAGGCAGACCAGGTTTTTGGTATTAAGGTCTACAAAGGAAAGCAAAACTACTATAGTAATGCTGAGATGGAGGCTATTGCATTTTTTTACTGTACACTGCATGTAACAAAAACGACAAAGGTATTGTTCATGCTTATGTAAGGCAACCAGCAACCAGATCATTCCTGGAGGAAGCACTGGCAGCCGGGAGCAGAGGTGAAAAGTCAGAGGTGTATGACAAGCTTGTCTCTACTGCAACTCCTGAGTATGGGACCTATTAAAAATACACCAACTCACTTTGCTCACTTGGAGTTAAGCAGCCACCCTGAGAAATACTCTGCTGGGATAAACGATGCACAAAGGAACAGTGTCTAAGCTTCTCCAGTTACTGTGGCCATGAAGGGCAAAGAAACAAGAGTCTTCTCCCCTGTCTTCCCATTATTACATTGGCCCAGAGGATCAGTGGTCTTTCTACCTCTTTAAATACCAGGGTCCACCAGTCCTTTCTGACTGAATAGGAAAGCTAGTAACAATTTCACATTACGCCTCTCATTCCTGTCATTTCACCTGGAAGTCATACCCAGTAGGTAGAGGACTCTTGCAGGTATCAGTGCATTAGGTTTGAAATCCTGGCTGTTGAGGATGACCAGCACTGGACTTCCATTGACTTCCATCTGGTCAGTCTTCTCACTCAGTGGAATAAACCTGATTTCTCCTTGGCTTTTTATGTTAAATTTACCTTAGTCATTAGGGATAAAATTTCTATTTCTATTTTCACTCTAAACTTACAGTATATCAAGTTCTGAGCTTTGTATAATTTACTCCAAAAAAAAAAAAAAAAAGAAAAAGAAAAAGAGCACACGGATAGTCACCAATATTAATATTTGTGAGAAAACCTTTAAGGCTGGATGCAAGTCTGGGTAATAGAAATGTGAACTAAGTAAACTGCAGAGCTCTGCAGTATTTTGGACACTTCCCCCCCCCCCCCCAGTTCTCCTAAGGACAGCCATGATAAGGACAACTCTCACTTTAAGAGCTCTTGGTCCTGCACTTGGTCTACCACTTAGTTTTCTTATTCCCCAGGCATCAGCTCAAAGGCTTGATGAAGGCATTAAAAGCATACAGCCATTCAACTAAACTTGGCAGAGTTTTTTTCTAGTGATTGAGGTATCTTGAGGGGGTGGAGGGCATAGGTCTGTGTAAGCATTAGATCCTGTACTTTTAATTCTGGTTTTAGACAAACATTTTTAAGTCAAAATCAAGCAGAGCATACAATATTAGAAAGAAACCTTCTGCTTGTAAGCAATGACACCTTTTGTAAAACAAATCTAGTACCAACTACTGTATGTACTGTTATATGATCCATGAAAAGATACTGGGCATCACATGAACAAGTCCATTCCCACTTTTTGGACTTACAATTTTCCTTCAGTAGAGGAAAAAAACCAAAAAATAAACAGTTACCTAAGGGCAAAAACGTGGTTTCGGCAAATTCAGAAGCAACTACATTTCATAATAGAATGTCATCTCATCCCTTCATTTTTCTATTTCACTGAGGCTCCAACACGTTAAACTATGCGATTCACCAGCAAAGGTGAGAGAGCAGTGCCACAAGCAACTCAGAATGTGCCCCTGTGCTTAGCTGATTATCCAGATAAGTCTTTCCAAGTATTTGAAAGGAATTTTAGTACCTATTTTAAATGCAGTAGATTAATATGCTTTTTCTTTACATTTCAATGATAATTTATAATGGTTTAATAGAGAGTCATACTACATGGTACTCCAGTATGCATGTGAGTTTACAATTGATGTGAGCAGTCAACCGAAACTAAACAGAGTGCGTCTTTTAAAGGATTTTGGACCTACAATGCATTACAGCTTCAAAATTTGAACGAAACTATTAAAGTCTGGCAAATAGGTTTGCTAATGGGAAACGCATGAAAAATAATCAGGGTTATATACGGGTTTATTTCATTTAGGGTTTTTTGGACAATCTAGACAGGTAAACATACAGTGTAGCTTTGGTGGCATGCAGATCTTGAAAAGAAATAAGTAGTCAGGAAGATCTAATTCTAACTTCCGATCCCAACACAAAGTCCTTTTGTAATACGCTTACACTTACATGTGTAAGCAGACTCAGTGAAAGGAAAAAAAAAAGAAAGAAAAAAAATAAGGAAAAGTAAAAGAAACAGCTATATTCCTTTACAATAATTTATACAAGCTTAAGCCAGTGGCCATACCAGCTCTAAAAATTCTTGCATCTCACAAAAATCTCAGTTTTTTGAGATAATTTGGCAATGACCACTACAACAAATTTTCTGACACGATATTATTTACTTTTAACAATGTTGAGAGCAGAATACTTTGCACAAAGTCTGGCAGCATTACCATACCTTCTAAACCAAGGTAGAAAAGTAATCCAAGTAGTAATCAGGTTTCTTCAAACACAAAATTAAAAGTTTCCTTAGAACGGACTGCTGCAGTGGGAACTCGTTTCTTCACAAACACAGTTTCTAACTATGCACATCTTCTTTAACAACGACTACGGAGCGAAACCGTCCCATCACAGAGAGGGTAACTTTGCAGAACAGGGTGAAAGAGAACCTCCAGCTGTGACAGGCTGCATGGCAAGGAGGAAAACTTCTGGTAGCACCGCTATTCGGAAGTCAGCAACTTCTCCTCTAAAGCCTTTCCCCTCAGGCGCATTGGGGCTGCTAATTTTAATATTTCCTAACAGTTTTGACAATCTCCGTATATGCCTCCCCTCTGCAAACTACGGGCGCAAGCAACTGGAACTCGGGCTTTGAATGAACCGAAGTGCTGCGGCTGACTCGAGGAGTTAAACACAACACCGGTCCGCATTTGAGTCAATGTACACCCCCTTCCCGGCCAGGTCCTCATGGCTACTCATGGCTACTCATCTCTAAAATTTCAAGGAAGCACTCAAAAACGCCTGGATTTATACACAAGCTGCGGATCAATGTTTCCAAACTAAAAAAAAAAAAAAAAAAGGTCGGCTGGGACGTAGGACGTAGAGAAGGGGAAGAAATAGATAGGATGCGATGGGATGGGAGGACAGGGACCGGGCTCCGCAGTCTCACACTTAACGCTACCGGCAACCCCTTCTGACCCGCGCACCGCAGCCGCCCGGGGCTGACCCGCCACCCCGGGGGCTGGGGCTGCTGCTTGCCCGCCCTGGAACCCCCCGCCCCGCGGTAACCTGCTACGCCGAGGCCGGGGCGGGCGGCAGCAGTGGCGGCGCCCGCTCCATGTACCTGCGCGCTGCCCCGCGGGCGGAGGCCTCGGCGCCCGGTCCCTCCCCCCCGCTCCCGCTCTCCCGCCCGCCCCGCGCGGCCCCCCCCCGCTCCGCACCCGCGCACCCCCCCCCCCCGGCGGGAAACGGGGCCGGAGTCGAGGCCGTGCCTGGGACGGCGACGGGGTCGGAGGGGCTTTACCTGGCGAGGTACCTGCTGCCGGGGCGCCCCGCCGGCTGCGCGCAGCTGGAGGCGCGGGAGAGTGGCCGGGCTCCGCACCGCCCCGCCGGGCGCTCCCGGCACCGGACTCATGCGGGTCTCCCAGCGCGGCGGGCAGCGGCCAGGCACAGCGATGCGGCCGGGAGTCACAGGGCGTCAGCTGCACACATCCACCTGTAACGCTCCAGAGCTCAGGCTAAGGGCTCAGATCATCCTCCTATACTTCAACACAGGCGTTCGCGTCCCGCGCTTTTTAAGCTCTTGAATTTAACCACCGGACCAGAACTTAAGCAACTTACTTGAAATCGGTGGCAGAGACAGTCACCGAAATGCTTACGCTTCAGACCAGGCGGCACGGCAAACCTGATGGAAATTACTCATGCTTGATAATTAAGCAGATATACACTCTGTGGAGGATCAGGATCTCTTTTTTTTTTTTTTTTTTTTTTTTCTGTGCTTCAGTTCCTCGTCTGCAAGATGAGGATAATAATACTTCCTTTCTCACATCCTATCTTTATATTTGCTCCCATATGAGAAAAAAATTAGACATAACTTTGTGCATGCTAGTAATCTCATTGACTTCAACTGGACAATTCAGAGCCAAAAAGTTAAGCAAGCACGTAAGCATTGGAAAGATCAGGAGCTTAGAACACAAGCTCTTTGAAACTGTCTACTACTTATTAAAAGTTTATACTGTACAGCAAAATTAGGTCTCCGAGGCTAAGTTGTCCTCTTTCTAGAACAGAAATGGCAGGACTATACCTGGGGATTTTTTTCATTCACTCCTTCCCTCAGAGAGGCTCTGCAGACGTGATTGCTGTGTTCTTCACAAACTAGGGTAGTATCTGGATATGTTTGAGATGAACCAGGTATACCTTGTGCTTCTCAATTTTATTTATTTTTCACACTGTGTCTTTAAAGAGATGCAGAACCCTCTTTCTACTGTAACTTATAAGTAGACTTTATGGATTTGATAGTGTTGAACTTGGAGGAAAATTTCCTTATTTTATTCCAGAAGACCCCCATGTCTTCCAGCAGGTTTGCATACAGGGATTCAAGTGCATTTGGCCAGTGGAATCACGCCCTGGCAGTAAAAAGAAAGATATTTAAAAAATATCCGCAAAAAGATCCATTAAAAGGTGCCACCATGTACTTAGCAGATAGTACCTTCCTCCAGCAAATTGCAAAGAGCTCAGCCTCAGCAGGAATGGGAATACAGGTGGTCACACCTTCTTCAAAAGCAGAAGCTGGTTAACTCAAGGGAACACAGCGACTTTCCACAGATACATGCCTTTGGATATTTTGAAGTAGAAGGACCAACACTCCACTGGGGAATGTCTCTTTCAGCAGCTGTTTGCTACTCTCCTGTGCTTCAGCTGCCATAGGGCCCCTGCGCTGCAGCACACCAAGGGGGAACTGATTTGGCATATATTTTTTTAATGCAGGTTTCACACTGCACAAGCCACGATGTCTCGTTAAACATTTGATACAAATGTTAAGGCCAGACTTGAGTTGCTAGACGTGTGTGAGCTGAGCCTGCTTAAGTCCAATCTTGCGAATTGTAAAGGATCTTCTGCTAACCACTGCATTTAGGTTTGTTAACCAGCTCGTAGGAGCTCTCTGCACTTAGTAAGATGGTGGTGGAAGATCCTTTTAATGGCTGAAGCCCTGGAGAAGGAGCAGCAGTACAGCCACGGCTAGCACTAGCTCACTGGGGCAGACTGCTCTCATGTACAGCAAGTTTCTTGCTGGGAGAACAGCAGTGGGCATTCTGAAGGGAGGTCCACTGTCCCAGTGATGCTTACCAAGCCCAGAACTACTTTGAAAAGATCTGTTAAGGGATAGTTACACATATACACTTAGGCACTCGCCCGAGGAGCCAGATTCTACAAGCCTTTTCTTGCACTATTTCTACTGACATTATTGGGAATTTTGGATAAACCAAAGTGGGTTGTAAAGGATATAAGGTAGAGACAGGTATGGCAAAAAAAAAAAAAAAAAAAAAAAAAAGAGTGGCCTTACAGTTGTCTAATTCACTGCCAGCTAAATCTTATATCAGGTGAAATCTACTTAAGACACTTTTCCATTGTTATCAGATTTACAGTGGGAAGCATCTAACAAGGCTGCATAGTGAATGGTTTCCTTCAGATTTGTTCTTAAATACAAATAGAAATTGTTAATGCAATTTCTATTGCATTGTGTATTTCTATTGCTGTGTATTATCATTTACCATTTATTCCTCTCTACAGCGGTCTTACCACCCGGAATCCTCAAAATGGTCAGCATGCCACATTCCTGCTGCTTCAGTCCATTACCAGACAGGTGCTGATAATTAAACACAAAAGTACAGCAGAAAATTTTTGCAAATTGATAGCCAATAAAAAAGTGTTAAGCACAGAGTATGCGTATTAGGTGCAACAGCTGGAGCGTGCCAGGCAGGTGCTTCTCTCTCCTTTCCACCAAAAAAATTATGTTTATTATCAGAGAATTGCCTGGGCCAGAGTTGTCCAGAGGCTTGCTGGTGGGATTGTGAATCTACTGGGTGAGTAGTTCCCATTCAGTTTGGAGAACACACAGTTCTGATCAAGATGAAGGATAGTGGAAGATTATTAGAAACATGTTGAATTTCCAGAGGCACAAAAGGGTAATGGATGTTGTCTTCTACAGCCAGAAATCTCCCTCAAACCATGCTTTCTACTATAATGCTAAGTATGAACCATGTGTTTCCCAATTCCTTATCATGGTGTTATCTCACCCTGAGAACCCCCCCCCACAGCACTATTTTGCGTCTCAAGAAGGCTCTTCACACGTTGCAAGTGCCACAAGTGCTTAAGAAAATATCATGGGCCTCACCAGTAACGGTTGGTTGGCAGCTACTTGGAAGACACATAGAAAATACAGCTTCGTTGCTCTGAGTCCACATAAGTCTAACATTTAATAGATCCTTTCCGTTGTTTAGAATCTTTGATCCATTAAACTGTAGTCTCAGATTTTTTAAACTTTAGAGAAGAACTCTGTCCACCTCTTAGTAAGCTCTAAGGCTTTTACTCAAAAGCATCTCAAAATTCCATTGGTTTCCTCTCCTGACACATCATGGGAAATATCACCACTAAAATCTTTTTTTCCCATCGGTCTGTCACATAATTTTCCTCTTTTGCGTTGTCATGCTGACTTCTCAACCACTGGTTGCAACACACTATATTTCACTTTTCTCCCAAGTTACCTTACATCGGCTTCCCACTGTCCTTTACTTGATCTCTCCCATCATTCTCGTTTCTCATTTACATGTAGCATTTCAGGCATTGCCCCTCTACACTTTTTTTCCCACATAACTTTTTTTCACCAACTGACCTCCCTGAACTCAACTACAAGTCTTCTGCTCCTCTGCAGTCTGTGTATTTTCCACTAACTTCTTTTAAATCTTTCTTTTTACAATTAGGAAGTCCCTCCTTATGGTTTTCTGTGCCTCAGCCTCTCTATTCTTTCTTTGTGAGTTTCTTACCAAGAGGCCAGAGAAACTCTTAGTGTGTTATGGAGACTAACACAAACACAAGATAAAAAATTGCTGTAACAATGCAAGGAACTGGTGGATGACAGATGATCAGGTATGTGAGAGAATAAACTACAGTTTGTCCATCACTGCTTTGTTAACTCCTTTCCTTTTAAGGAATAGTAAATACAAAGATAGGAGTTTTAGTTGTTTGTGGTTTTCTTTGTTTGTTTGTTTGTTGATTTTTATGCTAGAAGAATATTTTACAGTGAGGAAATAGAATAGGCTGAATGTGACTGCAGACATTTTTATCATCGAGGACAGGTGCATATTGTATGACTGTTGATTGACTGATGTGTAACCATGAAGTTGGAATCACATTTCCTATTCAACAAGGAGCATCTCAAGTTTTATATTGTATTTACAGTTTTTAGTGGAACTAAACACTCTGGTTATGGGTGTTCTTTGCTCTTGTATGAGAGCATACATGCACACATACACAAAACACTTGGGAAGGAGCATACCAAGGACATCATCAGTCCCACACATTCTGTCATATCACTGTTTGAAAAGCATCCCTTCTAAAATTTCCTGCTTATGGTCACATCTGGACCAAAGCTAATCACAGACCGAGGACAAATTCTGGAGCTCTCACTCACATCCAGCCTGTTGTCTCGTTTTGCTGGCTGATTGGCATTTTCACTTGGATGGCTTTAGTAACCTAAAGAATCTGTTGGAGAAACAACTGACCAGTGGGTCTCCCTACAGGACAAGTATGGCGGAGACAGGAACCAGCCACACCAGCACTCCCATTTCATAGGGTAGACACACTGTAATTATTGCTAATTATGTTTAGGTAGTGCACGGAGATGCTGGTTTATAGGTGTAATTTTATCACAAGCTGTTGCTGTCTTCTCAGGCAACATGAATTGCCTAGTCTGTTGAGCAAAATGGGGCATTCTTGATCACAGGCTAATCAGTCTTGTCAGGGACTTGGTTACATACAGTAATACCTTGGTGTCAGGGGGGAAGGACACAATTTCCTTCTACAATAAGAAAGTTCTGACTACAGGAGACTAAGGCACTAAAGTCAGCAACAGTAGCCTCAGCTGGGATAGAACTAGAGCTTCAGCTATTTTAATTGATGTCTAGTTTATGGGGTTTTTTTTGTAATTAGTTTTACATAGAACATACATAAAATTTAACTTCCATTTACATCTGGAGACAGCTACTGAAGTCCAACAGTTATTCTAGATTTCCAACAAAACTGAGAACAGAAATGCTTTAGTCAGAGTTACAAATTTAAAATTATTTGTGTGGGGAAGAGGAGACTGAGTAGAGACCTCATTGCAGTCTACAACTTCCTTGTGAGGGGAGGCAGAGGGGCAGGCACTGATCTCTTCTCTCTGGTGACCAGTGACAGGACCTGAGGGAATGTCCTGAAGTTGTGTCAGGAGAGGTTTAGGTTGGTTATTAGAAAAAGATTCTTCACACAGAGGGTGGTTGGGCACTGGAACAGGCTCCCCAGGGTCACAGCGCTAAGCCTGGACAGAGTTCAAAGAAGTGTTTGGATGATACTCCGGGCACATGGTGTGAACTCTTGGGGATGTCCTGTGCCAGGTAGGAGTTGGATTCGATGATCCTTGTGGGTCCCTTCCAACTCAGCATATTCTGTGATTCTGTGATTCTCTTACTTAAAATGCCTCAGAACAGGACCACTATCATTTCTGTACTAGTACATATCCATAGGATTCTTTGATCAGACATGAGAGAAAACATGCAGACTCCAGCACAGGGCAACAAGTACAATGAACGGACTAGAACAGCTCTCCTATGAGGAAAGGCTGCAGGAGCTAGGACTGTTCAGCCTGAAAAAGAGAAGGCTCAAGGGAATCATAGTATCTAAATACTTGATGAGAGGGAAGAAAGAAGAGGGAGCCAGGTTCTCCTCAGTGGTGCTCACTGATAGGGAAGAGACAATCGGTAATGGATATTTCACCTGAACACAAGGAAGTACTTTTTTTGTGTGTGTTCAAATATTGGAACACGTTTACCAGAGGGTAGGGTCTTCATCTGTAAAGATATTTAAAACCCAGCTGGACTTGGTCTGGGGCAACCTGCTCTGGCTGACCCTGCTTCAGCATGGTGCTTTGGTCAAGAGCCTGTGATTAGAAACATTAGATGTCTGGTTTTCAGAGATCATTAAATTTAAAAATGTTCTTCTGATTCCTTCTGATCCCTTCCAAACTTATAGCTGTACTTCAGCGTAAATTTCTCAATTTTTGTTTTGGAAAAGTGGAGTAAAACTTTTCTACATATACAAAAGGGGCTGAATTAAGAGGGTTTGTCACACTTCCTTTGGCTATCCATTGCATCTGAAATTCAAAGAATTTGGGGGTTTGGGTTTTTTCTTTACATATATTACATGGAGGTGCTACAGCTGTCTCTTTACAGGATGAATACCATGGTAGCTAGGACCTAATCTACCCAGGCAGAGATGAAGATGTTCCTGAGCCTAGACAGGTACTGGATCTATTTCAAGATTAACATTGTTAACCAGGCATTTCTTCACTAATAAAGTTGTTTAAGAGTTGACAAATGCTTCTTTTGAGGGCCTACTGCCAAAATTGATCCTACCTAAGAAAGTAGCTAGAAGTATGAAAAAGTTATAGGTTCATTTTTTCTTGGCCTTAATCTTGACTTAATAAGGAAGACATTAGAAATTGAAAATGATAATTGACTGGTAAATGGACAGCTCATCCTCTTCTTCAATTACTCATATGATTACTCCCTAAAAATTTGAATGGACAGATTCAAAAACTTAAAAGAAGATATCTGTTGGATTTTCTGGCAAAGGTTAAATGAAACAAGTCTGTTGTAATTTCAGTGTTGTCTACTAAGAAGCAGAAAGCAATGGAGAGTTGTGTTAGTGAACTGACATATTGGTCATAGAGATTTACTTTTTCATTTTCTTTTAAATCCATCTCCTAAAGTCTCCTGGCTATTTCTTTCAAATCACAAAGCTCTAATGAAGTCAGATTAGAAAGATCTAGAAGTATGTTACTCTCAATTTTCAGAAAGAATAAACTATTAATAGTACTTTTAATAAGTTTTAATAAGTTTAGACCTTTATAATAAGTGCACTTGTTTGACCCTAGAAAACAACACTGTTATCTGTGAGGTCTGTCATCTTCTACAGGCCCCACCTTGCTCAGGAGACTGTCCCTGGGTATAGCTGGTAATGAATTATAACTTCTGATACTTGCTGCACATATGTGCCAAATACCCTGAGTCTGGAGAAACACTCATTTTAAGTAAGCTTATCTTTATGCCTTCCTATGCAAACATATTTCAATATAGCTGAGAGGGTACATCTCCTCTCTGAACTATCTTATTTATAGTTAATGATGACAGGTATGTGGTCAGAGTGCCATTGTAGTCAGAGTGATCATTGTGATCTCTATCACTTGTTCAAAACCTTTTTTGTTTAATGGCACTTGAGAGTTGCTGTTAAGGAATCCGAAGGGGAGATGTCTTCTATAACAAGCAGCAATAAAGAAAGCTCTGGAGATTACTGCTGCAGTCCAAGCAAGGGGTTTGGACAGTGTTCACTGTGCAGTTTTAGTGAACCATTCAGTATCTTTGTACCACAGTTCCTTGGAGAAAATGACATAGTTAACATTTCTTTATTTCACAAGGGTATTCAGAGAACACCATAAACATTTTGAAAATTTCAGGAAGTGTGATAAAGGATTCCATTATGAGGGGATGTCTGCAGGGCAGACTGAAGCTTCTCTGCCTTCTCATCGAGCCAGACAGATGACAAGCCAGCTGTGAGCTCGTGATGTATTAACCTTAGCTGGCTGCCAGGTGCCCACCATGCCAGTCCCTCACTCCCCTTTCTCAGCAGGACAGGGGGAGACAATATGGTGAAAAAACTCATGGGTCAAGAGAAGGACACAGAGCACACTCGCCAACTACCATGATGGTGGAAACAGACTCAGTTTGGGGAAATTAATTTACTTTGTTGCCAGTTAATAACAGAAAAGGATAATAAGAAATAAGAAAACCCATCAACCTAAAAATACCTTCTATCCATCCCCTTCTTCCCAGGTTCAGCTCCGCTCCTAACACTTCTACGTTTTTCCCTGAGTGGTGCAGGAGGATGGGGAATAGGGCTTGTAGTCAGTTGATAACGCTACATCTCTGCAGCTCCTTCATCCTCACACTGTTCCCTTGCTCCAGTGAGGACTCCCTCCCATGGGAGGGAGTTTATGAACTGCTCCGTGGGTCCTTCCCATGGGCTGCAGTCTTTCAGGAACTGACTATACCTGCTTGGGTCCTCCACGGGACCTGCCAGAAAACCCGCCCCAGTGCGGACTCCTCTTCATGAGCTACATTTCATTTCCTACCAGAAGGCTGCTCCAGCATGGGCTCTCCATGAGGTGCAGCTTCCTTTGGGGTGCATCCACCTGCTGTTTCATAGGGTCCTCTATGGTCTGCAGGATAGATATCTGTTCCACTGAGAGCCTCCGTGGGCTTCAAGAGGACAATGTCCTTCACCACCATCTTATCTCTGGGCTGCAGGGGAATCTCTGCTCCAGCACCTGGAGCACCTCCCCTTCCTTCTTTAGTGGCCTTAGTGTCTGCAGGGCTGCTTCTCTCACATTTGCTCACAGCTGCTGCACAGCATTTTCAACTCTTTCTTAAAAATGTTTTACCTGAGCTGCCATCAGCACTGCTGATGGCCTCAACTTTGCCTGGCTGGAACTGGCTCTATCTGACAAGGGACAGCTCACAGAAGGCAATCCCTGCAGCTTCCCCCACTACCAGAACCTTAACATGTAGCCTGGATGCTGGCTTGAAGATACCAACACAGCTGTCTGACTCCCAGTGTAGAGCTGTTTACACCAGTGGATGCACAGCATAGGTAGGGAATATCGTGTCTGTTCCCTTCCTCCAGGTGCAGGCATACCATTTGGCAAGTAAGCAGCTTTGTAAGCCTGGGCTTCTAAAAAGCTGTATTTCAGATTATTTTTATTATTTGCATTACTGTTGCATTACCTAAAAACAAGCAGATGCTGCTCAGGGTCTAGCACTCCATCATATGTGGCAGTGTGCAAACAGTTCATGACCCATATTTAGTCGGACAATGGATCACCAGCAGCTACACACAGCTCAGGGAACCCAAGGAAGAGGTGAGATCCTATCAGGCAAGTAAATAGGCCAAGGATTAAAGCACAGAGTCACTGCAGTTGTTATCAAATTTTGTATTATTTGTATAGTTTCTGTTATCCCACAGCTAAAAATAGGTTCAAGGGAGAACATAAATTATCTGGGATAATACATAGAGACACATCCTTCCTAGCCCTGAAAGAAGAAAATGATGATTGGAAAAGAGAATGAGCAGGCTGGGGAGACTGATCAGGGATATGAAACCTTCCTAGCAGAAGTACAGTAAGTAAGTATTAGATTAAACCAAGGATGGAGAGCCTGGAGCAGATAAAACCTCCTCAAACCATATGCTAAGACAATGATGTTTTCAGCATTTTGAATGGACATGAACAGGAGAGGACAGGCTTGCATCTGACAAGGGTGGGAGACAAGGTGAAAGGTGACTGAGACACAAGGTGATGAGAATTTAAACATGAATTCCAGCTACAGGCAGGCTTAGGAAGTGTCCCACCTGGACAAAGCCATACAGGAAGGATCCACAGCTTATTCCTTAGGGGAGGATATAATAAAGGTGGTTTGAAGGGAGGGTTACTTTATTTATTCTGGTCAGAAGCAACATATATTATACATTGTTATTGTGGTGTTGATCATGTCAAGAATACACATAAACTGTGTAGCTGTCACAGCTTCTCTTTGTCCCAAGCCTGCCCCTTCCCTGGGTGTGTCCTTCATAGCAAGAGCCTCAGGAGACTCAAGATGGAGATGGGTGATATTAGGGTGAAATTAGCCATAAAGAAAACATTTAAATAAAAATGATTAAGCCAGTGTTAGAGCTATTATGAGACAGAAAAGAAATGTCAGAGAAAAAAAATGTGTACCATGACTGCCCCATTACACTATAATTAGTTTATCTTTGTATAATTTATGGTTAGCTCTATGTCAATGAATTCCAGCCAGAAGAAGCCCCTGGCCTAAAGCAAGCCTGCAAGAGAGAGGAGCCGGTGATGCCTGGATTGCACAGGATTTTTAAAGGTGTCCTGGGAACTCAGATGTGCTCCATCCTTGGAAATAAAAGGAAATATCTCATTCTTGTACAAGCTAATTGTCATTGAGCTAGTTACAAGCTAGGCACCTAAATATCTTCAGACATTTATGCTTAGATTTCCAACTTTACCTTGGTACAGGTAAATATTTTTAGGAAGAATTTGGAGTATTGTTCAGTGCTTAAATTATATAATCAGTCTAGTGGCTCTTGATAGGCATCAGCTGAGTTTAATGAAAAGTATCATTTATCTCAAGGGAGGTGAACAATTTTTCTTTTTCTGGTTCTCTAACTCCTTCTTCCCTTTAGAGACTAATATTTGACTAGAAAAATAATCATTAAGAAAGTTTATACTGTTAGATGGAAATCTAGCCCAGTTACCTGACTTAATGACACAAACATCCAGTAGTATGTATATATTGATGCCTTGAAGTGAATACCAGGATGTTTTTTCCTGTAAGGTAAATATTGATCAACACGTACAGTGTATTTTCCCTTTGGATCAATATGCCTGTTTCTTCTTAAATCGATAAGTACTTATTCTTACATAGAGGAAAAGTTTGTCTCATAATTGGATAAAAGTGGGTATATAGCAAATGAGAACACTTTTCTTGCTTGCCTCCAACAGTTGTGGGGCTCACGGTTTTAAAAAAAAAAGTCAAACTGATCATGTAAAATGCTGCATGTGAGGTTCAAAAAATACTATCACTCACATCTGCTGAGCAAAGTATAGGAAACATCCACATACATGACCCAGCTTTTAATTGGAACGATGATGCTTGCTGAACTCATCTGAAGCAGTGAATATTCCTCATTATTTTTACTGCTTTTTTGTTATTTTTAGCTTCTTGGAGCATTTCTTTCTGCATATGTTTAAACAGGGATGAATTTCCAGGGAATCCTGGGACCTGTTTTGTGATCTTAAAGCTTTGCATCCTAACTATTGTTCAATTGCAACTGATACCCTGATTTCGAAATGAGTAGATGTGAGAATTTGACCATTTTTTCAGAACTTCAGCATTTTCAGAATCTGAAAATTTTCATATTTTTTCCTCTCTATTACAAACACATGTAGAAATTGTTTAATACAAAAGCTTTTGCTGACACTTTGTTGTTCTTGTCATTACCACTGCAGGTTAAAAAAAACCTAAACAACCAAAAATAAACCCCAAACTTTCCACTTCCAAACATAAATAAATTCTACTTTATTAATGCAAACTAGCCAGCTATGAGAGTGCTAGTATGATCAATTATAAGTGAGAATTTGGCCTGGGAGATCTCAGACTGAAAATGGTAATATTTCAACAAAAAATTTATAGGAAAGCAAAGTAAAGAATGCTATTTAAATATACAAAATCAAACAGTTAACAAAACCCCTTTATGTTTATTCTGTCAGTGCCTTTTCTTCCATGAAGAATTTGGAAAAGAAAGAAGGATGAGAAGCACTGTCACATTTTGAACATTTAAGAATAGAGATGCTTTACAAAAATAAAGCAACTTCAGATTATTAATTAGATTAAGGCAGAGGAAGTAAAAAGATTCATGAACATACACACCTTTTAATTTATCTTATGAATAAATGTATAACTAAGTAAAGTAATAAAAAACTACTGTTACCCTCTAAAGAAATGTAATTAGGGTTCTCATTTCTCTCCTACTGCAGTAATACTTAAACAAAAGAAACTATCTGCTGAGTTTGGCTTTTGAGGGGAAACTATTTTCAATCTATTTTCAATCTCCAGTATTTCCAGGTGAAAACATCTTCCAATTCATCTGATACATTTATGCCACTATTTGATTGACTGCTATGTGGGAAATTAAGGTATTCTTGTTAGGGCTAGGTTGCCATCAGGCTGCTATTTTTGGCTAGGATGGAATTTTCAAACTGCCTAAAGGAAGGCCAGTGTCTGGTGGCACAGGCTTCCAAAATTCAATCAGGCCATTTGGAGGGAAATAATCCCCAAAAATACTTTTTCCAGTGAAATTATTAAGTATAATGCACACCTTCAAATACTTGTCAATCCATTTTGTACCCTGGATTTCTGAACTCTTGAGTGAGAATGCTCAAGACTAAGCACTAAGTCTCCCACTGATAAGGCAGGTGGAGATCTAGTAGAAGGCAAGTTGGTCATGGCTGCTGCTGCTGCTGGGAAGAGGAACCTATCCAGCAGACTCCAGGGTCAGTGGAAGAGAGACCTGGCAGTCCTTGAGGTAAGTCCAAAAATTGAAGGAATCATACTTTGCTTATTCTGAGGCCACTGTAGCAATTGGTCACAGCTGTGTACAGCTGTTTGACCAAAGAACTGCAAGTTGTAAGTGCATAAAATTCCTTATATTGCATGTTTTTGTTAATAAAATGGATGGCAAATAGCAGATGATTTCAACTGTACTTCACTGTGCTATTCCTGTTCACACAAAGGTGAACACTCTGCACTCTCAACAACACCACTTGCTTCCTTCATGTCCTGCAACTTTCCTTCACCGCTCCCACAGACACAGGAATTTTCCAATTATTTTCCTCTAATTCTTCCAGTTTCCCCAGTAACTCCGTCCACCAAATCTTCCTTCAATCTCCCTCACACCCATTCTTACTCCCTTCATTACTTGTGTTAATCCATCTCCCCTGTTCCCATGTCAATTCTGCAGCAGGCTCTCCCATCCTTGACTTCCCTTGCCTGGCTAGTTACCTCCTACATTTCCCCTTCATATCTGAGCACATTGAGTGTACTGTCTGCAAGCACTGATAAGATTTCCTGTATTCCATTTCCACCCTAAGAGTGTCTAATCTAGTTTCTGCACCTTTTACTCCACTGGAATTAGGAACAGCTGAACTTGGTCAGATCAAAGGACCATCTAACCCAATATTCTGTCTCACACAGTGGCTGAAAGCAGATGCCTGTGAAGTATTATCAGTATGGGCAAGGATATAGTGATATTCTCTCCACCACCCCCAGCTGTTCTGGTCAAAATCTCTAATGATCACTTTACAGCCAATTTTCAGAGCCGAAACTTGCTTATTCTTTTCATTCTTGCCCTGTTCGCATCCTTTAGCATTATCTCCTTTCTCTTGATGACTACAAAACCAGTGCTGACTTTAGGTTCTCCTCTTAGTTTCATCATGATTTTTGGAAGTCCCTCTTGTTCTTAGATCATTTTTTGGGGGCAGGCTTCTGGGATCTGTCCTAGACCTCTTCTCCCCTCACTCCTCCTCCAAAGTAAGAAGATGCAAGGTGCTTTTCCAATTAAAACTTCAGCTAACAATTCCATATTGACAGACTGATCAACCAGATCTTTCTGTCTGGTTTCTGTAATTTTCTGTCCAAACTGAAAGTTCAGCCTTCTCTAATATGCCATTCAGAATATTTCTCTTAAGCCCAAGTTCAACAGTGCCAAAACAGGTGTCATTTCTCTCCCTTGAGTTCTGACCACGACTTCCTTCTGAATCATAGTACACCAAATCAGCATCCTGCCTCTTTTCTGACACTGTCACCCAAACCCCTCATCCTCTACTCAGAACTCTCTCATGTTTTTCACATTCAGACTATTGTAAATACTTGAAAACTATTTCACATTTCTAAAAATTATTTTGGCTGTACATCCAACAGTGGTAATAGCTAACTCCGAGTTCTCATCCCCTTGTATCTTGATTACTGCAAAATTCTTTCTTCGAATCATGAAAAGCTGCAGTTCATGTTCATTCAGAATATGGATGCAGATTTCATCATGCTTTCCTGCCCCTTTAACCAAATGAAATCTTCTCCTAGATACCTTCATTAGCTGTTCATTCCATCATTTAAAAAAGGAATGAATCTGGGTTTGTTTTTTTTTAATTCTTTCTGGCCTGTAATCTCTCACTGCCTACCAAAACATAAGCTCTGATATTCAATGGACTTTTGCAACTTCCCTCCATCATTCAGCAATTTCTTTTTCGAACAAGAATCTTTGCTCTCTTACTCATGCTGCTCCTCACTGAGAACAGCTCCTGGTTCTACCATTTCCTTTGTTTTTTCAAAGTTTTCATCTCTGGCCTTGTGGAAACCAGAATTAAGGTTTCTTAAGGTGAAAAACAACAGCCTATTTTATAATGGGCATAGAATGACTGAAATTTATAGTTATAACATAGTGGGAAAGGCTTTGTGTGGACTACACGATGGTTGTTTGAAGAATAAACTGTATATTATTTTAAATCATAAGAAATCAGTATATGAATACTTTCAACATTAGGGTAGCCTTACTTCTGTTGGTAAAACATCTGTTATTTCTGACACTTAGAGACATACAGTCAGCACTTAAAAAGTCCTAAACAGAAAACAGCGATGATAAATGCAACAAAAAAAGTCTTGATTTTTCATTTTCCCAAGAAAGTGAAATACTAAACATTTTATACTACTATGAAACCAGATTATATGAACTCCACTTCCTTTTTTTCTCAGTTGATGAGGGCGCTATTTAGTAGTCAGAAGAAAGATAAAGCTCAAAGCAATCAAGAAAAACGTGAATGATGATGAACACTGCTCGAGACAGAAGATGAAGCCTCCAGCTCCTTCTCCCAGCACTGCAAGAATCACTTCAGTAGGATGAGAAAAGCCAATACTTTCTTGATTAACTGAGTGTGTAGAGTTTTGGAGGGGGTTACTTTTCTTGAAGCACAAACACAAAACATAAGACAGAGGAAATCATATCATTCATTACCCACATGAGCCTGTGGTTTGGAAAGACGAGCGGTTGGCTTTTGGCAGCTGCGAGGAATCATGGGGACTCAGATAGGGCCAGGCTGTCACACACTCCATATGCTTTCTTGCTACACTTTTCCTCCCCATTTTTTTAAAATGCAGTAAGCATGCTGTCCAAGTCTGCCAGAAAAAATGAATTACATAGGTGTCCCCTCACTCAGCTATCAAATCCTTCTCTTCCAATCTACTAAATAAAGAGAGGGGCTGTTGCATTCATGAAAAAAAAAAAAAAAGCAAGGTAAAATCGTTTTCATGCAAGCCCATACTAGAGAATCAGGAAGGTATTCATTTTATTTTGTGTATCTAGACAGTGATTTTAATGTTATGCAAATGGAGCAGGCAATTCCTAATCTATCCTGAAATGCATGTGTCAGAGCTCTTGTGTAGTACAGGTTACTGATGATAAAAACAAGATGTGTTTTTATACAAGGAAGGCGCATGATTACCAGCTTTAGAATTTTTTCTTTCATTACAAATTTAAAGTAGGACAAGCCAGTGCAATGGAAACTGAGGGGTACCACCTCAGAAAAAGCTAATGTCTTTTCAGAGTCAAGTTTGACAAGCATTGTTTGCCTCCCTCCTTGAAACCAGAACAGCTACACATGGTAGCAGTCTCTTACACTACAAAACAGATTAAGAAGAAAAGCTCCTATTAATCCTTAGTGCACCAGTGTTCCTCATTTTTCTTTCTTTTCTTTTCTCATAAAAAGGAAACTTATCTTGTCTAAAGAATGCCTCCAAACACTCGGTTGAGTTGAGGTTGTCATGATAAGGCAATCTTCACATCAGGAGGCTTTTTCAGAGAGGAAGAAGAAGCTCAGATATAGGCAGGGTCCAAGCCTCAGACCCAACTGTCAAGGAAACTGATGAACAAAGGGTCTTAAACTGACATTTATGTTGCTGTTATATGCTTAGGTAACTTAGTAGGACAATCCAGAGTCTTAAATCAAGACTCATCTCCCACATCAATCTGGCAGCCTCTTGGTTTATGTTTCCTCAGTGAAGTCAGGACCCTGCTTTACTCCCCCAAACCAGCAGACAGACGTCCCTTCTCTGCCAGAGCAAGCTCAGATTTACTTATGCACCCTGCTGGTTGAATCCCTGTAACTCCTGCACAGTCCTGTGCAGTCAGGAAAAGCACTCGGCTACGAGACTAGCTTTGAGCCTCTTCCTCACTTATTTAAAGCCATTAATAGGCAAGACAGAGACAGCATTACCTCGAGTGGCCAATACCTCAGCAGTTCAATCAAATGACAATATTCTCTTACTACAAATACAGGCTCCTCTCCACAGGCAGACGGGGAACTTGAACCTAGGTCTCCTAGAGCTGTAACAAGGACAATCAGATAAAAATTTGTGTGGGAAAAACAGGAAGCAGGGTGAGAGGAGGAACTTCTGCTGTGTTTTGTCAGAAAAAAAAAAAGCAGACTTTGTACGGTGAAACTAAACTATCAAGGAAGATTTCAATGCTGTGACTATTACACATCAGTTTGAGTTTCCTAGCTGAAACTGATGAAGAGAAGGATCATAAGATGGCCAACATGAGCAGAGCTGAGTTTCTTCCCTCCTTGTGCACTGACCTGGGTATATCCGGGTTTTGAGAAGTTTAGCAACTCTGCCCAAATGTCTGTGACTTTTGCACAGAAGTGACACTATAGCTCTCCCCTAAAACTGCTGTTGATTAACCTCTGAGTCAGCTTAGAAATCTTCTGAAGAGCCCTGACAACATCAGAGACAATATGATGGTGATTTTCTTGCTCCTGGGAATTAGGCACCATGTCACAGAGACAATAATATTTGCCCTACGTGGGAGCAGTATAGGGAAATTCTGAATCATCATTTTTAATTCAACACTGCAACACCTTTGTGTTGGAAAGAATTTCCAAAAAGGCCAAAGAAGCCACAGGATCCAGATGTGGATCTCAAGACTCATTTCTAACCCCATGAAAAATGTGTATGCAATTCCATCATCCTTTGTCATGAGATAGATTGGGAGAAAATACACAGAAATATCAATATAAACAAGGCTTCACTTGTAAGTGATGCCGGTTAAAGGATTATCCCTTTTGGAGAATCAAAGGTAATTTTATTGTGTCCAGATCTTCTACTATGCAGTATAGTATACAAGTATAAGCAGAGAAGACTTGAGCAAAGTCATAAGGGATGGTGAGACTGACCACCTAAGACTGGCTAGAACCCAATCCAAGAAAAAGTAGAGAAGAAACAAGCCACAGAAATCAGGATCTGGAGCACAAAATCAAGGAAAACCCCTCAATTTTTGCAAATTGCTTCATGTATCTGACATGCAGACAAGCCATCAGTTGGGCCAGTCCTCAGTCAAATTCAAGTGGTTTTTCCTTTTCTTTCCTTTGTTCCTGTAAGTGAAAACGTTCCTTTCAGAACAGAAACTGTTTCTCATTTCACTCATCTTGAACTCTTAATTCACTTCAATCTTCCTTCAAAACTGGGTTTAAACTGGATTTATGCATCCAGTGTTTACTGAGAAATGGTAACAACCATATACCAAAATAATCCTAAAGAAAAGGTTTTCATTAAAACCAGAGAACACATGGCTTCCCTTATATAGAGATGCCTCACAGTGGCTAAATTTCCTGGTAAAATTGCACTTTGAATTATATTCAATATAATTATATAATATTTGAATATTATTCCAGATAGCTCTGGCATGCAAAGTTGACACTCCTAAAATGACCAAGAACTTAAATACAAGCCCATGTTTGAAACTGAGTCTTGTAAGACAATTTGTATTGCTATATATGATGGCCAGTTTTAGCCTCAGAACTGTACTGAAAAGCCAAAGAAGAAATAGGCAATCGGGAAAATATGTATTTAGAGAGCAAAAATGTTGGTGAGCATAAATCTGCAAAGGCTTACTGAATTCAGCTGGCACTGGGCAAGGAATCTGTAGGTCCCATGTTATTACCAGAATGGATGCTTCATTAGCCTAATACCTATACCAACATTAGGTGCACTACGTGGCCAAATAGGGCTCTCCTCGCACAAACAAACACAGGGTGTTTGATCTACTCATGTTCAGTGTTTGTGAAAGGATAGCTTTCTCTCTTCTTGACCTGAGCAAGAGTTTCGGTCACAGGACAAAAGAAGAAACTGTGCTAATATCTCTGTGTAAACAAGCAGGTACCCTGATGATGCTGATCCTCATTAAAAAATAGGAGTAAAGAGAAAAAAACCAAACCAAAACAAAAAACCCAAACAAACAAAAAGGGCCCCCCAGAAGTTCAGATTTTGTGAAAGAGTGGAAAGACCTTTTCATTTCCTCAGAATGATCATGATCTCAATTTGAGATCAACAGTTAGAATATTTACTCAGCATTACATCAACATTCATAATGTTTTAAACAATTTTTATGCATGGCCAAATAGTATGCAGACATCTGCAAAACAATTTTTCAACA
The DNA here is from genome assembly GCF_009829145.1 of Chiroxiphia lanceolata. Taxonomy (NCBI): domain Eukaryota; kingdom Metazoa; phylum Chordata; class Aves; order Passeriformes; family Pipridae; genus Chiroxiphia; species Chiroxiphia lanceolata. The sequence continues at coordinate 71,906,367 of NC_045637.1, forward strand.
TTGCCTCTGAGGTGTGTTTTAATGAAAATGTGAGATTTCAAAAAAATTGTTTTAGTGTAAGCTTTCCGGTGCAGTCAATAAGAAATTTAGCTGAGCAAAAATAGTACATTTGAATTCAAATGAGCTGTAAATACACAGTATCTATCAGGAGTCTATAAAAGCTATTTAATAAAATAAGCAATATTCTATTGCAATATGTTAAAAATTAGCTGTTTGAGGGAAGATAAGGCATCTGGAGCCTGTTATATGAGCTGTATACCAAGGAGGGCTTACTTTGGCTGATGGTGTCAATGGAGTTATAAGAAACACAAGCATTTATCTAAGTAATTGCATACAAGAAAACATTAAGAGCTTGGCACATGTTAAAAATGATTCCCAATTAAAGTGTTATTTAATAAACAGACCCATTTTATTGCTCATGGACTAAAAAAAAAAAATTAATAAGTGACTGCTAAACAAGTAATTATAAGGGTAATAAAGCTCTCCATTCTGATTAGGGAAAATATTCATTTCATGACCATCCAGTGATCCATTTTCTACCACAGCTGTCAAAAGAGGTAGTCTGCAACCATTTAGAGATGTACTATTGTTGCTGTGCTTATGTAATACGGCTATTACATTTTATATCAGTAAACATGCTCTCAAGCTGGTTCTTAGGGTAATTATAGATCAGCTTGCTTATACATTAACTGCTCGAGTCTTCCTTAGCTCACAAGTAAACTGATGCAATTTTGCTACTGGGGTTGCGAGGCACAGGGTGGATTTATAGCTTTCTGCCTCTTGTCAACATCACTCAAAGCAGACAGAACTCTGAGTTAGGTTGTGGTGAAAGTGCCCCGCACCTGCTCTCTGACTCCAGTCAATAAAGTCTTGGTAGAAGAGTCCAAACCTATGAGATGCTGATCACCCATGCCTCTCACTGCCAGCTGTTGTAACTCACAATCCCTGCAGGCACCCCTGCAATATTCTCCAACAGTCTGAGATAGGAAAAATTGGTGGGGGGGAATAATAAAAAAAATTCAGAATGGGTTTAACGCCTAGTAAACAAACAGATTTTCAGTGTAAGCAGAGATCAGGGAGCTGACCTGACACTAGTTTAAGAGTAGTTTCCCTTCAATTTTTGCTGTTCAGGACAACCTACACATAGAACTGTCAGCACATTTTTCCTTTTCAGCTCTTTCAGGTGAAGGAGACGTGGGTACGGTGGGAAACTCCCATCTAGACTTGGACTTGTTCTGTTATCTGTGTGCACTGAATGGAAAATAGGTAAGACATGAAAATAGATTTCATAACAGAAATGGTCCATAGGAATATGCTGTCCATGATTCTCCATGATTCCCTTTCTTTTTCCAATACTTTCATTATTCTTTGTGATATAACACATGAGAGCATAACTCTTCAGCTCCATTAACACTCAACATTGATACTGTATTGCTAAAGAGGAATTGTCACTGTCCTTCCCCAAGACAGTGTCACAGGAACAAGATATGTTGTAGCTGGAGGTTATTTTTTCAGTGTCATTAGTAAGGCATATATTTACTTTACCTAGTCTACTCAGAGACTGTCTGCATTTTTCTTGCCTTAGAAGATGTGGTTCATTTGAAACAAGGTTGCAGGATTAGTCCGCTTGCACTTGAAGGAATCTCAGAACAATGTTTGAGTCCAAATTGCAGATGTTAAAGCTCTCCCCACAGTTAGCCTGTATGGTACAGGAGTCCCCAAAGGCCCCTTGCCAGCACCAGAGTTCAGCTGGTAGCACATCAGGAGGCTCACCACAGAGAGGAAGATGGTACTGTGGTTCTTGGTGTGATAAACAGCAAAGGGAACAATTGTGCTTGGGGAGGTAGAAGACCAGCTGGCACTCTTCCTAGATATTCACATCTTTGTATGGCATCAGCCAGTGGATTAAGAGATAAAGTCTGAAAATTCATTATCTCACTCATCAAAAACAGTGGTTTTTAAAAAATCACTCACATGGCTTCATTTCATCTGAGAACCATGAGACCTATAAGGGATCCATACTTCTGGAAAAAGTTAAGTGAACACTAAGAGTAAGAGATGACTGTCAGGAAGTCACTGTAGGATTTTCATTTAAAAACAAAGACTTAAAAGGACAGATGTGCAAACAAAATAAAAATTCTGGAAATAAGCCTTTTGTTGCTGATGGTTTAATCCTGCAGTTCTCAGTTCTAAACCGTCTGGGCTAATAGAAACAGGAAGGGAGAAAGGAAGCAAAAAGGTAGGAGGCGAAGCCCTAAAATGTTAAGCCTTCTGTTTTCATTTGATATACAAATGACAGCATATATGTTTGGTTCAGAACTTGGATGCTATGAAAGGAAAGTTTGTTTTTCAGCTGAACTACCTTGGAAAACATTGTTAGTCCTGCTGCCACACTTAAAAGGGAGATTGCAAGCATTAAAATTTCTGTTGTGAAGTACAAAAAAAAGGGAAGAAATTCTTAACAATAAAATACAGGAGATGAATTCTCAGAATTAGCAATCTCTTAACCAATGTCCTGATTCCCAGTCTTAGATAGTATTTAGGAAGTGACTCTAAGATGATATTCATATGAATGATTTTTTTTGTACTTACACAAAGGCCCTACCTGTGTTCCTCCACTGTGTGCACTCTCAGTTCTGCCATTCTGAAAAAGTATCATGAAGATCATCAGCATAAGAAAGGAACATGGACATTTAACAGGATACAAGGAAATGCTAGAGCTTCCTACACTTTTAAAACTACACATAATTTCAGGTGCATTTGAAAATCACTGTCCCTTAACAGCAATTAAGAAGAGACAACTTAAAAAAGAATTACCCAAATACACTAGTTTATCTGGAATAAATGTAGACAATACAGCACCCTGCATCATAACCTGTGGATGGGTATCCAAATTCTTTCTCTTTGTTTTTGACTTTTTCTTTTTTCTTTCGAAGGAAGAATACTCCAGGTGAAAAATACAGTCCCAAGCACTACTCCAGAGAGGATGAGCGCAGGTGTTCCATTTCTCACTCCGATGAGAGAACAGGACACAAATAATATTCTCCCTTTTACAAGAGGATTGTTTGTTCCTACTTTTTTCTCCATTGCAAACCTGGAAGACTGACCTGCTTTCTTTGAGAATTTTTAATTTAAGAATTTTAATTATTGTTTAGAACATACTGTATTTTGCCAGGTAAGACTATAATGAGAAATTTAGATCCTATTTCCAGGAGCATCTTGGAAACTAAGGCAATTATTTCTCTAAATAGACTCCAGTTCTCAACTGCATAGCAGCAGCAGCTGCTCACTGTTCACTACAATAGGTGCCCTAGCCAAAGATCCATGCTTACACAGTTCAGAAGGGACAAGAGGGGTTCTTCTATTCAGGTCTCCCATGTTCCTATCATTGCACTCGGCTGGTGTACTTTTATTGGGAAAAGCGTAGGCAGCTACAGACCTTCTCCTCTGCCTCCTTATTGCCATAGTATTTCCCACCCACTAAAGCACTAGATGTTCCAGATGAGAAAGAAAACTCCAATGGACAGAAAATTCTTGTTCTTCAGTCTCTATTCTTAGACTAGATTGTCCCAAGCTCACACTCACTCGCTGCTTTAGGAACCAACGGAGGATTCACCGCGAAAGCTGCCCTGGCTGCAAGAGCTGGATGTACTCTTAAAGAGACATTTCTATCACCAGATTCTCTTGACATTAATCTCCCTCTGCTAAAGCCCCATGCCTCAAAGCTGCAAATGTCATGTGCAGTATGATTACGAGAGGAATCCTACAAACGTTACAATTGTAAGGCAGGAAAAACTATTTATTTGCAATTTTTATATTGAAGATGGTGCTTATTTAGAAAAAAAGCATTGCCATGTAAGACAGTTTAAAGAGCGGTTTGCTATTTTAACGGATATCTAATGTGATATCATTATATGATCATCTGTGGAACATAACTTTTTTTTCCTCTGGGATTCTCTTTGAAAACAGTCAAGATCATAAGTCCTTCTCCACAGTCTCACAGAAGTGTTTCTCAGATCTAGTCACTTTCTTCAATTAGAAATATAAGCGACAAGGTATGTCTTAATACGTACAAAACCAAAATAAATGTATGGACTTACCCTAGCAAGTGTATACTGCAGCTTCTCCCTGACAATAGCTTAAAAGAGGGAGAATTGGGGGATTTAGTAGGATACTGTACATTAAATTATATTTAAATTCTACATACTAGCAATTCAGGAGCCATTGCTCTATATATTGCAGATAATATATAATTTTTCTCTGGCTATGGGTACGTTAGTTTCTTGCTCAGCATAGTAATATCTGATATCCATATATTAATTCTTTTAAACATTTTTACAGAAAGTGTGGTCTTCAGCAGCTCAGGGCCTACTGGAAGATAGTTAAATAACCACCACAGCAGTTTTGTAGTGAATGCTACCAGGATTGATGCCTGAAAAGCGGATAAATCTGGTAGCTGTGTTTGACCAATACTGTGACCACTGGCAGAATCAGACATCTGAGAAATTCAGGATCTTGTGTTTGTTATTTTAACCTGAAAACCAAAGTAAAAAAGCAGACTAGATGCTTTTTTTTAGATACTTGAGGATTCTAGCGTCCACACAGATCCCTACTCAGCATTGTTGGGACACCAGAAAGACTTCTATTAAAATGAAGTCATAGAAGAAACAAGCATTACTCTGCAGAAAGTCTAGGTAACAATTTCATCTTTATTGTTCAAGAAGTTGCAAAACAAGCCCTAATAACTACTAGTTCAGTCTAGACAAAAGAAGGTAGTAGGGCAAATGCATACCAGCAAAGAACGCATGTTCAACAATCCCAACTCAGTATATACATTGTGGAACAAATAATGAAAAGCTGGGAAAAAATGCCTGGACATAAGGCAGGAGTGGGAGTGAAAAAGAAAATCTAACCACTTCACAGCCTATACTGGTGTAGTGGGTTTCTGTGGCTGGGTTTTGGTAGTGGGGGGAGCTACAGGGGTGGCTTCTGTTAGAAGCTGCTAGAAGCTTCCCATGTCCAATGGAGCCAATACCAGCCAGTTCCAGGATGGGCTTCCTACTGCTGGCCAAGACCGAACCAATAAGGAGTAATGGTAACACCTCTGTGACAACATATTTAAGAACAGAATGTTGTGGTGCAGAAAGAATTCCAGCCAGAAAAGAGCGGAGTGAGAACATGGGAACAACAAGGTAGACACCAAGGTCAGTGCAGAAGGAGGGGCAGGAGGTGCTCCAGGCACCAGAGCTGAGGCTCCTGCAGCCTGTGATGCAGACCATGGTGGAGCAGCCGTGCCCCTGCAGCCCATGGAGGACCATCGGGGTACAGAGATCCACCTGCAGCCTATGGAAAAGCCCATGCTGGAGCAGGTGGATGCATGAAGGAGGCTGTGACCCTGTGGGAGGTCCAAGATGGAGCAGGGTCCTGCTGGAGACCTGCGGCCCATGGAGAGGGAAGCCCATGCTGGAGTAAGTTTTTCCTGGGTAGGATTTGTGGCCCTTGTGGGGGACTCACATCTGTACAGCTCATTTGTGATGGACTGCACCCCATGGAGGAGTGACCCACGGGACAGCAGTTTGGGAAGAACTGCTGCCCGTTGGATGGACTCACGGCAGAGAGGTCCATCAAAGACTGTCTCCCATGGGAGGGACCCCATGGGAGCAGGGGAAGGACTCCTGTCTTCGAGCAGCAGCAGAAACAACTGACCGTAAATCCCATTCCCCATCCCCCTGCACCGCTGGAGGGGGAGGAGAGAGAACATGGAAGAAGGGGTGGGGAAGGTGTTTTAAAGACTTTTTTATTTCTCACTCTTTGGCTCTTATCCTGTTAGTAATAAATTTAAGTACTATCCCCACTTTGAGTCTGTTTTGCCCGTGAAGGTAATCAGTAAGTGACCTCTCCCAGCTGTTATCTCAACTCATGAATCCTTAGCTGGGTTTTTTTGTCCTCTCCTCTGTCCAGGGAGGGACAGAGGGAGAGTAAGAGAGCGGTTTTAGTGGGTACCTGGTATCCGGCCAGGGTCAACCCACTACAACTGGTGAACTGTCAAACCTGACAAGAAAATGCATCACTGAACTCAGAGAACTTTCCTCAGTTAGAAAATGTTGACATTATTGTGGACCTGCACTGACCCAAATCTAGTGACTATTGAAAAGAAGTCACTGATTGTTACCAGTGATAAAGTACCTGTATCTTTCCTGTTACCTCAAAGAAGATGAGAAGTTGAGATGAGAGGATGAGATACTGAGCATCTGCTTTGTGACTGAAAAAAAAGATAGGGACGGGATAGATTCCGGTAATAGTTTTGGAGGTCCTACCATTGACCTCGGAAGTGACGATTCAGTCAGGTCACCGCCTATGAGAAAGTGTTGTAAAGAAGCCTCTGATGTGGATCCACACAGCTACAATCCACACATTTGAAACAAAAAGGCTAAGTTTGAGGGTGAGGCCATGTCAAGCCAAGCCAGCAGTGATGACAGACATTCTGAGTAGGGCATGCTTTCCCAGCAAAGAAACAGACGGCTGTGGAAAAGGAGAGTGGGTGTATTGTCTTGCGAAAATATCTCTCTGTCGCTTGCTAAGGGCCCAGGATAGACAGCACAAACCACGCACCAGGTGGGAGAGGAGAGTCAGAGAAGTTCAGAGACGGTGACGTTTCCAAGATCTATGACTGTCAAACGGAGGGAGTAGCGTGCCATCCGGCAGAAGAGGAACCATGCTTGGATGGTACTTGGGTCTCCAGGGTGAAGAGGAACCTATCTCAGCAAGTTAATCGCAGATGTCAGTTCGGCTTTAGATTTCCATATGAAAATATGCCTGACATGAGCTAGGGAACATGTGTCTTGGTCTCACAGAAAGAACCTTTTTAGACTGCTCACAAAACACTGAGGGACACCCACCATGATTACAGAAGACTTTACAGCTTGTCTGAATTTGCTGCTTAAAACCCACCGTGGGAAGAAATTGAAACAGAGTTGTTTCCTTGTAACACTGGAAAGGCATTGGCTGTCCCATGCCCCCGGGACCCTCAGGAGCACCCATTAGCTTCCAAAAAACAGTAGTTCAGTTCAAGTGCCTTAAAACCTGTTGCAGGTAACAGCTACTGCTCTTTAGTGTGTAACACAGCGATGGGAGGTGGGAGATGTATTCCACTGGTGAAGGAGGGAGTATATTGAAGAAGAACTGATGTCAAGCCATGTAAAAAGAAGCTGTGAATTTCAAATTGTCCATGATTGCCAACAGGCATGCAACACATGTTCTGTAAAGTGCTTGGGTAACAGGAAAAGAAAGGACATTATGTTATCATCAGGAAATAGGAGATAATGAATACATGCCAAATACAGAATGCAAGTTCAGCCTAATAAAATAGTTCCTCTTTTCTCCCCCACTTTTCCTTTTTTCTTCTCTAATTCTGAAACATAGTGTTTTGTCCAATAGATCAACTCCTTTTTCATGCATTGGGTTTGAAAGAAAAAATTACCCAATGAATACGCCAGTCATTTGTATTCTTCTGCAATATGAATTATATATAAAATTTGACATCCTAAAGCTGCTTGATTCACGGAGTTGGGAGTGGGTACTGCCCAACCCAGTGGAGCCTGGTTCATAACTCACAAATTTTCCTTGAGTTCTAAGACAAACCAGCAAAGAAAGGTTTTTCACCTGAGAAAACTTGTGTCCAATTCCTCCTTTAGCTTTTCTTCTGTGACCAAAAGCATTTTCCCATTGTAAAATTAGATGATTAATGTTCTTTCCTCACAGAAGGAATCTCAGCTGCCTGAGAAAAAGAATTTCTTTCTGAAAAGCACATGCCAAGTTACCTAGAAGCTGCTCTATTCTTTGTTCAGTGGTTGTGGTTAGACATCAGACTTAACATATCTACAGAGAGAATAAATTGAAGGTCCCATCCAAAAAATATTGACACACCACTCACTTTACCCCAAAGCAGATCATTTGTCCCTGAGTTTCCAATGCTGAGAGAGGCTCAGAGCAGGCTCTCCTTTGGTCCTGTTTATGAAGCACTCAGCCCTTCAAGATAGATCTCAGTGCAAGTAAGAAAGGTAGAAACTTTCAATTAAAAATCCCAAACCAACAACAAAACCTCAACCAACCAAACCAAAATCAACCCACCAAACTGTTAAAAAAATTCACTTGAAATTTGTGTCTTTCTTTATTACCAGATTTCAATTTGAAGGGAGTAAAGTTCTGGGAACTGAGGAATATTATCTGGTCAACTATATAGTTTATAACAGTAATGCCCAGTACAAGTCACAGATTAATCCAGCCATGACAAAGCTTTCAACCATGGGAACTTTCCTATTGCATACGACTACTGGAATACATGACTCGTACGTCATTTCTGCCAACCCATATGGAGATTGTCCAGCACAACTCTGCCAGCTCACAAAGGGGAGCTGCAAGCATATTCACAATTTCCTCTAACCAGCGTCTTTCAGTCCCACCTTTCCCCTGCAGCTTCATTCAGGCAGCTCAAGCTTCTCATTTAAAGCAAATGCCCCACTCCACCTCCACACAAGTATTAGCAACACTTATTTTTGCACTAACTCTTTCCCTTGCACTCCCACTGAGAGGTTTGCTGGATGTGACGGCCAAAGCTGACCCATGTCTTCCCAGTCCCTCCTAGGTTCAGGATGCACCAGCTCGCTCCCACACGGCTCATTTCCTCCCCCATCTCGGTTTCAGCACCTCCACTGACCTTGGCAGAAGAGTATGAAGTCTTGACTATATATAGTAAGGTGCTGAAACACTTCTCACATAATCTGTGTGGGCAGAAGGTGGGACCCTACTTGGAAGGGAGCACATTCAGACTTACCTTAGAAAAAAGTTGCTCTTCCTAAATATCAACAGTTTCAATGTAAACACTTTGGAGTATACCCTCATCTACTGGGTGACTCCTAAACTGGAGCCATTACGTATCTCTGAATGGTCCTTTAACTATTAGCACAATGCTTTAGTATCTCCATTAAGAAAGGTGCCTATAATAAAAAGTACATATTACTCTAAATTTGAAGTTGCTTTAAGTGTTTATCTTAAACATCACTTACTATAGGTATCATATAACTAATGCCAATTCTCACAGTATCACTCCACTACAGATTTTACTGGGAAAACTGTTTTCATCCTCAGGAACTAACAAAAAAATCCAAACTAATCAACCCATTTTAAAACAAAAACAAAAACAAAAACAAACACAAAAAACAAACAAAAAAAAAACACAAAAAAAAAAAAAAAAACAAAACAAAAAAAAAAAACAAAAAAAAAAAAAAAAACAACAACAACAAAAAAAGCACAAAACCAAACCAAACCATAAAGCAAAAGCTTTCTAATAACAGATTTCAAAATTTGAAATTTTTCACATGTTGTATTTTTTCCTTTCCAGCCATTTTCTCTCATCTACTCCGTGCTCCAAGTATTTACCAGAAATGAACAATTTGCACATAAACATTTTCTTTCAGCAACAGAAATCCACTATTTGTTGGGTTTTAACTCTTTTCCCCAAAATTCTTTTGATAATTTTGTGAATCTTCTGGCTGCACTAGAAACAGCCTTGGTTGACAGAGACCACGTGTAAACTGCCTTCCTCATACACCACATACATTTCCAGAAAAAGGACTGTGGTGGTTGTTTGCAGCACCCTAACACATATGCATGGCAGCGTTGGGGTTAGTTTCTCACCCTTAACTACTGCAGCAATATTGGTAAATTTCGGCAGTGACAGCTTTCTCAGCTCAAAAGTGCTCCCACTGAAACAAACAGAGCTCTGCACTAACCTCTGAGCCTTTTCCCAATTGAAGAGTCCTCCTTTCTGCATTACCCATTGACCTTTAAGCCCCCTACTTCATACATACAGACTTATGTGAAGCAACACTGAGGAATAAGGAGCCTTAAACTTCGATTATGACAGTACCCAGCTATTGGTCTCGCATAGCTTGAGACTACACCCTTGCCTCTGAACACAACTCTTTTTCTTGAGGTGGAAAGCCAAAGCCTATCCAGGGACCTGCAGAGCAGAGATATTCAGGCACAGGCTTTCTCTGAAGCACAGATACAATGTGAGACTGAGCACACTGTCATCTCAGTGAGCCGTGTGAAAGACGAGCTAATACACAGGTTATGAGGACATCCTTTAAAATCGAACCCTTCAGGTGTTGACTTGCAGTAGCATTCAGGCTTTTCTAGGAACAAATTCAAGCCATAAAATAGCACTTTGGGTCAAAAATAGACCTTTAAGGAAATTAAAAAGAAAAAAGAAGAAAAACCCAATCAGAAATCATGATCAGTTACCCTCTTATAAGCTGATCTTATCAGAGTTGAGTCACACCAACTATAAACTAATCTCCAGGAAACAAACCCCCCTATTACTCTTGCTCTGGAAATTCTTTGTAAGCAACACCTAATTTTGCCTATGTAAGTGTCACACAGAGACCATGTGAAACAGTGAAAGCAAAACTCAACAGAGGCATCAGCCAAAGTTACATTCTGAATTACCACCACATTATTCTTCAAATAGATACTCCTCCAGCAAGATAAAATTTAGTTGGGTTCTCTATCTAGCTGCATCCTTTAATACTGAATGTGAGGCGCAAGTGGAACCACAGGAGCTCCCATCTTCCAGTTTTCACCCCAGAGAATCTCCTTCTTCATGGGGATCCTCCACAGCTGGTGAGCCGGCAGCAGCTTTTCCTGCCTTTACAGCAGTTTAGTGCCTCCTGCTCTGGATTGAATGCTACAAGGCATAGTGGGAAACTACGTCAGGGGTGCGGGGAAGAAGCATCTTCAGCAGGAAGCAGAGGCAGAAGCTTTTCAAAGAATGAGAGAATGAAAAGGCCAGGTAGCAGATCACCAGAGGAGAAAATACATTATATCTTTAGGTCTCTACATAATAAAAACAATGTGCAGAAGCCACACAGCTGCAACTGTTTTCAAAGAACAGACACAGAAAAAAAAAATGAAATTAAAGAATCAGGTTTTAGCTGATGTTCAGAGCAGTTCCTGGCAGCTAGTAGAATTAGAAACATTGCAAGAACCACAACAGACTCACTTATTTAATGAGACAATACTGAAAAGCTACATGATGGGCAAAGAATTAAATAAAAAAGTAGATTTACCATAGAAAGAGAAGACCAAGGGCATGATGGAATACGCTTCATTATAGCCATACACCTGAGGAATTAACTACAGGGCAGATTTGAAAAACAGTGCTTAATAAGTTTTCTCAAAATAATTATGGAAAGAGGGCATTCCAAAACAATCTCCCCTCCACAAAAAGAAAAATAAAATCACTATGCTATAGATTTAATACTAGATTAATATTTCTATGTCTCTCCTGAGAGTGTGGAGGAGGGCTATGATTCCCCATTGTCTTGTTTCCTGTTAGACCACATGAAATCCAAATGCATGGGAGATTGTGTGCACCTCTATGTCTGTATTGCCAAATACCTGAGTGTGAAACACTTCCAGTGAAAACTGTCCTCTGCTTATGTATTTCCTATAGTGGATTAAATAAAGTATCACGTAGCTCTGCAATGTCATACAATTATACAACTACAATTATATATCATATACATACGGGAACGTAGGCATTTTTTATTTGGCATTAAAATCCTGTTCCAATGAATTTGCTGTCCAAGTTCCTTCCAGTTTCAATGAAGACTTTTTTTGCTGCAATACTTCATGGTCTTTCTCATTTTTACCTAATACAAGTCTTCAGGAATGTGCAATACAGGCAAATTTTAAGTGTTGAGTTCCAAAGTCAGACTTTGGGGGCATTGGAGAGAAAAGTCAATACACAAAGCAGAGCTGCCTTTAGTGTTAAGCCTCACTAGATGTGAGAATTTGGGCAAATATGTGCTTTTTTGCCTTAGTTTCCCTGAAACTAATGTTGGGTTCTAATGATGAAAAGCCCTGTAAATAGACCAATGAGTTATTATTGCCATGTAATAATTAGCACTTCAGGGAACTTCAAGCAAAAAGCATAAAAAGTAGCCTAGCTTCTCATCTCTCAATTGGTTTGACTCGAGGCACTTTGCCAGGGCAATGTAGGAAAGCTTTGGGCTGGATTCACGGGAGACACTGGGGCACACAAATCCAGCATATATATGCTACTGGCATCCATTACACTCAACACCTAACTAACCCTACAGATACTTTTGTTTTCATCCAGGCAAAGCCCTGATCTCCAGGCACGCCTTACAACTGCTAGAGCCCTGATTCCTCTGGGCAGCTACGCGCTTCACTCCCGCCAAGCCGTGGTGGGATTCATATTACTTCTAGTCAGCGGCTTTTAGCATAGTGAGTCCTATACAAAAAGAACAAATGGCAGTAGTAGGATCATTTTACACATATTAAATAAATTGCTCAGCTAGAATACAGAAAATGCAAGTTTAGGCCCTACTCTGAGAATGCAGAGCAAGCACTTTGAGTCCACTGCCCAGGTCTGCTGAGGAGACAGTTTCCCTGGGTATGATCTAGAGGAAGAACAAGAGCAATGTTTGCTAATTGATCATCGCTCATGGTTTCCATACCTACCCTGCCTTGGTGTAACTTACAAGAAAGAAAAGCAGTTTTGAGGTAAATATTATTTAAGTCTTGGGGAAGGAGCATGAGACAATTCTACCACGTGTCTTTGCTTTCAAATTCTTGAAGAGTTTCATCCAAAAACTTATCGATAAAAGCAAGCTCATCTCTTTCCAAAACATTTTTGGAGTTAGTTAGGGCCACATCCTTGTACACAAACTGAATTGCAGTTGTCTCACATGGACACAATGCCAGCTTTGAGAAAATGCCCTTACCAACTATACAAACCCAGAAATGTCTAGCCAACCATCTCTCTACAGTACTGCTCTGGCATCCATTCCAATAAATTTTCTATTAAAAGACAAGGAAACCACAGGTAGGCTTCAAAATTACTGAATAGGTATTTAACTTGTGAGGAGGTGTGAAATCAGGAAGCAAGGTACAGATAGTGGAGGATTCCATAGCACTGCTTTCATATTCAAGCAGCTCAAAACTTCCAGGCACCCTCTGCATTCACACAGTGCAAACCCGGTTTTTTGTATGATATCTCACATTACTGAATCTGGAGTCAATTTGGATGTGTGTGGAAGTAACTGGAGGTTTGCAGTATGGGTGGTCATGTGCAGAACGGGCAGTATCCTTCACCTGGATAGAATCAAAGAGCAATGCTGAATGCTGCATCAACTGGGGCTGACTGTCCAGGTACTAATGAATGCTTAACTGGCATTTCCTAGATTTCTAGTGCATTCACTGTTAGGAAATCTGAACAAATTTAACTCTCAGTTAGTATGTATTTTTGATGAAAAAAGCCTCACAGTAAAAATCTTACGAAATACATTTTATAGACATTTCCTGAATTCCGTAGATCTCTGCAGGGACAGACTTAATCTCCTTGCTGCTATGAAGGGGAGAAAAAAAAAAAAGCTGGCCATTGACCTAACCTGTCAGTTTATCTTAAAAATCATGAAACAGCAGAAAGAATACCTTCGAACCTGTTTCTGACTGCCTTCTCTCTGTTTCTAATGGTTCCTTGGGACAACATTCAAAATTTGATCAACCCCTTTTCTTCCTCATCAGACTACAAGAGAACAAGCTTCTAGAACCAGAGTGAACAGGTGCCTCTCTTGTTACCTGTGATTGGATTTGTTTGTAATTCCCAACACAGGCCAGTCGGCTTTGTTGAGCATAGAATCATTAGCAAATGTGCAGATGACACTAAGTCGGGGGGGGAGTGTCGATCAGCTGGAAGGCAGGAGGACTCTGCAGAGGGACCTGGACAGGCTGGAGAGTTGAGCTGAGGTTCACAAGGGATGAGGTTCAACAAGGCCAAGTGGGATGAGGTTCAACAAGGCCAAGTGCCAGGGTCCTCCACTTTGGCCACAACAACCCCATGCAGCACTACAGGCTGGGCACAGAGTGTCTGGAGAGCATCCAGGCAGAAAGGGACCTGGGAGTTTGGATTGACAGGAAGCTGAACATGAGCCAGCAGTGTGCCCAGGTGGCCAAGAAGGCCAATGGCATCCTGGCCTGTATCAGGAACAGTGTGGCCAGCAGGACCAGAGAAGTGATTCTTCCCCTGTACTTGGCAGTGGTGAGGCCACACCTGGAGTACTGTGTCCAGTTCTGGACAGGAAGGATATTGAGGTGCTGAAGCAGGTCCAGAGAAGAACAACAAGGCTGGTGAAGGACTCAAACACAAGTCCTGTGAGGAGAGGCTGAGGGAGCTGGAGTTGTTCAACCTGGAGAAGAGGAGGCTCAAGGGAGACCTCATCACTCTCTACAACTCCCTGAAAGGAGGTTGTAGCCAGGTGGGGGGTTGGTCTCTTCTCCCAGGCACTATCAGTAAGACAAGAGGGCATGGTCTTAAGCTGTGCCAGGGGAGGTTTAGGTTAGATATTAGGAATTAATTCTTTACAGAGAGGGTGATCAGACATTGGAATGGGCTGCCCAGGGAAGTGGTAGATTGTCTGTCCCTGAGGTTTTTAAGATGAGACTGGATGGTGGCACGCCATGTGCTCTAGGATTACCCTGCTTGAGTAGGGAGGTTGGACCAAATGATGTGGTCCATTCCAACCTGGCTGCTACTGACAGTAATGTCTAAATTTTCTGGAGAGAAGAGTGACACTTCTATATTGTTTTGCATGCAGTTAGTAAATGAGTCAGCACCTTCTTGTAAATAGTAGTAACTTCATGTGCTGAATCACAGTTTCAAAGGTGGTTTAAGGTCTCTTATCTTCATAGGCAACGTATTTTTTGTTTGCTTCAGCAGGGAGGCTATTACTCTGAGACTGAAAAAGGTGGTTGTGGTCTCATGTCTTATTCTGACATCAGCATTTAACTGTTTCAGTTTATTGCTTCTGCATCTTCACATGAGAGTTTTAATTCATTTTCTAAGTGATAGCTAGAATCTTTCAGAGGTAAATGTACAGCCCACCCAAACTAGTAACTCCATGCTGTCACAGCTTGGTTAATGAGTGTGGGCAGAGAAAAGGTCATGTAAAAAAGAAACTGTGAAGAAGAACCAGAATATGTAGTATAGATTAAAAAAAAAAGGTTCTTTGAGTATGGAACATCTTTTCCCTCTTGAATGAAGTACCCCATTCTTCACATGTCCCAGGCCTACAAAACCCAGCCCCTCCTAAGCCATCTTGACCTTCCTGTGTGCCTCTCTGTCACTCTCCCCTCCTCCTGCTCTCTTCCCACATCCCTTGACCTCTTAGTCGAGATGGAGGCAGTGTGCTCAGTGGCTGCCTCTGTGTGACACATGTTGGCAGCCCAGCGATGAGCACGTGCTGCCTGGTGACCTGCACTCTGCCATTAGTTTGGGTAGGACCCAACCTTTTTCTGCTTTCTCTGTTCAGACTCTTTTTCTATGTACAGACATGAATTCTCTAGAATGGCTGGTAGGAAGTTAACATGCTTTTGATCCCTACATCATGTCAGCTTTAACCAAAAGTCACTAAGCAATTTGCCTGCTGCCTAAGGTGGTATAAGAGCACAGCTCCACAACCCTCATGTTCTTAAGAAGGAGACCAAGAAGAAAGATCAACTATAAACTCTCTGCAGTTGAGGAACATGGAACTGGAAAAACAAGATTAAAGTTCAGTAGATGTGTAAATCTTGCATTGGCTGAACTTGCACTTCACAGTCTTTCTTCATTTCCCTGCTTTTCCTGATGAGATAGCTCTAGAGGAACCAAGAGGAATAAGTGCTTGGGCTGTTTTTCCTCCCTCTCTACAAACTGTCCTGTTCCAGATGAAAACAAATTCAGGGGTTTTTTGCCCCGTGAGGGGACTTCATTATATCACAACTTGTCCTTTCTGAGCCAAACCCTCTTTGTGTTGTAACCACTGGCAGGACTGACTTCACTGGGACAAGAGGTTCCTACATCCACATTGCCAAGTGAGTTCAGAGTTGGGCTGTGAAGTCATTCTCAACACCAGGGCTTACTTCCAAACTCATGAAATCAATCCCATGCAATTTTCCCACCAAGCTCATGTGTGGAAAGCACAAACATGTATTTCCCTGTAGAGGTAAAAGTATGCAATCACCCTATCTACTTCTAAGGTATAATAAATTTTGCACTTTAGCATTCATTCTATAGTCCAGCGCTTTGGTATTAATCATTTGTTGCTTGCTTTTTATGCAGGGATTACTTTGGTAAAACCTTTCCTTCATATCCTCAAAGGAAACCGGAATAAACGAGTGCCAAATGCCACATTTCCCATTGGGAAACAGTATTCTCAACCATCTGAACACTTGGTGTACCACTGAACAGCAAGGCTGTGCTACAGATAGTATTTATAGTATATTTATGAGACCAAAAGTTGTCAGTTAAACCACTAGAAACTAATAAATGGGCCTAGTGTCATTTGAGTTGTCAACAGGATATAAGCTGATGTAAGGGGAACACCTACATTTTGTAGGCTTCTTTTGCATGAATAAATGTACCGTTGATAGTCATGCTTGACTTTGTAGGAATGTTTTGAGTAAGGAATGTAGTAATTTCCTCCACTGCAACAGTAAGGATCATTAGACCACTAAAAGACACTATAGGCATGCCTAATTCTTGAATATGATATTGCTCAGAAATCTCTGGTTTACAGTAAGAGTTCTCACATACTCCAGTTTTGTTCAGTGAGACAGCTAGTAACAGAAAAATCACAATATTGAAAACTGTCTCTGTGATGCAAAGGGTGGATGCTAAAACACACAGAAAAGGGAGATATTATTTCATTTAATAAACAGAAAACCCCTTTGAATTAAATCACAATTTTTCAATGCATTAAAGCCAATAAATGCATTGTCTAAAGTGTGAAATTGCACTTGTGTATATATACATTTATAAATATTATGTATATATTTGTATAACAATAGCAAAACCTTCTTAAAATAAAATAAATCAAATTCTCAATTGATGAGATTCTGTTCTTTGTCCCCTCCCCTCCAAAATATGTGCTGTGAGAGTAACTATTTCAAATAGCTGTTTGAGGAGGTATCAAGAGGCAGAGGTTCTTATTACCCTTCTGTCATAAATACAGAAACTATGGATGAAATATGAATCTAACCAAGGGCAAAGGCTTGACCACAAGGTTTCAGATCAAGAACTCGAGTGACAAGATACCAATCTATTTCTTTGTTTGGTTCTGCTTATCATTAATATTATCTGCATGATCAAAGAAAATCAAACTTGGTTGCCGATCATCAGGACAAATGCAGTTTAATCAGTTTCTATAAGTTGAAAAATCTCAAATTTTCAGTGAAAGAACAGCCTGACCCTCTCGCATGGAAAATTTAACACAAACATATAAGTGTACCTCATCCCCTCCAGGATTACAAGATAAAGCCAGATGGTACCCTGAAAATGTAAGTTATAATCTGCTCAGAGAACATGTCTTTTAACAAAGGCAGAGATTTCCCTGAAAAGGGAAGCCAAGTACTTGCCTGTGTACACACTTACCAAGAAGAAATCTGTGCCACATTCTTTTCAGTTTGGAATAGGAAGTATATGTGGGAAAGATTTTTCTAGAAATACATCAGCCTGTTTGAAAAAAGGAAGTAGAGAAAATCTCAATAGGTAGCAGGATTTTTAACGATTTCTGCTATTAAAATTTAGATAGGGTTCTGATAAAAATTCCAGTGAGCCTTTGAACTATGCTTTGCTCATTAATTCTCTCCTGTTCAACAGAAAGAAAACACTGCACTGTTCAGTACGAGCATTAAACTTATGTCCAAATTGATCTTAAAAAGACAGGCAGTCTGAGGAAACTTGTATTTAGAGCTAGGAAGGACAAGTCATCGCCAAGAGCCTCTTTTCCTATAATTTGCCAAAACCAAACACAGTAACAAAGAAGAAAAGCCAAATCTCAGAGATAACCAGAATTTTAGATTTCTTTCACACTGAAATTGAGATATAAAAGACAACATGAAGAGTACACTTCATTTTACTACAGCAATGTTTCCAGTACACCTGAGATTTTGCAGTGTGGACTGGCGTTGTGGTGGGATCATGCTAGAATATGGCTGAGAGGAACAACTGACATTAAGCCAGAATTGCTGGTGCGAGGGAGCCCTCTAATAACTCACCAGGGTATGTTTGCATTTGCAGGTGGAGATATAGCCATCTAAGCATGGACTGACCTAACCAAGGCAGCTTAAGCCCAGGGGTGCCGCAACAGCAACAGAAACTTCAGCCGCAGGCTTGCTCTGGCTGCCCCTGGGACTCCAGGGGCAGATCCGTATAGCCCACGTGGATTGACGCTTTGCCGACTTGGTTACAGTGTTATTGGGTACTCGAGCTTGGCTGAATCAAGACAGAGCTGGAGCTGTGATCATTCACAGCACATCCACTGACGTGAAGGGAACTGCTGAGCTGTGGGCTTTCTTTGGCACTTTGGTATGGAGGGATGCAAACCACCTCAATTCCATGTGATCCCTTCCTGCATCCCATGTGCTTATCAGAACAGCTTTATGGGAAGCCCTGCTTTTTCTTTGTTTTGTTTTTTTGTAATAGTTTCCTTTTTGGCTACAAAGATGGATTTCCTTAAAAAATAACTAAGTTTCCCACTGAAGAACTATCCTAAGCAGTTATCTACTCTCTGGCACCTAGCTACCAATCCACTTGTTCGGTTCTTTTTCACTTGCAGCAAACTGACTGCTCTGGGGATTCCATCGCATGAATTCTGCGTCTTTAGTGAGAAACTAGCTGAGCAGTCTTCTCTATCCGTTGATATGAGAGTGTGATATTATTCCTTTGGCTCTGATTTCAGTGCAGACACGGTTCAAGTGCCTGATCTATCTGCCAGTAAATGGGCCTGTTCCAAGCCCACAGAAGTCAGCAACAGCCTTTCTGCTGGTTGGCCACACCACAATTAAATAAAGTTCTAACACAAATAAATCAGAATAGTTACTGGATGTAAGATGCTAAATGGACAGGTCTCTCTTGAGGAGGCTTTTTTGCCATCATTTTAAAAATCATGTCTTTGGAAGAAGAGAGGTAAGGCTTTAGGCCACATCATTAAGTCTACCTTACATCCAAGTATTACTCATACGTTTTATCAGAGCAAATTATTTTCCAGCTCCTAACTAACATAATACCGAAAGAAAAGACTACTCAGTCCCTTTAACAAAAAGAATACTTAAAAATAGCAAGGTGGTAGTCTATAACCCACTGCTCACTCCAGCTGGCAGAGTTCAGAACAGCAAGCATGTAAGATATTATAGATGTTCACACCAAAGAGTATAGTGGTTACTGGGACAGAAGCACTCTCTTCCAGTTTTAGTTCTTAGATGTATGATATTTTTTTCCTCCACCTCTTGAGGCTAATGTCTAAAGCAGAAAACAAAACAAAACTCCAAACCAATTCCTATGTCTAGCTTCATGGCATGTCAGACAACTTAGTGAGGCTGAGGTTGCTCTTTTGGGGTTTTTATGTTTGGTTTGGGGAGTGGGGGGGATGATACACACTCTTGAATTTTTCAGCGGAGCTGTCTCTAGATAATGTGTGTGTGATTTAGGTGGTCAGTATTTGCCCAACTCTGCAATCAATGGTTAACAACGAATTCACTAGCAACCAAGTTTGTCCATAGATTTTCTTGGGTTCCTGTAAACCCAAGACCATCTATTTATAAAACCATGGAATTTGCCTTTGTAACCCCATAAACCTTCCCTTTCCTACCTGTTTACACACCCAGCCACTTGCTTCTTTTTTAACAAAG
Organism: Chiroxiphia lanceolata; assembly: GCF_009829145.1. Lineage (NCBI taxonomy): Eukaryota > Metazoa > Chordata > Aves > Passeriformes > Pipridae > Chiroxiphia > Chiroxiphia lanceolata. The sequence continues at coordinate 71,926,122 of NC_045637.1, forward strand.
AAATATTTGTGCTCTGCCCCTTAAGTCACGTTCACCTCTACAACTCTTCCCTTTACCACTCCCCTGTTGTCATCAGCCATTTATCCTCATCTCCACTTCTTCCCCCAGTTGTTGTATTTTCCAACCACATCTCCCTCTTTCTCAAAGTCTCAAGGTTCACCACTTTAGGTTGCAATCATTTCCACACCATCAGTGCGCTCACGTCCTTCCCCAAACCTCGATCATCCCTTACTGCCTCTTCCTTGAGTCAGGAATTTACAGACAAGTAGTTACAGTTCAGGGATGAAGGCTATGTCAAATGTGGGGCACTGATGCATTTTCCGCTTTGACTGGTTTTCCTGGAGCAACCGTATGGCACCGGAAGGCTTGTCAGCCTGGCTGTGCTGATAATGTCATGGAGGAAAGTGGCAATGAATCCCAATCTCAAGCTTCCCCAGCACTTGGGAAAGCTCCCTTCCCTCAGGCAGCCCTGCAGCCTCATTGAGGCCATCCCTCTCTCCTCACCAGTTCCTCACCAGCAAAGTCAAATATCTGGAAAGGGGATTATCTAGCGATTTGGTAGGCCTGCTTATGTACCTATTTACTGAGATAAGCAACATTATTTCAATTAACAGAGACTTCTAATGTGATGAAGTTAAGCATATGTGCAATTATTCACAGAATGGGGGCTGGCGACTGCTGCCTCTTTGGAAAATGGCGGCACTGCCCTACATTTCCTTGTTAGGACTGCTGTGGGAGGCTCCAGGAAAAACACGGGGGTTCACAGCTGAAGAGAAAAGCTCAACCACCCTCTATTATATTAGACATCTTCAGCTACAAGAAAACATAATTATTAAATTAAAGCCACAAGCTCATTTACGTAGTGACAGGAAAACCAGAATTGAAACAAATTTAACTCGGAGAAAGCCTTAAGGAAGAACCTGTTATAGGGCAATTTTTCAAAGACTAACTTAACAGAAACTTTCAAGCAAGCTTTCCAGAAGCCCATACTTTAAAAAAAACCCCCAACAATACAAAGCACATACCTTTGGGCACATACCTGGGAGTATCTGGCTGCTTGGGATGGAGTTTCCCGCACCCTGCTCTCCAGTGCCACAGCACCTCAGCACAGGCTGGCCGGGGCTCACCTGCTGCCCCACAGGGTGCGGTCACCCAGGGCCTGACGGCAACTCTGCTTGGCACAGTCGGGCACAGCCCTGGTGGGGCTACCTGGGTGCCCACAAAGGAGCCCTGGCCTGTAGGCACAGTGGTGGGTGAAGTCCCCAGACGAAGCTGCTCAGGCCCACTGAGACCCATCAGTGTTCTGACATCATTTTACAGGAACTCCCAGAGGGGTCAATTAATGCCAGTGCATGGTTTGTCACTGCTGCAAAATGGCTGCCCCCAGGGCAGCAGGAGAGCCCGGGCAGGCTCACGGCGCCTCAGTCGGGGCACTGCCCCGGAGGTGGTGAGGTGTCACTGTCATGGCTGTGCGCTTGTCCCAACACCTCCTCAGGAGCATTGCCCAGCAGGGTGAGATGTGTGGCTGTGGCATGGCAGACAGGCAGGAGGGAGGCCTTCCATTTCCATGAGCTTATCCTAAAGCCAGCATATTTGCTGTCTCCTTGTAAAGAAGCAAGATGAGAAGCTGTCTGTCCTTCCTGAGTGAGAAGCAACTAACTTTCTTGTAGTTCCCAAATCTGCCTTTCAAATCCATTTTCCACCCCAAAAAATGCTCCTTTGGGTATGTCACTGGCTGTCCACAGTGTGCAGTGACAGACTCTGATGCAAGAAGCTCTAGCCAAGGGTATTGTGGACTACATGTTTTTACTTTTTGGGATTGTTTTGTGAATGATATCCTGATGTCTTCTGAACACCAAGAGTTCCCAAACCTCAGCCAGAGAGGTGAGACTCAGGTATCTCAGAGAAATCCCTGATAGTCTGGTCCTGGCTCTGCACAGGTGTAGGGGATGCCACCTTTCCTTCTCTGACTATAAACAGTGACATCAAACTGCTCTTTCAGAAAAACAAAAAAAACCCCAAACCAAACCAAACAAAAAAAAAGATACCAAGAGCACCCATGGCTTTTAAAAATGGTCTCCAATTATCTTTCAGTGGAAGTTAGGGTTTTTTGTTAGATACTGAAAGGATACAGTATCTGTGACATATTCTTATTAATAAATTAGTCTATTACAGGACTCTCCCTATGTCTCTCTGTTACTGTTGCACAATACTTTCCACTCTAACGCACTCTTCTCAGTCACCCACCTAAAACTGCTTGCTCAGACTTTCACCCTTCGGGTTAAAAATTTCCATGCCTGGCTTCTGTGTGAAGCTACAACTTTTTGGAATTATGAGATAAAACTTGCTTCTGAGAATAAGAGGAAAGGAAAAACACACTCCCCTATGTCAAAAAAACCCCAACCTCAAAAGAGAATAAAACAATTTCACTGCTTTTTCACTGCTCTGGGAATAGTGTAAGTTGAAAAAAAAGTTGTTATAAAAAGTGTCTTGTAAAAGGGCAGAATTTTACCTAGGCTTAAAGGCTGCTGGGTTGGACTTGACATGTGTCTGCATGCTTTAGTAAACAGCTAGAGTGTGCGTTTATATACTTTTATATAGAGAGAGTATAAAGCATACTTTTGACATTATGTATGTTTTTCTATATATGTTTATCCATATATATAGTAAAAATGTGCATAATTATGTATAAGTCTGCACTGTGCAGATACAGATACTGTATATGTAAGTTTGTAAGGTACCTATTGAGAATCAAATGCCTGAGAGGAGGAGGGGCAGTGCCCAGCAAAGGCACAGCTAGATGTCTGCCACACACTTGCCGAGTTTCTGTCTAGACTTTCTCAGGTAGGCAATGATTTAGAAAGTACAGCCAGAGACACTGACTGAGTGACTGTTGAATTTCGTCGTTTTCCCTCTAATTATTTTGAAAGTTTTGAGACTTTGATTTCTTAAAGACTGCAAACACCTATGTGAATGAGGCCTTGTTGTGTTTGCACATATCTCCATATGTACCTCCCCCAGCTGCTCATCTCCTCAGCTGCAAAGGACTCCCACTTTTATAATCACAGACAAGCCAAGCTCAGTCAAATATCTACCAGGCAGGATCTCTACTCAGAGCAAGGGATTCTTATGCAAGTTGGTGGACTTTTGGCAATCTTCAGAAAGTGACATAATTCCTTTTAAACTACTGTTTTTCTGTTTTAACTTCCTAAGAAATTCTGTAGAAGACTTTTACTAGCAGAATCTTGATCATGACTGAAAACTAGGGAGAAAATATTTTCCATGGTAAGTGGACCTACTCACTTGAAAGAGAAATTGCTCAAGAGACCATCCCAGCAAGCACTGTCTGCCATAGCCACTGATGTTCCCTCTTGCTTCCTCCATCCCTATTAGCTGTCGCCTCCAGGTAAACAGTGACCTGGGAGAGATGTTGACTCCAATGATGTGCAGTCCCTTCAGACTGCGTAAGAGCACATTGTCATATCCTCTGTGCTTCTGCTGTTATTGACTGTCCCTTTTCTGCATTTTGGGGCATTCTTACAAGCGCAGTTCTTCATAAAAACAACTGGTTTGAAGTGAGTGCTGATGTCATTGCTGACATTATGCTCTTTCCATTTTGCGTCGTGTATCTATGGCTGTAACTAAAAATGGCACAGTTTTACATTTTTAGAAATAATATTGAGTCACATAATTCTCTCCTCCTGTTTACAGTTTCTTAGCTTCTCTTCTGCAAATATGAAAAGCATGTCTTCGACAAAGCTGTTTCAAGAAGAGACAGAATCTATTTTTAAAGTAGATTATCTAAAGCACTAATAGGTGGTCTTATTCTATTCATACTAAAATAAATCTTTATTTGTTTTTAGTTTCTCTTATTTATATAATAAAGAATAAGAGAAAATAATGTCTGATCAGAAGTCCTCTGAACCATATAGATATGCTCATCAGATCGTGGGTGGTCAGGAGCTTTCTCCTGTTCCAGGCTAACAAAAGGTCCCCTGTCCTGGCTGTGCCTCTAACGGGGTGTCAGTCAAGGTTTTGACCAGCATAATTTCTAGAGTGTCATGAGACAGGGGATTCCTGTCTTTGGAGAGGGCAATTCAATCCAGAATGAAAACTGTGTCCTAAGACAGCATTTTAAATCAGCGTTAGCTCTATATGTACAACAGTTGTGCAGATGCTATTCAAATTCTGTTGACAGATCCTGCATCTCACAGATACTTATCATAAACTCTTGACAGTTTTGTATTTTTGTTCTCTGACTGTACAACCTCATGACAAAGTGAAACATGGAAAAAATCGTCTTAAAATATCTAGCAAAACTTCAAACAAACAAAAAAGAAAAAAGAAGGTTATAAAATTCAGTTGCTCTAATTCTCCAATGAAGTATTAACAATAAGGAAGTTCAGTGATCAAAGCAAAGCCTCTGGACTTCATACAGGAAGGCTTTTCAGGATTAAAAATTTTATTTTTCAAAAGACTCAACCTTTTGGGCCTTCCTGGTTATGCTTTCTGTGTTCTGCTTGGAAGGTACATATGCTATATGCTAGAAAGAATGCTTTCCCATGAAGAGTAAACAGTTTTATAGAGATTAATTAAATTTATCTGTCACTTGGATTTCTATTAAAGTAATCAAAACCCCCAAATTAAATATAAATTAATCACCTTGCTTAATTGGGATCTCAACAACTCTTTCATGGTTCTATCATTTTTGAAACATTATAAGTGATTTGTATTTGTGAATAGGATTAAAGAGGCTTTCCTGACCGATGGAGTTGAGGTGGAATGGGCTGATAACAAAGGATCTATTAAAACATCATTGGAAAAAGCTCTATAGTTCATGCATTGGCTCAGTTAATCTCTATAGATTTTCTTAATGCTGTTGCTGGAAGGATGGTGGTGGAGAGGGAGAGAGAAAGAATGCAGCCTTCTTTTCTGTACTTCATGGATCCTTAACCCTTATTTAAAGGTGACTTTGGACTTTAGACCAAATAACTGTTCTTGTAATTATATCAAACAGTTAAAAAAAAGAGCTAGTTAATGATGTTCAACATAAGTAATCATGTTAAATAGTGAAATTTAATTTCTTAAAAACTTAAATCCTCATATCTTTTGGAATGCATTGTACTGTAGGATGTCTGAGTAAATTAAATTCTCCCCTGCACACTAAAACATCAATTTCCTTATGGTAATTATCTGCTAGATTGGATCTGTCAGTAGCAGGGAAGCATGCCTGACATTATACCCTTTTTACAAAAAATGATTACAAAAAATTAAGACGAATGAGTAAAATTAAGGCTGCGGCTGGTAAGCCTATATAAAGCTCTCATAGATCACTTTACATAAGCTACCATTGTACTGGATACTAAGCTTTTAATGACTAGTTGCATAATGAGGTGAAGGCCATTAAAGAACAGCAGGGGTAAACGATCACAGAGATAAGAGCTAAAAAATGATTTTCAGCCAACAAGAAGCAATTTATTATACACAAAAACACAGGTCTAAATGAAATGTCTGGATGGATGAGGAACTTTTGAAAATTGACAGGATTTCCTTCCAGGTAAAGTTTTACAAATATGGTGGGAGCCTATCTCTGTCATATTAGATTCCTTTTCTCTGCTATTCAGTACTCTAGAATTGAGGAAGTGGGTTGGGGTTTTTTATTTTTAAAGATGGCTGGACTGCAGCAAAGCATTTCATTAGCCCACTTGAAAGGTAAATTAGAGTGAGGAGTAGCTGATATGAAGGAAATTCACAGCACACTGTCAGAAAGTAGTATATGGAAGAAGCTAAGTTATTGCAAGTCAGCTGACACCCTGGGCTGAAAAATAACATCCAAGCTACAGAATTGCTTCTTTAGGGTTGCAAGATACCATATTGCTCTTGAGGCAGTGAAAAAACGAGTATGTAAGTAAATTCTTTTATAATGAGCAGTCACTCGAGGACGAACAAGAAAAAGAGCCTAAGTATCTTGAAGGTAGCGCAAAGTCAAATTTTGAGGTAACCTCATCTCATAGGGGAAACCATATCCCTAATTTTGATAAAGGGAATGTGGGGAAGAGTGCCTAAAGAGAGGCAGGAATGGCAGGCACAGGTGAAAACCTGAAGCTGGGCTGTCTGAAACATTTGGTGTGTAGCTACTTTAACCCATGTAGTGGGAGATAGATATATATGTCTATCTATCTATCTCTCTAGCTATCTACATACACACATATATGTGCACACACATACTAGCAGACTTACTGTGTATAAAACCCTATTGTTTACTAGGAATACAGCCTTTAAAATAAAAAAAGTCTGCAAGAGTCTTTCTACTAAAAAAGAACCTGGGAAACTACTTTGCCTTCTTTCCTCCCTCCTTCCCACATCTTCTTTATGTGGTCTGGAAGTTCTGGCTTAAAGGTTTCAACAAGCCTGGATAAACCATAAACTGCCTGGAGATAAGGGAGGTTGCTACTGACAAACAGGGCTGTCCAGAGGAGGGCCACAGGTATGGTTGTGGAGCTGGAGCACATCATCTAAGGACTTGGGAACTGTGTTGCTTTAGTGCGAAGGAGTCAGATGGGAGGGTGTAACAGACAGGTTACAGAATAGACAGAGCCAGATGTCTCTGTGAGGTGCAATGCCAACTAACATGAAGCAGTAGTCACAAACCATAACAAAGGCAACACAAGGAAAATATGCTCTCAAGGAGAGTTGGGAATCACTGGAACATGTTGCTCAGAGAGGTTGTGTGTGCAGTCTCCATTCTTGGAGATTTTTAATAATCCAGCTAGGCAAGGCCGTGAGCAACATATTTTGCCTTAAGCATTGGCTTAATTTTAAATCTGGAGTTTATTCAGATGACTTCCAGAATGCCACTCCAAACTACATTTTCCTATGACTCCGTGATTCTTTTCTGAGGCTTATGGCCATCTTATTCCCATTGCAGCCATGAGTCCTATCCATATCTCTTCTTCCCAAAGACATATCCTAATTCTCAGGGGACTGGCTGCTTATGAAAACGGTTTCTTTGTAGTGGTTTGGACTTCGTTTTCCCCCAGAGGATAAGAAAAGTGGTAGACCCCAAGGGGTGGAAACCCCTGGAAGTTTTCAATTTCTGTCCAATGAGCGCTCCTGCAAAAAATGTAAACATATCACAACCAGACCGGAAGAGAAGAGTTGTAGTTTTAGGTAGAAGAAGGTGGCCATGTTGTGAGCCACGAGGAAGGGGCTCTGAGCCCCACAGGGGGGGGCTTTGGCCCCCCAGCCCCAGCTGGAGCCTGTGGGGACCTGGAACAGCATAATGCTGGGCTAGGTGCCTATAGTTATGCTGGGAGATGTTTTCTCCATCGTGGGCAGTGGCCGTGGCAGTGGCCGGAGAAAGCAGCAGCCAGAACTGAACCGAAGAAGCAACAAAGACATGCAGCACCAGAGAAGGGACTCCTGGAAGGAGACCTGAGGGAAGGAGAGTCAGCAGCTGAGTTCTACAGAGTTCTTGGGGGTAAGAACTGATACCAGACCCCCCAAACTCCTTTGAGACCTCCTGGAAGGAGGAAGTTGATAGACTCTTACTTGAAAGAGCCTTGAAGTGCAACATGCTGAGAAGCTCGGACGTCCTGAGAGCTCAGCCAGGACGGAGTGTGGGAGGTTGGCCTTGAGGGCCCTCCCTTGCTGCAAGCTACAAAGAAGCTCGCAGCCTGAGACAGGGCACAGAGGCCCTGCAAGGAGCTTGAATCTCCTGAAGATACCAGACCGTCACGAAGACCCCCTGTGCTTCGTGATATGACGTGGTGATACGACCTTGTCTGGGGTGACGAAGCCCACGGAAGACCACTCGTTTGGAGAGACGAGTGGCCGAGGGGGATACCCCCCTCGTGTGTGCTGGCAGAGATCCAGCTATCAGCTGCTACAAGAAACAGAAGAGACAGAGAGAGAGCCTGCTGCCTTAGAAGATGCTGCTGCTTAGTGACTGCTACTCTGAAGAAGCTGCTGCCCTAAGAGACTGGAAGGGATCTGTCCTTCTTTCCCTCCTGGACTTTTATTTGGAGGGGAGAAGAGATCTGATCCATTGTAAATACTTATGTCATGGTAGAGATAGTTGTAGTCGTGTGTATAATGTATTGTAGTATTTATTTGTATAGTCATTGTAATATATTCCCTTTCCCCATTCTGAGTCTGGTTGTGTTTTGTCTGGAAAAAAACCCATCTCACATTGGGTTGAGATGTGGGAGGGGGGATGGAGCTAGGGAATTGGAATTTGGGCTATCTCAAACCATGACACATTCCTTTCTGGAACTTGATCTGGCTTATGCACTTTATCAGGTAATTCTGTGCAAGCTCTGAAGCAGATTTCTGTAGTTGTGTCTGTGTGAGCTAATTAAATACCACTGGACACTGTGCCTGGCTATGCAACTGGACCAGTTATACTATTAGATTTTTAGAATGGTGTTTGGCATATTTCTGGTCCATGCTGAACAGCATTCCTCTTCACATACCAAAAGATATCTCAGACATAAATTTTGAAATAGGCATGAATTGCCAATTCTTCTTAACGGTGGCATCCTTGTTTTGGAGTCTTATCAAGTTAACAGTATAGACACTGGCTGTTCCTTGACCTAAGTGCCATCAAGTGACTCTTGATGTGGTTTATTCCTCCAGCATGGTCACAGCCTCAGTGACCATGGCAACTTTCAGGCCAAAGGGTCAACTTCAGGATGTGCTGGCAGTTGTGCAGCTTGATGTATATTGCAGGAAGGAGAATTAACCTCAGTTTTTGATTTGAATAATTAAATTCCATCTGACTTCTGGTTTAAGCATGTATTGCCCTCCATGCTCCTAATCTTTATCTGTTAGAAAGCTGCAACCTGATTTACATAGCACTGAAGTCAGTGGACACTTAAAGCTTTTCCTTTTAATCACTTACATTTGTGATGTGGCTTGCCTTCTACAAAATCTTCAGTCATTTCAGTAATTTCTCCTTTATTCTCTAATTATTTAAAGTGTAAATTAGTTTGATCAACAACCTGCTGGCTGTGTCATTATTTGAGATGTGTACATACTAGCATATTTACTGTCTCAAACCGATAGTGACTAATACAATTATATGCTTTTTTTTCACTGATATCTGATCTGTTAATTAACTGGAAAATATTTTGATTGGGGTGACTGCTTACCCAAATTATTTAATTGTTCCATGCAAGGCTGTCAGAAAAAAAATATGGAAATGAGCCAAGGAAGTTCTATGAAATTTCACAGTAATAGCTCTCAGGTTAGGGCTGGAATTAGACAAACAGAGAAACAGCAAGAGCAACTGGGAGCCTGCAGTAAAAGAAATTAGCTCACATTTTAATTTCAATACAGAATAATAAAAAGAGCACTTAGGTTTTGTCTATCCCTTTTCCTTCTTGATTTTCTTACTTCTCTACAAAATAAGGCTCTCTTATCCCTATATCTAAGGAGTGTGTGTGTATGAGATGAAGGTTAAGAGAACTGAGAGTAGGATGTAGGTAAATTGGAAAGCTCTTTCAGGTCTGTTCCTAGTTAACTGACAGGATTCTTTCTGATCTTAGGTAGGCTTTTTATCCTGAATTGACTGACCATCACTGGTAAACTGAACATGACAGAAAGTTGCAAGTAGTTTTGTCAGCTGAGAGGTTTATTTTTACCCTGAATACAGGGTAGATGTCCAGAATACACTGGACATTCTTTTTTCAAAAAGTACAGAGGTTGGTAGAAACTTGGTTCAATTTATAAGGAGAAAGCCTAAGAAAATATATATATATATATATGTGTATATATATATATATATATATTTACCTAAAAGTAGTGGACTAACTGAATAGTCAAAGGTTGTTGTTGAAGGAAATTTATGGACTTAATAAATGCATCCTTCCTTTATTGAATAACTTCAATATTTGCATATTAGACTTTATATCAGCAATGAACCATTTAACTACTTTAAGTGGTGTTAGCAAGTGATCTATGGGGTGTTTAAAGATCATCAATAAGTACTTTGTTATACTGGAATAATTTCTTGAATCAAAGGGACACATCAAAGATGAAAGAAACAGCACAAATGTAATTTTATTCATGTGAATAGTTCCACTGAATTCCTTCATACTGCTACTTGTGTTGTTTAGATCTTTATTAGGAAGTCCTGGAAATTTCGTTTTGTATTCCAGTTATGACAATGTTGAAGTTCACATCAAAATTCTAAACTAATGAGTGTACATATAATTTGCACATACAGATTTGTTTCATGCAGGATGACAAGAAGCCATACAAAGACTTTTATTGAAAGATGGAACCTGATTATTATCTATATTGGTATATTTATATATCTATATATAGCTATATATCTATATATCTATATATCTCTATATTTATATATAGATATATTTATATATCTATATAAGATAGATATATACTGTCAGAGGCTTGCAGTATAAGCAGAGGGAGAACCACTTATAACCCTCAAAGGTTACCTAGCTGCTGAATTAGTGATTAGTGATGCTCCAAAGTTGCTGTGGCAGGCAAACAAAACCACCACTCAGTGGAATGTGGATGCCTAAAGGCCTTTGACTTTCAGGACTACATGTCAAAAACTTACTACATATGCTCATTACTACACTAAGTAATGAGCACAGAGCAGTTGCAATGGCTTTGTCTGGTCCCATAAGCAAGTACACTTAGGCTTGATTCCTATTTCTCTGAGAAGCCTCCAATGGAATTCAGATTTTGTAAATGAGGGATGATCTGGGGACTTATTTGCCTTGTCAGCCTTTACTGACACATTTTCTAAGGCTGATCTCAGAGCTGATGTTTTTCAGAGAAGATATGAGGCACAGTCTTGACTTTTTACCATCATAAAATGTCACACAATGGTATTTGCAAGAGAAAGTGTGTCCTCACTCCTTACTACAAAGCATGTTCTGAGTACAAATGGACCATGGATGAGGTGATAAGCAGCCATCCTGCCTCAGCACATGACAGGTCAGTATTTTGGGAACAGTGTCCTCTGGGATGTCTTGATACACAGTTTGCAGGGCTGTTTTGTATTACTCATCATCATTACTGCACACTAGGGAAAGCATATTCTAAAGCATAAGTCGAGCCTCTCAAGTCTTCTGCATTGCTGGGGGAACAGAAAAGATAGAAAGGGCTGAGAGATGCTGACACCCAAAACAAGCTGATTTTAGCCACCAGTGGAGGTGAACACCCCACTTAAACTTCGTTTTCTTCTCTGGTTTGCCAGAATTCTCCAAGGAAATCATACTTTATCTGTCAATTTCTGAAAGCAACACAGTTTCTCTACTTGGTCATGATGTTTTTCTGGTTTTAATTGCACTTTATCAAATAAAAAATGATGTCACCTACAGCGAAACAAAACAAAGTTGCCAGTTATTAAATGCTTTTTGTATCCAATTCCTCTATAAGTACCTTATTTTCTCCAGTCATTTTCAAGATTTCAGGCTAGGATCACCACAGACTCTTATATCATGTTATTTTCCTACCATGAATTTGTTTATGTGTATTGTTTACCCAACAGACATTTCTCTTTCACTTGGTATATTCATTACTAAATAATTCTGTGAGAAGATACAGGCCACTGATTTTTTGCAATTTGCATCCCCATACTCTAAGCTATGTTGAAAGCAAAGCTTTTTGGTCCTCTTGCTTTGGGAGTACATTAATATTTCTATGACCTTTACTAGATGGCAGATGAGAAGCATTAGGAATAAAATAACAAATAAACCAAAGGAAACCAATTTTTTAAAATGCGTGTTTCTGAAAGGAGCAATGGGAAAAAGAGTCTAGTCTAAAAAATATGAACTTTAGCTAGAGTTATGATAATTGTTCTATTATACCTATTTTTCCATGTCAAAATGCTTCTTTGCAATCAATCAGCTCGACATAATGCAAAAATGTATTTGAAGGGGTTTAGTAGCTGTGCATACAAAAATATATGGATACTATTTGGAGGTATTTAGAAAGAAATAGCGTATTTTAAGACATGATTATTTACTGTGCACTTCAAAGTGATCATATTATAAGCATGGTCATTACACTAACAACTACTTCATACAAAATGGCGTCAAATCATTTAACTTCCAAAGTCTGATGATTATAAAGAGAAATTCTGTAAAACAAGCTGCAAATGTAGTGACTTTGTGTGCAGTGTAAATCCTCTGCTTTAGAAGACTATTCTTTCTGAAGGCTTTAGAAGACCGTAGGAGGAAAACCAACTAAATTCTACCCAGGAAGCCATTTCTCTCACAGCAGCATTGTTTTTCAGTGGTTTTACTACACACCGGAAGCCTACTCTGTTCCTGTTCATCTAGTTGTCGATGCTATAACTCAAAGGAACAGATCCAAAAATCATTTTTAGCGACTTGAAATTTGACTGCTTTATGAACACCATGTCTAGATTAACAACATCTGTGATTCAGCAAGGCATTTAACAGATGGAAAGCAAAAGTTGTCCCATGAACTAAAGTATTTGTTCACTGGTTTCCAGCTGGAGGCAAAGCTGCAATTATTTAATAACAATTCATTAACCTTTTAACATACACTTTACATCATATGCCACAGCATCAAGTGAAAGGATATTCAAGGGAGGGGAAGAGGTGTGGATTATTTCTCCTTAGGGTAGTGTGAAAGAGTCAGTCAGTCAGTCATGGCCAGGCTTCGCGAACGAAGATTTGGGAAGGCACTATCCACATTGCTGCAGGCACGCTGGTGCTTATGAGGCCAATACGTGATCTTCATACCTTGAATCACATGAATCTAGAAGGGTTCAGATTAAACCAAGTACTGCTAGTTACAGGATTGACATGATGGCAAGAATCCCCTTGTCTTTACTAGCAATGCTCTTGCAGCCACTAGAATCAGGCTAGACCTTACATTGAATGTGTTGCATATCTATTTTTTATTACTTTTGTAAGTTCTTCTACAGGAAAATTTTCCCTCCTTGAGGTTTCAAGGAATACTACCTTATAATTTTAGGGATGAAATACAGTTTTATTATAATCATAAGAACTTATTAATGAAAAAAAAGAAAGTTTGAAAGCATGTTTGGTTTTGTTTTAGTTTATTTTAAGTGAAATGAGGGACCTCTTTATAGTTTGGATACAAGGATTTCCCCTCCATTTGCTCTTTAAGTCCTTGAGCTTGTTGCTCTTTGCTCAAGTTTTCAGAGAAACTGAAAGTGACTAGAAACTGATTTTGAAAATATCTTTTCTCCCCACTGTTTTGTTTTGTTTTTAAATAAATTTCCTCAGTTTGATCTATCTGTATAGAGAAGTGTAAATAATTCTTACTTTTTTTTTTTTTTTACAATTTTCATTTATCTAGAGAATTTCTAAGACACATCTTTCACTCATTAGATGTAGAGATTCTTGACCAATATGTAAAGTCAGAGGACACTACACAGAGTTATCCAGCTGAGAACCAACCTATTTTAAATATAGCTTATCCTTAGATTTGTGCTTTAATTATGCCATGTGTACAAATGTTTTTATACATAAAAGCAACCAGTATGAACTTACTGAAGTGATGTACCTGTCTTGCAGTCAATGTCCTCAGCCCACTAATGGTGTAAATATAATCAGTTTTCATCTGCTGGTTTGAATGGAATTAAGTTTCTGTTCAAGATATAGCTGTGATACTGCATTGTATTGCACAAAGGCAGTTTCTACACTTCTACCCAATGTCGTATCACTCCCTTTGCACTGCAGAATTGGGATGCTGAAAGATTTAATTGGAATCCTTCTCGAGCATATAACAACATAGTCTTTGTAACCAGTAACAAATTTGCAAAATATTTTTATATGGTACTCTAATAATTCAATACAAATAATAACCAAATTTGTAAAAGAGGCTATGTTTTCATCTTGAATATTCACTACTTGTATACACGGTAGCTCCAAATGGACAAGCACAAAAGGCAAAGGCAGGTTGCAACCTTCCATTACCTGTTCATATGCTTCACTCAACATGTATACATGTAAGGTTTCAGCCCTTGTGAAACAAGGCTGCGGTTCTCGCTCCAACCCTATTCACAGTCTTTTTCAGCATGTTGCTCCAAAGGGCCACGTCAGACCTCGATGATCAGGACGGTATCTACATTCAATGCCATACTGATGGAAGCCTATTCAACCTAAGGTGACTGAAGGCCCACACCAAGACTTTAAACCATCTGGTTCAGGAGCTGCTTTATGCTGATGATGCCGCCCTTGTTGCACACATAGAAGCAGCTCTGCAGCATTTAACATCCTGCTTCGCAGATGCTGCTAAGCTCTTTGGGTTGGAAGTCAGCTCAAAGAAGACAGAGGTTCTCTATCAACCTGCACCTCAGGAAGTCTTCCATCATCCCCACATCACCATTGGCCAATCAGACCTCAAATCAGTTCAGCAGTTTAATTACCTAGGTAGCCTCATCTCCTCAGATGGTAAGATTGACAGAGAGATAGACAACAGATTAGCAAAGGCATACAGTGCTTTCGGAAAGCTTCATAAAAAGAGTTTGGCGAAACAAACACTTGAAGAAAAGTACAAAGATCAGTGTTTACAGAGCCATTGTGCTGTCTACTCTCTTATATGGATCTGAATCATGGGTCATCTACCGCCACCACCTGCGACTCCTAGAACGCTTCCATCAACGCTGCCTCCGTACAATCCTAAACATCCACTGGTCAGATTATGTGACCAATACATCTGTTCTAGAGCAAGCAGCAATCACAAGTACTAAGGCCATGTCGCTGAGAACACAGCTGTGTTGGGCAGGGCACGTCTCAAGGATGAAGGACCACTGCCTCCCTAAGATCTTGCTTTATGGTGAACTTGCCACCGGCTGCCGCAAGAGAGGAGCCCGAAGAGAAGATACAAGGACTTCCTGAAGCAACATCGCAGCCTTGGCCATACTGATCAATATAACTGGTCTACTCTGGCTTCCAATTGGGAGGTCTGGAGACACACTATCTTTAACGCTGCTGATGCTTTTGAGAAAGCATGCAGGATCACTCTTGAGGAGAAAAGAACGCAGAAAGAATCGTGCCTTGGAGAATATATCTCCTAAGGAATCTTTCTGCTGTGCCTTTTGCAACCGGACGTGTCTATCTTGTATTGGCCTTTTTAGCCACCAACGCGCTTGTAACAAATGTGGGTAGTGCCCTTCCCAAATCTTCATTCGCGAAACCCAGCCATGATGATGATGATGATGATGATGATGATACATGTAAGGTTTAAATTTAATGCATACAAAGACACTAACCAGATGACAGTATCTCTTTTAAAAAATCTGGGACTGGTGATTTTTGCATGATGAAAATATAGAAAGTTAGAAGTGTAGAAGTTTCTGTATAGGTCAGACATTTCAAGAACTGGAATCTTTCTGCCCCACTTCAGGATAAACAATCTGCTACAGTCTTATTGGGAGAAATGGTATACCCTAGTGTCTTGCTTAGCTGCCATCTCACATTCCCTAGGGGCTTGTATATCCTCTGTGACTGAGATTTGCACAGCAATGTCAGGGATTTGGATGCTCAGTTCCCGTTATTGTTGCTGAGGATCTAATCCCTTTGTTAAGGGATGTTAGTTCTTTCTGCGGATTTTCTGTCTTTTGGCTCTGTGGTTTATGTTCCCCACCTTTCAGTATTTCCAATGAGTCTTCAGTCTGCTCTTGAAAAGGCTTTTCATCGTTGGTGCACTTTATAATCCTTCACAGAAAGCTCTTCAGTGGCTATGGGAAAGCTATTTCTTACAAAGTTGTTACACACATATCTACCTCAAAAGCCTGGAGAAGCTGTACTGAAGAAAAGCAAGCAGGAGAGGTAGCAGAACAGAAATATAGACTACTTGGATAATACCAGAGACCTCGGGACAGAAACTTCTGAGGAAGCTGCAAGGCTGTCCGAATTAGAATAAACTATTTGGACTATTTTGGCCCCTGGAGCACAGTAGAACTCCCTGACCTATAAATTTGCATCTGATCTTCTCTTTCTCAGGGATGCTCCTTCCTCATGTTATGTACACCAATATGAGAAAATAAAACAGTGCCAAGACAATTGCTTAAGCACTGGTCCTCCATCTTCCCTATTTAACTGTTTTCAGATTAAGCATAAAAGAATTTAACCATGGATGCAAGGCACACAGTCTTAATTAGCCTCCAAACCAGAGAACATAACCTGGCTCTTCATTCACTACAACACACAAAGCCAGTACAGGCAAAGGTTAAAATCTCACTCTGTGACATTTAATCATCTTTGCAAGGCACACTTAGGACAGCTGATGAGAAGGCCTGCTGCTCTGTAATGACTTCATAGTTAATACATTCACATATGTGTGTCCACATGTGCGTGCGTGTACACAAAATGTTTATGTCAATGGATGGAACAGCTACGGCATTATTTTCAACCATATTCAAAAAGGCAATCCAGTACAGAGGACCAGCTTCAAGCCTTTGACTTACGACTCATGTTTTTAATATGGTTTTATCTGTCTATGTTAGTAAGTCATAAATATGAGAATAATGCACTAAGAATAACCACAGACACTCACTTCTATGTTATTTCATTTTTGTTCCGTATTTAAAATGTCCACACATCTTCACACATTTCCCTCCTTCTCACTGTCAGTCACTGAGGCTCTCAGTTACCCAGGTGAAAAGGACTGACACATTCTAAATTGTAAAGGTTTCTTGTTCTGCCTTGTTGAAAGAATCTGAGGACCAACTGGAGCAAACACTTGAGAAAAAAGTCCTTGGTGCTTATACTGAGACAAGCCTCCACGTCTTGCTATGTATCTGCAGTCACAAAAAAACAGGGAAAAAAAGACTTCTAAAGCGTGTCCCCATATTACTAAACATTCTCTCTTTTCCCTTCTCCCTGTTTTCTTCATAAACACTTATGTCCATTGGTCTCAGAGAATTAACAATTTGTAATATTCCATAGTGTTAGAATCAGCCATCTTAAGAACAGTGGTGGTAAATCTTCCTAAAAGTTTTAAATTTTCCTTTCTGGATATATGGAAGAAGCTGTAATAGCAGCTGTAACAGAGTGTGTTCTGCCTCTCACTTCTTTTCAGCATTTCTTGAAAACACACACACACACACACACACACACATAGATACACACAGTTGTCTCACAACTAACCTGCACAGTATCTACATAGGACTGCCATGAGCATGCTGAATGCTTTCAAGCACATAAGCACATCATCCAGTGATGCCTGGAGATCATGATGCAGATTTGACTTTCAAGCCTTCTAAAAATACTTCTTTGGGCACCACTGCATGCCTGCTTTAAATGCCCAGTTCTCATAGTCAACACAGAACTGAGCACAGAGTTTTATGTTCATTCACTCTCCAAAAAAAAAATTTCTTTTTTTACCTACAGATACCTTTTGAAATCTTCAATGATACTTGCTGAAAGGGCACAACCTTTCTCTCAAAAATCAAATTAAATCTAGCACTATCTTACATTAACCAATGAGTGAAGCCAATGAGTTTCCATACAACTTGAGGTGCAATTGGATTTGTATTTCTGTGAATCGCTGGTCAGTCCGTTTAAACACAAAACAAAAAAACATATAAAACATTCCTTACTATGCAAAAGCTAAACAAACCTGCCAGAATTTAATTGCACAAAAGGATTTTGAAACCTAATTTTCTGACTTCACCTTGGGATTACCTGGATATAAAAATACAATAAAAATACATCAATAAAGCGTGACATATAAAAATGCTATTCGTGTTCAAAGATGAAGAAATCATATTTCTACTGTTTCATATCCTATATAATCTTGTTGACTTCCAAATGCTTCACACCGTTGTGCACAATTTTGCCCCACATACTGTAAGAGCACCATGCAGTAGAAACACAGTACAAAAGTGGCTGCCTGCTGCCTGCTGTATCTGATATTGCTGATACTTTTGACAGGAACATTTATTAGACCATGTTAGCAGCAGACAAGAGATTCCCTCTGATACTCGTAACTGTCTTCAGCAGACTGACCATATGTTGTAGACATGTCGAATAAAGCAGCTATAAAATATCTGCCACAAGCAATCACTTGCTACTTTCTGAGAAATTATTACAATCATGGCTTGAGAATGATCAAAGAAATTAAAAAAGGGGCCACCATTTTAAAAACAGTTAGAATGAGACCATGTCCTACATGAAAAGCACATGAAGTGGGGTAGTCTGACTTCGAATTCCAGGAATAATCTCCCTTCTCTTCACCTCTCCACTACAGTCTAGCTTGGGATTACTGAAATCAGTAGGATTTTTTATAATTTATTTTACAAAGGGAAATTAATTTTTCAGTTGTTCTGATGTGTCCAGGTCTTTTGAAACCAACATCTAAGTACTTATACTAGCTCATAGTTTTAAAAAGCCTTGTATGGAAGAGCAAGAGAGAATAAATATTACTAATTCACTTCATGAGGCAGCCATAGTAGTCATGGGGAGCTGCGATGATTTTGTAGTCACAGGGTCCTGGGCTGCATCGGTGTGGTGGCATGGCACGATTTTGCCTCTCACTGCCCTTTAAGTAAAACCACTGATTTGTAAGAACTATTTTTGTATAGAAAATACCCATTTCATAAGTCTGCAAACACCAGTTTAGAAACTTCACACAGTTTTCTTTTGGGACTTTGTAACTTTGACATTCATTACCCTCTTTGAAAACACAGAGATTACTTATATATAAAACCAAAAAAGTCACCTTCCTAACGCATACTTATGATGTTCCAGAAAAATTCTAAAACTTCAAACGGATTTCAGATTAGCATCACAATAATATGGTGGGATCCAATCCCAACTATTCTGTATTTTTTAAACCAATAGAATGTCATACTTAACATTTAATTGTTCTTTAACTAAATAAATACAATTATGATTTTCCTGTAATCTTTCTGAACAAGATGAGAAATATACCTCATACCTACTCATGCATTTGTGCAATTACTGATGGGGTTGTTGATGGAAGATTAGAATTTCCCGGGTGAGTTGCTGATCAATGAACCTTGTCAGTGTATCCAGGGATAGTTGGAGTGCTAAAGGAAACAGTTAAAGGGGGGTGGGAGTGGAGAAAGGGTAAATTAAATGACTAGAGGCTTGAAATATAACTTATGGGTCAGTTCTGAAATGGTTAGTGTTTATCAAAGATGGATGGGGTAAAACCTTTTCATAATATAATCCTTAGTCCTTAGATTGTATCAACTGGCATAGCTTCTTTAAGGTCAGGGAAACAACTTAATGATGATCTAGCTGAAAATCTCTGGTTAGACATGGTGAAAGTGATTTCTTTAGAGACTTTTTTTTTTCCCAATTAGTTTAGGTTTAATATCTGTATGATATTCCTGATTACAAGCAACATTCAATCATAAAGAAGAAATGGAGTCACAGGGTTTGCAGAGACCACAAAAAGTAAGAAAATATACTTTAAAAATGTAATAGAGATTTAGCTCATATTTAGTTTCCACCTTCAGTATGGAATTTAGATAGCAGGCTTTATGCCAACAAGTATGATTTCTCATAAGCTAAACCACAAATGGCTTTCCAAATTATTCTATAGTTCTCTAAATTTCCCCTAGAATTTATTAAAATGTAATATTAACAACACTGCTAAGACATATCTACTTAAATTCTAGTTTGAGTGCACCAGTGGACTGAGACAGTAAGTGCCACATCTTGGAAAACTAAAGCCTTTTGTTAATTCTAAAGGTAAGTTTTAGTGTGGAAATGAAAAGCAGAGTTCCTTAAAGAGATGGAGTAAAAAAATTCTACTTATCTGAGGTAGCATAACAGAAAATTTTGATAACAACTACTGCAAGATGAAGTGAAGATGGACAAAATTCAAGAAAAAAATAGGTACTAATATGAATTCAGACAAATAATCCATGAATATTAGAAATAAAAAAAATATAAATTCCCAATACGGTACTTTTTTTGCAGTTCAAAGTTATTCAGAGAGTATCATCAATATTGTTCTATATTGACAGCTAAAGATAGGACACTGTTGAAGTATACAGACACAGATTGCCCATACACATGGAGATAAAGGCTCATGACAGGTTGTTGCATCCACTGAATCGACTAAATATTTGGCATTATACACCTTGTCTCCATTAGTCCCTTGTGGGTCTTCACACTGTATAAATAATAACAGCCCTCCTTTAAAATAATTTCTGAGGTACTTTTTTAGTTCCCCTGTACTCTGGGTAAAAATAAACAGTTCCTTTGATTATAAAGTGCTATTAGTTTCATACAGCTGATCAGCTACTTCTCTGCAATTAAGTTCAGCATAGGATGCAAAAATGGGAATATGTGAGTGATGCGGTTTATCAGACTTTGTGTATCTTTGACTTGAGTACTAGGAAACTTGGCTCTGAAATTCCTCCCCAGAATAGCAGAGGTAGTGACAAAATGCTGTATCTACTAACCAGGGTTATAATAAAGGACTGTGGGTGAACTATATTTGCCATGGGAGCATTGGGGGTATATGTTGTAGCCTTTGTAACCATAGTTAGCAAAAACACCATCTAGGTCTTTGTCTTATTTTGGAGTAGCCTTGCACTAACCCATACATTCATATACTGCTACGCTCCCTGGGCCATGCTCCAGCGTACGACCCTCCAGAGAAGATGGCTTTGTAGAATCAGTACAGAAGTTTTGCAGCACTTGGTGAGATGTTGCCTATAGGGAATCACCAATTATTTGGCTGAGGACCTAACAAATCTACTGTCTGTCTTGACAGCAGCCACACAGGCACAACAAGTAGGCTTCAAAATCTAGTGCAGCAGTAGAACATATTTGCAGAATTGGCCAAAATTACTTGCATCCATGTTTGCTTTTTCATGTCAAAGCAGACAATTGTTAGGTTATGTGCAGATTAGGTCACTCTGTAGGAAATTTCTTCTGCATATCAGGATCCCACCAAGGGACACAATGGATACTGGGTGGCTGTGAGTATAAGCACATGCATCCATCCAAACCTGAAAACATACCTGCTACCACCTTGAAGGAATCAGTCAGACTCTGAAAACAGTTTTATTACCCTGGTGATGGGATACATCACAAGTTACATCTCTCCCATGTCAAGGAATTCCACTGACTTCCTTGAAATTGTATGGATGTCACACAGAAGAGAAGCAAATCACAACAAGAAGCCCCATATTAACTTGCAATATTTAATAAGCCAAATGTAATAACTATACAACTGTGGAGGTATTAGAATATATAATGTGAGGCATCTGCTTGATAAAAACTTCTCACCTTTAAAACTTGCAAAAGTAGAAGAGAAGATGAAAGCATCGGAAATGTCCAAACATGACCCAAAAGTCAGTCTGAGAGAAGATACAAGATGAAGATTTGTTGCAGACTGTCTGTTAGAAGCAATTGACAGAAGTTGGTACATTGATAACACATGGGATGGATGTAGATCTAAAAGAGAAGAGAGGTGGGCATGGAGAAGACAAAAGTACCAGGAAAGTAAGTAAGCTTACACTAAAGTAAAGCAGCACTGCTCTCCTGGGAACATGCAAAGAAGATGCAAAAATGTGCTGCGGTTATGTAGGTGACAAGGCAGAAGAAACTGAGGTTCAAAAAATACTCCCCTGGGTTTTTGTTTTTTTCAGTCATGCTGTCTAGCTCTTGTGTGCTTTCTCTGATGAGCTGCTAAGCCATACTGCTGCTCCTAAAGAAAACAACTAAGTGCCAAGCTACCACTGGGCAACACATAAAACTCCTCTGTGGTTATGCTGTCGTCATCAAGCTTTCTTTCTCTAACCATGACATCTCTCTTGTTCATGCACTTCCTTGTTATCGTCCTAGCAGCTCTTAGTCCTGACAGTGAGAAACATATAGTGTTGACAGTTGAATCTGTCTAAGCACTAAGATTTTCAATTGGACTGTAGTGATTCTGAGTGCCTCTGCTTTGGTGTGCCTCTGTTTTGTATGCCCATAGAGTCATAGAATCACTAAGAGCTGAAAAGACCTCTAAGGTCACCGAGCCCAATTGTTAACCCAGCCAAGTCCAACACCAAACCATGTCCCTCAGTGCCACATCTACACGTTCTTCAAATATCTCCTGGGATGGTAACTCAGCCAGCCTGTTCCAGCGCTTGACAACCCTTCCCATGTAGAATTTTTTCCTAATATCCAATCTAAATCTCCTCTGGTGCAACTTGAGACCATTTTCTCTTGTCCTATTGTTTTTTACCTGGCAGAAGGGACCGAGCCCAACTGCCCCTCATCTAGTTTTCGGGCAGCTAGATAAGATCCTCCCTGAACCTCATTTTCTCCAGGCTAAACAACCCCAACTCAGCTCCCTTAGCTGTTCCTCAAAAGACTTGTGCTCCAGACCCTTCGGCAGCTCCATTGCCCTTCTCTGGACATGCTCCAGCACCTCAGTGCTGCTTCTTGGAGTGAGGGTCCAAATCTTGAACACAGGATTGGAGGTCCAGCCTCACCATCTTGAGATGTCTTTGAAGACTTTTATTTCCTGGTAATGTTCAGGAAAAGCAGTGTGAACTTAATTTAGTTGGCCCTCCATACTGATATTTAGAGCTATTTGAGATGCCTTAAGGTATCTGAGATAATCCCCTATCTCCCAGGATTCGCAGGAGATACATATTTTTCTGAAGCCTCATCTGGCAGTGATGGTCTAGGGTGCCTCTAGGTTACTGGATGCCTAGGTTTGCCATGTAAATTCCGTGTCAGCTGTATTTCAGGGAGCAAAATCAAGATTCCCTCAACCTTGGATCTAGCACTTCAGCTTGAGCAGTGGAGGTATCCAGGTCCTTTGTGCAAAAATTCGGTCAGGTGAAAGGAATTCGGTAGATTCTTACCTTGCACTTCCAAGGAAAGAGTTCCTAACATTTTGCTCTTTCTTATAAACACTCCTGTATAAATATCATAGAACTAAATCACCATATTAAGTTATTAACTAGCTCTTCTTGTTACTGTAATTATAAAATAGGCCTCTCAGATCTCATTTCCAGTACATAAGACTTGTAACTGTCTTCCACCTTAAATTCCCTTTCAGGAAGACTGACATGCCACATGTTTGTGGCCCTTCTTGATCCTATTTATCTCCATGATCCTACTTGCTAAACAGAATAACCTGTGATAAAAATGCCTCAGACATGATCCTGTTTCAGGAAACTCAATGCATGACACTCTCTTGTGTCGGGAAAGACTATACCTAAGAGTATTTGTAAAGTTAAACCAAAGTGCTTCATGCAGAGAATGGGACTGACAGGATTTTTGAGCAGTGCATTATAAGTTGCATTTCATATCCTTCTCCCTCAGCCATCAACACAGGATAGGGAATGGGTACTTATAAACGGATTTGGGGTTTCTAAAAGAATAAAACCATCACAATGGCAACTCCCTGGGAAAATTTTGAATCTTGTTAACCTGATTTTGTTTCTACAATTTCAAACTGTTTTATTCTGCTTTCAACTTTTTCAGCCCCCCATTTTTAGTATGGGATAATAATTTTCAGAAACAGTAAAGCATTTCAAGCCAGCAATAAAATCTCATTTGAAAAATGTCAGAGTAGGATATATCAGCACACCCCTGCGCTCTGCCTCAAGCTCACCAATGAGTCAAACTGGAAAACAACTAAAAAGGTGTCCATGCTGGACAAGCTATCATTTTCTGAAGAAAAGATACATTGTGAGAAAGCTCTTAGGCAGCCCATGTAAATGACTGTGCAAGGTGCAAGGCACCACAGGGTCCTCTTCCCAGCTAATTGTGCCTGTGAGGTTTTTATGATAACTTGAAATTATAAGGGATGCATGCACACAGTCAATTGGAAAATGACTACACTGAAGAAATATGACCAAAGTCACTACAGATATACTGATGTGATAGTAGCATTTTGCTCAATGTGTTTGAGAAACCATGATTAAAGGGGAGTTTCAGAGAACGGCTTTGTGCAAGAGCTGCAGGACTTGAAACACGACTTTACCTTCTTAGAAACCGTATATATTAAGTTCCCATTTCAATCAAGTGCTTTTGGTCAGATCCCGTCCTCTCTCTGACACAGACAATCTCTGTGGGCTTGAACAGGTCACTTCAGCCTCATCTGTTGATATCTTTCAAAAACCAGTATTGTAACCTATTTACCAGTGTTCTGGCAATGCATTAGTTGATGTTTCAAAGGTGCTGCCAAGTAATTAACACTTAGTGAGAATGCACATGCATTGTGTAAGCACTGCCCTCTACTGTGGATTATGAGAGCTGAGGAATTACGAGTACCAAATTTTAAAAAGCTAATGACTGTCAGATTTTTTACTTAACTGTGGAGACAAAGGCTTTTAATCTAGAACAAGAAAACATAATCACTGTCCTGCTTTTGTCAAATTTCAAGAAGCAGGTTCCAATAAGTACCGCAGTGAAAGCCCCGAAGTTGTTGTGCTATAGTATAAAAGACATAGGAAAGAGGAAAGCACAACTCAGACATAACACTTGATTGATATGAACCATTGCTGCACATGCTGGAATGCACTAAATGTGCTACACTATTACTGCAACAAATACAGCCAGCTCACTAAAGGTGTAAGTGAGCTCTAACCATACCAAGGAGAGGAATTATTTACGCCTAACATACCAGGGCCCTGCCCATGAATACTACAGAGGAAATCCCCATCACCAGCGTGGGAGGCTTTTTTTTCCATTGACCCTTAAAACACCTGCAGAACTAAAATACCACATAGAGCATAACCTTGTTTCAGCAGCTGCTTGGAGAAGAGGTCAACAAAGAAAAAAAGCTGGTGGCTCGGAGTGGAGGGGAATTATAAAAAATTATATATATATATGTATATATATATAAAGATTTTAAAGTAAAAAAGATTTTAAAGTAAAAAAGAACAGTAGATGATTATGTTAGAAATACATATGAGACAGCAAAAGCACTTTCTCTACGATTTGCGAAATTAAGTTCAAAATACATTTCTGAATAAGAAAGAGAATTTTTCAAAGTAGTTGTTAGTAACAAGAAACAATTAATTGGGTCATTACTTATTTTCACTTTTTAATAACACGGAACCTCTCAAAAGTGCCCAAAGGATTTATCAGTCAGTCTTCCTGGAAGTCACTGTAGCTGTGATGCAAAGTTTCCTCCCCTGTACAACTTGCCCAAGGGAGATGAAAATACAGTGTTTCTCCAGAATTTGGACTGTCCTGCTCTTCCTTGATACACATTTGGGTTGGAGTGGCAGCTACATGCAGGAGATCAGATTGTGATGTTTGTGGCCAGGTTTTCACAGGAGCTTAGCGATCAACGTGCACTCTTTCAGAATTCTGGTTTTCATGTGTGGTTGCTGAGCTATTTTTGAAAGCCTGTCTGCCTGCACGAAACATACTTGTTAGCACTCAGTTGCTCATCTACCTAGTATATGGTTAGTTAAGTGACATACAAAACCAAATGCAGTATTCATCTTCCACAATTAAATAAATATTATAAGTAAATACTTAATAATCAAACCAGTAAGAAACAAATTAAAAATAACCAAGGAAAACAGACATAATCAATTCAGAGTTTAAAATCTTGTAAAAGCAATCACAGAGGTTGCAGTTTTGCAAAATATATGAACAGATACTCAATCCTGTCCCTGTTCAGGAAATCATGCTAAGCAGGTACCTTTAACTCACTGATTCCAATGAAATTTACACTTCATGAGTTTGAAAGACAAGAAAGCAAATATGAGGGAGGTTAAAGTTGGCAGACAAGTAGAGAAAGTAGGAGAAAACAAACAAGAAAAAGAAAACATGCACAAAAAAAATTGGTACATTTCAAAATGCAGCAAAAGACATTTGAGCCACTGGACAATTGTTGTTTAGTAAATGTAAAAAAAGCAACATATGATGAAAATACAAAAAAGCACCAATGCATTCAGTTTGGAACCTTGCTATTTAGTGGCACAAAAAGATGAGATTCAAGCCTGCAACACCCGTGCTCTGAAAATGTAGTCCACTCAATGAAAACTCTGTAAAACGAGATCATGCTCTTAAAAGTCTAAAAGTGTAATCTCAAAAGTGTAAAAGTGATTACACTATTTACAGTGAGATTGTAAGTTTTAGAAAAGATTTTTGGAGATCTGTTGGTGAAAAAGGACTGCATCAGAAAGAGATTTTCAGAGTGTTCTTTCACAACAACTTCCCAATTTTTTGACTGTCTCTTTACAAAAACCTTGATTTCTGTGTTACCCTTGACAAAGAAATGACAGAAGATTCCAGCTTTTAGGCATACATTGCAACATAACCAAGGATGAAAGAGAGGAACATGTTAATTTTAAAACAAATTCAAGAGTGCATATACAAAACATGGATATTAAGAAAGATGCTACATTCCAGGGCTGGAACAGACTTCAAGAGATTATGTCACTAATGCCTTTCCCCTAAGACAGGTTTTAATGTAAGTCTGTAAGAGAATGAGAAGAACTGAATTATGATCCAGGATTTTCGGTCAAGTGCAAAGATGAAGCATCTGACCTGAAAAGCCACAGCTCACTTAGGGAAATTCCCACTGATCATCCTAGACTGCTACCACTTCACAAACATAATTATAATTAATAAGTTCAGATTCATAAATTAAGCACTTCTAGATGAATCACAACACCTATGACCTGGCTTTTTATGCATGCTGAAGGCTCTCACAGCTATTCCATGTCTGAACTACTGAGAAAAACTGGATAAAACATTACTAAGATTCCCAAGTCTTCACTTACATCCCAGCCTAACTTTTAAGAACTATGGCCATCATTTTGTTCTAATTAATATTATTTAAACCCAAGCTTCAGCAAAGCACCATTTCAAAAGCTTCAAGATTGGAGTTCAGTTAAAAAACAGCAGAGACTTGGGCTCAATTTGAATTCTCATTCCTAACTGTGCTACAGATTCCGAATGGGATTTTGTAAACCACTTTATCACACTGTACCTGGATTTCCATCTGTAAAACTTCCAAATTGCATGGTAAAGGACTTCAGAATATTATCTAGAGTGCTGGATATATGCACAGCAGCTCTTCACAACATTATTGTGAAGATCTTATATTAGGTGCTTTTAGGCTGATCTACAGCACAAGTCAAGACTTTTTTCTTTTTTCTAATTCCTTAAGAAAAAAGAAGAAAAACAGAAGATGGTTTCCTGTTCTGCCAAAAGGAAGAGAGGGTGGGTGCAAGGCTAACATACAAAACATGCCCAGGTTCACCACTCTTCCTGTTTGTCTCTGCAGTTACATGACAGATGACTCTTAGCTACTTGCAGCTTTGCTAATAATTTGAATGTTGGCAACCACTTTCTTGCATGGTCTGGGGAAGAATAGTGCCTCACTCCGGAGTAATGCCTGAGCACCAATACTGCTGCCCGAGGGCTACAGGCAGGAAGTGCAGCTGCTGGTCCATGAGAGTGAAAGTGACTTATCTACAAAGAGGTTTTTATACTTTACATCTACAAACCATATTTAGGCTTCTAAATTCAAAACATAGACCTAACTTTTCAAGGATTTTGGCGGGAGTTTAGCAGCCTTATATCTTTTCACCTCCTTCCAGAACTACTGACAAACACACAAAGTGGGAAAAACAAATTATAGGCAACAAGTTTTATGCCTTCTGATTTTCTTCTTTCTTTTGCTCAGAATCATAGCAACCTTGATGTCTGAAAGTCATAGACAGAGAATAAATGTGAAACACTTGATAGAATTTTCCAGGTGGAATTGAGTTTTTCCCAGCTTTGACATGTCAGAATCTTTTAACTCTCAGAGATCTTGTTGGTTGCCAGAAATCAATGAAACCTGTAGCCTCATTCACTAAAAAACAGAAAAATGAGATGCAGCATACCAGAGAAGGTAATACAGAACCAGTTGCTTGAATCCAACACAGTACCATATGCTGCAAATAGTTCCA
This sequence comes from Chiroxiphia lanceolata, assembly GCF_009829145.1. Classification (NCBI taxonomy): domain Eukaryota; kingdom Metazoa; phylum Chordata; class Aves; order Passeriformes; family Pipridae; genus Chiroxiphia; species Chiroxiphia lanceolata. The sequence goes on from NC_045637.1 coordinate 71,954,014, forward strand.
GACAGGATGTCTGCCTGCAGCAGAGTGTACACATCAGCTTCTTTTCTTCAAAGTTCCACAGCAACAGCAATACAACGTAGCAGAACTAAGGGTTAGCAGCTCTGTAATTTCACTACAACTCAGACCTCTGTTCAGCACTATGTTGTATTCTCCATGTGCTCTACTTTTAAAGCACATTCATTTCTGCGTAATCATTTTATACTATTTTATGTTTCAATTCAAGCAGAAAAATTAGATGCAGGTTATGAGAAACCAGATGACTTGTGCAGAAGGTGAAATAAAACGACTGGAATGGGGCATTATGTCATAAAAGCTTGGTATTAATAGGCTCGGCTGCAGTACCATGGGTCAAATTTGACCACCTTACAATGCTTAGTGCCTTACTTTGCCTGTGAACCTACTGCTGTAATGAGTAAGGCTGTCTGAAGAATGATGGACTGTTTCCCACGTGTGTGACAGCATTTGATGGATACACATTCACCTTGAATACCACGTAAATAAATAATATGAACAGACCTAAGGCAAAGTTCAGAAATTCCAGCTACTTACAAGGCAGCTCACAACGACAAGAAATATTTAGCACATACTCTGACATAAGCAAATAAGATCCAGCATTGCATCTTCACAACAGAGAGGGCAATATTTTTACAGCTTTCGTCCCTCTGCTTTCCAAGTGAAATATTCCTTCTGTAGTTTCCTCACGACAATGAATTGTGCAAGACCACTGCAAGGACACACAGGAGAGACTGATGCAAAGAAAAATTCTGATTAGGTAAACAGAAAGTCTCTTTCCTCTTTTGTTTTATTGTTTTTAGTTCTTACTATTAAGCTGCTACCTTTTTCATTTTACTTACTCAAAAGTTTGCAAATTAATGCTTAATATCAGCTCAAGCTACTAAAGACAGGTTTAGGAAAGGCTTAAAGTGAAAACCTTCAAATTTTGAAGTTCATCATCTAGCTAAAAGTATGGTGTTCCTAATAGCATTCAGGGAGCTTTTGCACACTCAAAGGCCATCTAGTGACTAAAGTTAAAAGTCATACACTTTTAACATGGCAATATTCAAGTCATACTACCCATCAAACAGTGGCACAGGTATTTCTACGCAACAGACCTGTCCATTAATACCAAAGAACAGAAAGCATCCAAAATATGAAAGTACGGTATAGTTTGAAAAAAACCAATTTTTTTGGAAGTAAGAACTCAATTCAGAATGGCATCAGCAGAAATTCCTGGTACATACTACACTCAGAACCTTCTCTTCCATGTTCTACTCAGCTGAACCTTGAATGTAACACAAATCTACTTCCTGATGCTGGGCATTCACAGGAATGTCTGTGTTAGGTAGTCTCAGCATCATCAGGAATCAAAAGCCAGGTGTTTTGGGTATGATCCAGCAGATGTGCACAAGCTAGCTTCACATGGAACCTTTCTCAATTCAGAAAAATGGAAAGGTGCCCCCTGAGTTCCTAAAACTTGGTTGTGCAATTAGTCTAGCAAGATTAACAGCAGGAAAGATACTCTGATTTCCATCTCAGCCTAGGTCAGAGCCTGCTGATCATGAAGAGTTCATTATACCATGACAGTATATTGCACTGGTGTTACCACAGGCAGCTTTTACTTCCCAGGATGGGCACACCAGGGGTAGCTTTTGGTCTGATGATCAATTAATGTCAACTCTTTATGACCATTCTGTACAAGATGGATGGCAGGGTCACTTGGGCCACAGAACAACTCCTGGATAACAAAAAAAACCCCAAATCAATATTTCTGTTGAAAAGCATGATGTGTGGTCTTAGGAGCATAATTTCCCTGAAGCTATAACATTAATGTGATACAATAAATAATCGGGCCTTAATGTTCTATGACAAATTCATACTTAATCAAAACAGGTTGCATTTCAGCTTACTGTGAGACAAGTAGATGGATAAAATCTGTTATGCCGTCACCTCAGTAGACATCTCTCTGGTCATTTTGTATTAGCTTCCTTGAGTATTTTTATATATCTATTCTGGATGGTCCTTTAGATTTTTACAGACCTAAACTGACCACTTGAGGGAGTTACCACTGTAGGCCATTTACTATTGACTCAATTATTAAAAAGGACTCTCAAGGTTCAGCCTCGAATCTGAAACCCCGTGGTGCTTACTTCATTCATGTTATTAAAAAGAATAAAGAGTGTTACCCCAAATTTTTCCATTCCTTTCATCAAGATCAGATTTTTAACTGTTTTTTCTCCCTTCTCCAAGTAGCAAGAACTCAAGAGGCAGTATCAAAAACATGCTAATAAACAAAACATGCTGTGCAGTGCTTGTATAGCGAGACTTTGAAGTTTGCACATGGTTAAGTGGGATTAAGTCTACACAAGCATTGTCAATGTCTTCAAAATATACTGCACCAGCACTGTTCGGATAGAAATGAAACCAAAAATATGTACATTATTCATAAGACAGATGGTGGAGGCAGCTGAACTGTATACTGCATGCTCCAAAATTCTAATTATTTATTAAAATGGTCCACAAGAAAAAAAAACCCCACAGAGGTGAACTGCCCAGTGTGCTTGGCATGTCCCAAGATGAAAACAATCATCTGCTGAACTTGCAGGACACAACAAATGACAGCTCTACTACATATGTGAAGGCAAAAAAATGGAAATAGGATAGAAATGTGTCATCTCTCTCCTTTTGGCTATGCAGATAATCAGATTGGGATATTCTTACAAAGAGGAGATAACAGATTCTGATTTCTAGTTTACTGGTAAAAGGCTGGAGACACCCACAAGCCAAGGAAACATCGACAACTTGTTTCAGAAAATGAGAGAGGGACTGCTTGGGCTAATAAAATATGTAGAAAGTAGAAACAATCCAGGGACATTGTACATATACAAAGGGATATGATAGGTTCAAGAGCTTCAGTTTACACTGTTAAAGACCAAATGGCAATAACTTTTTTCTCACCAGACAGAACATTCTGACAGAATATTTATGTGGTCCTAAAAGGTAGGTCAAGGTTTTGCCCTTGGAATGATGCAGTGCTCATGTGAATTTGGTAAAATACTGTGGTAAATAATTAGGTTGGCATGTATGCTAAATGAACCAGTTCATCAGGGAGAATCTTACCTTTTAATCTCCTCAGATACTGGAACTTCAGTAAATTTCATAAGCATGTTTTCTTTAAAAATAAACTGCTTCTCTTACTGTAATACTTCTCTCATTTAGTTCTTGAGAACACAGGGCAACTTAACATCAGGTCTGAATTTCTCTCTTGGTCTCTCCCTGCAAGCAACTGTCACCGTCCATGTCTATATTTCTTTGAAAGAGTAGCATTCAAGAAACCATGATAGCATTTGCTATCTACCGATAGCATTTTTCTTCCACCCTGCCGAGGTACCTGTCTCTCCCATTGTATGCCTGACTGTGCCCAGTAACACACATGTCCACTGGGTTTGCCTGAGCAACTCAGCTGCCTCATGACCTGGAAAGATAGATGTGTTAGCTTCCAGCAGGGGCAAGAAGTCATCTCTGCTCCTTATCAGACTTGTCGAACAACCTGGTCCATTCTGCAATCCCCATGCCCAGCTCTGTGTTAAGCCCTACAAATAGAATAAAAAGTGCAAATTGGATATCGGGGCTTTGTCACCAAGTTCCCAGCTACAAATATACCTGCATAGTCAAATTCTGTGGTCCTCTCAAACACTGCAAAGAAAACTTTAGACCACAGAGAAAAGGGTAGAAAATTCTGTTGTCATATGAGTGAGAGAAGGGGACACTACAGGCAAACACTGTCAAGACCTTGTCTTCTAGCATTGAGCACCTTCCCTATACTGACTCAGAATACATGAAGGATAGTTCTTCAGCTGCCTCTTTCTCTGGCAGGTTATGATTCTCCAGTCTTAGAATGACCTTCATTGTCAGTTTCTTGCATTTGCTTTGCTGTTACAGAGCTTCCCTGCGTTTGCTTCACTCAGCAGGTGCAAGCGCCTGCTAGGGAAGTTCAAAGTTGTTGACTGCCAAAGCCATAGCACTACATCTTCTCACAACAGAGAAGCTCCTGTCTGCTGCAGATGTTTTATAAACCGCAGCTCATCCGTATCAAAGACTGCTTCTGTCTCCTTTTTTTACATTCATCCCAGACACAGTGGAGAAAGTGACTGTAGAATTTGCTTGCAAAATGCCTGACTGATCTCTCTTTCAGCACAACTTCCCCAAACGACTTAGCTGTGGAATGTCTTGGGACTTATATCTAGAAAGATTAGCAACTTGCATCACACGAAGTGCCTGCAGGTTGGTAGTTGGGCCCTGAATTATATAGCTAAAATCTGGAATTCATTTATGCAGTCTCATTAAAAATAGTAGCTAAAAACGAATCTACTTTTTATATCTATATTTACTCATTTGTAGTTCATATCTCAGCATCACAGGAAAACTAGTAAATGCATACTGTGTTTGAAGAACACTTACACGACTGTCCTTAAGAAATTTGTACTGGACTATGCCTGTTTCAAGGTTTGTCCAAGGGTTAAATTTGACTTTTTCTGACAGCTTCAGTGGAGTTGGCATTTCACTCTAATAGTGAACTTTATAAAAAAAAAAACTCACCACAAAGCCAACAGACAGTTTCTATCTGTGTTCTGGAACTACTCTCCATTTCAGACTACTTTCTTGACTGTAACCTGGATTACTGACTTGATGACATTCGGTTTCAGATTTTGTCTGTGTTCATTTCAGATATGTCCCTATCTGACAGAGTATATCTCTGTCTCTATCTGCTTTTATCTGCATTGGAATACTTAATGGTCAGATAGAACTGCATATCTCAAATATTCCTTCCCCTTCACTTTTGCAGAAAAAAACAGCTGAACAGTTCTGACTAATGTCTGAGGTCTAATTTCATATGTTAATGAAGAATACAGTAACTGAGAAATAAGAGTGAAAATTACATGCGATGGGCAAGAAAAAAAAAAGACAAATCATGTACTCTATTTTTTATCCTTTGTGGTTTCTTATGTTCTTTAGGGTTCTGTTATATGACTGCAGAAAACATAATGAGATTTAAAATGCAAAGTTTGAAGATAGAAACAAGGAACCAAAACCACTGCCTGAATTTATGACACTTAGAGATTTTTTGGTGACAGTAATACATATAAAGCATCTCTAACTATGCAGTAAGTAACTGCACTACTGCATAATAAAATGGAACAAGGAGCTTATTTACATTTCTTTACCATGTTCTAAGATATGTTTCCCCTCATCTATGAGCATGTAGCATGAGACACCATAAAATTTTGTTCTAGCTGTAATGAGCATCTCTCTATGAAAATCACTGAAATTGACTTCAATCATATTGCTTATTGCTGATTATGTCTATCTTTAGAAGCCCTGGGCTGATATTTCTGCTTTCCACAATTTTTAGAAGACAATTCTGAAACCATTAACCCAATTTTGCTTCATGTTATAAGTGGTAAATTTCCATTTTGATGCTGTAATCAATATGAAATGATCAGACTCAACCAGACTCAATGTGTAAGACATTGATATAAAATAAGAGAGTAATATGTACTTTGACTAACATGTGATGGCAGTCCTGAAGAACTTCTGTTCTCTGATCAGCTAGGCACTGGAATAGGTCTTTAAATGTGCTGCACCGCAACTTGTCAGGAAATACAAAGAGACACAGAAATATCCAGGAGATTTTCCAACTCCAGATTGACTTATTATTTTGGTTTGTAATAAAGTAGGTGCTCATTAGAACCATGGTATGTAGCTTCACAATTTACATAAATAGATTTTTAAAAAACATTAATTACCTTCAAAGATTTTTTTCTTTTTTTAGCATTTGAATTCCCATTGGAATTTGCTGACTAGTACTTCTTTGCTACAGCAGGGACAATGAAACATACAAACACTACTGCAGTTTTTATATCCAGTTCAAATATCGAGGGCAAATATGTTTTATAAGCTTTTTCCTTTAGGACCCTGGGGAATGGAGTTCATATACACATTTTATTTATTTGTCAAGCATCACCAATTTCTTTGGTGTTTAAGAAATAAAAATAGTAATTCGCTTTACCTTTGAATCATATCCTGACTCCCACTGTCTGTTCTGGCTAGTTTCCTCCTGAAGGCCTCCTGTGGGGACCACTGGTGAGGTTTCATATCACTGTAGTCCACCAGGGATTCAATAGCTCTTCCAACACTGGGCTGCTGTTCAGCATCTGCTATTGGACTCACAGAACCTGAGCAGGGATCTATTAAAGGCATAACATCCTGGTGTGGGAATAAAGGGTAATTCACCCCTACAGGAGGGGTGAGTAGATAAAATTTAGGGAAAGTATTACTGTTTTTCTCTTCAAAGCTGGAAAAGCCATGATTGCTCTCAAGACCCCTCACAACAGGCATGTACATCTTCCTTAACACTCTTGGATGCTGTTAGTGATCATCTTGTAAACTGGTTCAACTAGTAAGGCAGACTTTTCAAAGGCACTTGTTGGCCTTTCAGGTCCATCAGAAAATAGTCATTCTCTTCTATCATCCTTATGTGGCAGTAAACTTAAAAGATGCAACTTGCCCCTGTTTCTTCAAGTTTCTGAAGTTCCAGCTAACAAATCGCTGTAAAACTAGAGGTCATTCTCCAGAATATCGGTGCATAGAAAAGCATGGCAGTCGTTTAAGTACTGAATTCTTTCCTGAAAAGAGATTTATCAAGTATGGTACAAAAAGAGCAGAGCCATTGAATGTGCAGAATTTTTCTGTTTCTTGGTAATGATGGAAAACACCTTACAATGAAATGTCTCCTGCTGTGAAACATGGTTCACAAGTACCACCGCAACCCAGTCCTTCAAGGGACATACATAGCAACTTGCAATGGCACTAAAAATTACTGACTCATGTAGTAGAGACAAAATGAAGAAGTTTTCAATCTCACTGACAATTACATGGTGTTTTCCTTGAAGAATTTTAAAATAAACTATTCTGTTGCTATAGAAATCACAAACTAATTAAATTGAAACACAGATTTAACACAAAAAAATTATCAAATGCAAGCACAGAGAAATGCAAATCCAGAATACTTACAATTATTACTTGGAATAAGTAAAACACATTAACATCAGAGTTTTCCATGCAGCTCACTTACCTCCAGAGCTTTGCCAGTTGTTCTATCAGTAGACAAGTCCATTAATGTCTCAGCTCAGAATAAGCAGCACTCATTTCCTGATTCCAAGGTTGATAGTATGCATCTAGAACTCTAAACAAAAGCAGTCTGATTTAAAAAGGTCCTCTCCAAATGAATTCAATGTCAACTGCAAAGGTCTGGCTCTTCAGAAAAATCAGACTATGTTTATTTGGACAGCTTAATTCAGACTATGGGGGCCTTTATTTTATGGCCTTGTCAGGAGAAATTGGGGCAGAGAGTCTGATAATTCCTTCGTTTATGTTAGTCTCACACAGATGTAATTTCTCTGAAATCCTAACTTGCTGCTGATTAATACAAAATTAGAAATGAGCCTAACATTTATTACAGTACAGGTTTATAGTAATAAAAAGATGTGTTCTGTAATGCAGAATCATGGTGGGTCTTTTTTTTTTTGGGTAGTTTGCTGATGGAGCAGAATAAAGAAATAAATAAACACACCTTCCTTCTTTATCAAGGTTGGTTTCATATATAGATCACAAGAACTAAAATGTGTAAAAAGTGACAGCTGAGGATATTTTATATGCTGTATGGGCAGTGTAAGGCTAAGCCAACACTCTGAAGATACAGAACTCTATCTGATACATCCTGCTTTCTATCACAGTTGTACATTCATCTGAGTGAAATGAAACTTCCAAAATTTGACTTCCGTCAGTAACAAGCCTTTAAAATGCCGTACTGGTGTCTATATTTACTGACACTCTGTAATCTCCATACCCAAATATAATCAGTTTTACACTAGAAACTACATTCAGTGTTGCAGATTGACTTTTTCCTCCATACCTTCTTACATCCTCCTGGAAAGCTTTAGAAAGAGATGACAGGAGAGGTAAAGACATGGGAACCAGGTAAATCATAGGATGGAAGACATTGCAAGGATGACTCATTTTTTGTTGCATTCATTTTGTAGAGTGAAATGCAATTTAAACTTTACGTTAGATTTTGTTTACAGGGATTCTGTCCAGTTTATCTTGGGAAGTAAATTTGCCAAGGAAGGCTGAATTATTTCTTCTGTCAACATTCTGAAGTGATCTGTGCTTTTAAAGAAGCACATGGATGAATCGGTCACATGTCCAATCTAGTCCTCTTTGCTAGATGTCTGCCTTTTACTTTGTTTTAGGATTTCTGTGGAGCAGTCTTTTTTGCTTCTTTGACAAGAAACAGCTAGTTTCCCTCTCTGGCACAGTAACAACATACCAAATCTTTCAATAAAGTGACGTTTTCCTGTCAGACTTTATTTGAGAAAGAAAACTCCTTGCGTCTTCCCCCCCCCTTCAAAAAACTACGCATTAAATACTCATATGCCACAGGAACATGCAAGTGTCCTGGGATTCCAGATACTTCAATTGCTCTCTTGCAGCAGCGCAATGTAGATGGAGCAGCAGAGCTGTAGGTACTCATGACAGTGACTGGATCTGCAGTGGAAACTTCCTTGGTTGCTTTTTTTTAGGAACAACTGCCAGGAGTACGAGGCCAGTTCCTTATGTCTCTGGCCGGGTGCATTCCGCACTGCCACAGGCCTGGCTGTTTCAAAGGAGCTGCCCCTGGAGCGGTGAGGGATTGGGATTAAGTAACTGATCTCAGAGGTGGGATGATTTTGGATGGCGCTGCGGCGCCAGCAGCAGCAGATGTTTCCCTGGGGTTTGAGGATGTGAAAGCCTCCCCTCCCCTGCCTTCCCTTCCCTGCTTTCGCCAGAAATGCAGAGCTTGGCACTGTGGCTTGGAAAGCCCCGCCACCGCCTTCCCCACTGCAGATCCACGGCCGGGAACGATGTGCCCTGAAGGGCCTGGCAGGGCACGGGGCCTCTTCCCCCTCCTCAGGCTGCTCCTTCTCCTCCTGTATCACCTTCTCCTTCTGCTACCCATCTTGCCCAGACAACCAACCCAGGTACCATCCTGGGTGACGCAGCGCCGGGCCAGGGGTTTGAACCATAGGCTGCCCCTTCCCATCTGAGTCCAACCATTAACCCGGCACTGCAGAGCCCGCCACTAACCCGTGTCCCTTCAGTGCTGCATCTACACGTGTTTTGAACACTTCGAGGGACTCCACTATTTCCCTGACAGCCTGTTCCAATATCTGACCAGCCTTTCAGTGAAGCCATTTTTCCTAATATCCAGTCTAAACCTCCCCTGGTGCAGCTTGAGGCCATTTCCTCTGGTCCTGTCACTTGTTACTTAGGGGAACTGTCTTTGCAGCCTGGTAGTTTTAAAGTTGTGTTGCTGTCTGGGACATGCTTTTTCATAATACAGGAGCTCTGCCCTTTAGTATCCAGCTTTACCCCTGCGGGTTTAGTTTTACACCTGCTAGTGCTTTTCCCATATACATTCACCATATTTACCGGCGGGATTAAACTTCCTTTCCACATATCTGGAGATTAATGCAGGAAAGCTAAAGAATTATCTAATTTGTCTAATTTGACCTTCCCCCCCCCCCCCAAAAAAAAATGAGCAGTCAGTGCTGTGGGGAGGGGTTTTTCTCCTCCCTATGTATCAAAGAACCTGTGTGACAGGGTGGGCATAACACCACAGGTGAGTTGTGTGGGCAGTGAGTAGCTGGTAATGTTGGTACCCAGCTGAAGCAGCTGCATCACTTGGTCAAAGGCTCTGAGGTACAGAAATAGTTATGTGTTAGGATACCAAGACTGTACATTTCTGGTGTTCTAGTGCTGATTTTGTACCCACTGTGTGTATACTTGCAGCTGTCAGCAGCTACGGATGGGGAAATTCCATCATACAGCCTCCTGAGATTGGGAAGGGCCTGAAATGACAGTCTCTGCTTCCTACTGAGGTTTTGAAATTTCAACATGGTTAGTTGCTTAGGCTTTCTGATACTATTAAACTAGGTTATTTAATTTTTACATTAGTATGCATATGTGCCAGATTTTATTCTATGGCTTGGTTGTGATTGAGTTTCACCAATTCCTTTAGAAAGTCAAGGTCTTTTCCAGGAGCGAGATCAGAGGTGAAGTTCAAAGTTCTACTCCCTGACAAAAAAGGGAAAACCATATGCAATATTTCAGCATATATTCCCTGAAATGTCATAATATTCTTCTGTATCTGGTTTTAGTAGGCATAGTAGACATTGTCAGCTTCAGAAGAGACACTTCAATTAATAACACTTGGGTGTTATTAATATAATATTATTTCAAACTGATATAAAAAATATGATTTCTTTTTTTTTAGTTTTTACTTACTAATGCTGACAGTTCTGGTGTATGTGTTTTTCCTTAAGTGAATAATTAAACTTTTTGAGGACAATGTGGAGCGTGTTTCTTAAAATGCTTTGATTACATCTAAGTTTTCTGAGTCATCTTACTGAAAATATACAACCCTGTAAACTTAAGCATGCAATATGATAAGCAAAAAAGTCTCCTTTTTAACTTGTGAAATGCATTAGTGGTGTAATTGGCAGAAAGAAAATATGAAGGCTCACTTGAAATCATAATATAGTTCATATCTTGCAGGCTTTCTGTCGAAAAGGTTATACTCAACTGAGACAGACTGAAGTTCAGCTTCTCCCATATAACTTTAATATGACTCGTAATAGAAATGGTAATATTTGTGCACACAACATCAGTAGGCAACTGTAATTAAAGTACTTGGATATAGAAAACTGCCTGACTATTAGCATGATTGAACAAAAATGACTTAAGTAAGTAGAATCGTTATTCATATAACCCTCTGGTGCAGAAATCTCTTTATGAAAATTATCTCAAAACATAATTACTTTGAAAAAACTTTTAGCAGTTACCATAACTTAAATATTTTCCTATCACTTTATAGAATTTACATTTCTAAATAAATGGATTGGAATTATGCCAGCTGAACGTTACAATAATACAGAATTTTATTAATTAATGCATTAATTGTTTAATTATTTAAGGCTCATTTTAAACTGTTTCCTGCCAATGCAATTTTCTGACTGAATTTAATTCTTTGATAAGTTATTGTGAAGATGATTGATTTTTGCAATGTAATGCTCATTTTAAGGCTAAAAGATTCAGGATAAAATATTTTATGAAATCGTAGAATATACTTGATGAGAAAACTTGTTGGGGCTGTTTTTCCATGCGGGTACAACCCACCTGCTATTGTCATCTTGAACTGAAACTCTTCCCACTCTATGCAGAACCTAAAATACATGAGCTCAATTCTCTGTGTTTAAATAGAATCTGCACAGCTGCCCAAGTAGATTTTAAATGCATTGAACAGGATGTCAGCATTTTACACTTAAATTTAACTCACTTTTTGGCCTGTTTCAGTGGCATAAATTGGTAGTAAAGCTGTCGAATTGAACTCAGTCTGATTTCAAAGTTGCCCAATGAATCCTCAAGTAACAGATACTTTATATGGCAAATGTACTGTTTGGGGTACATTCCAGTCTTTAGGAATAACTCTTCAGGCAGCTGGGAGGTTTGAACTACCCTGGACTTGGAGATGAATTACTCCAAACTTCTGTGTGTCTGATGGGGATGTAAACTATTTTTCTTCATCTGTGTTCTTCTGCAAAAGGAGCTGTTGCTTACACCTTGTATAATGCCTGTAGGAAGTACAAGACGATGAGGAATCAGACCCTACATATTTTTAGTGTATTTGACTGCTTAAAAAACTTATTTTTGGGAATTAATCCAGAAACTCATTTATTTTGCTCAAAAATTACTGAAACAAAAGACTTTTCACAGTGCTTCTTAGGTACAGGTTCACATTGAAGGGAAGGAATAATACAATTAATGACTTTAAAATGTGGTTTAAGCAGTTCCCTTTCATTTATTTTTTGTTGCTCTTTCCGTGGGACTTAATGACCTCTTGATACTTTTTTTTTTTTCCTGTGGAAAGGATCTTTTTAACCTGGTCACACCCACTCTTAAAACACAGACTGAGAATGGGAAGATCATTTGTCCTAAACACTGCTGGAGAAAGTACCATTTAAATTCCAAAGGAATCCCAGTGGGAAATCTAAACAAAAAGTTTTGAAAACATTTTGAAAGAGGGTGTCAAACGTTAGGGAAAGAGTGTATTGCGGACAGAAACATTTACCGAGTGAAATGGCTGCTATGCAAGTGAAATGTGTATAGACACGAAAGAGCATTTAAGCTGACTTTCTCACAGTCCAGCATGCAATGTCATTGAAGGTAGTAAGAAAGTAATTCCAGAAGTTTTACATTATTTTTCTTTGGTAACTATATTGCCTTCATGTTTTCTAGTTCTTTTAAAATAAACAGTTCAAGAGCTCCACCTTCGGGTTTAAGCTATTATTGTAAAAGAATATTACTTTCCTTTGGCATTGATTAGGTAGTGCCTAAACATACTATAAAGTTATGTATATCTTATATTACGTTCATACCTTGTCAGTTTGCAGTGCTTAACATTTCTAGATGCATTTGTTCAGTTGCCTTTTGATAAATTTTGAATACTTTCTTCATAATATTGTTGGGTTTAGTTCTTCTCTCAATAATTTATTTGGTTTTGGTGGATTGTTTTTCCTTTCCAATAATGATACATAAATCAGCTTTACAGTTAATAAAATATTTATGGATCACGACAGATAACAGTGGCAGAAGGAATTTTAAAAGAGGATGGTTTTCATGTAGGTTTTATTATTTGGTAGAAATTAGCATGGTTTTATTAAAATCAGAGCTTGTGCTGATTTTTGTCAAAGGGGAATCTGATCACATTATTTTGGGAGCAGAATTTTGTTTCTCCCAGTGCAGCAGAATTCTAAAAGACTTAAATATTCCAGTGAGAAATTTTTAATCCATTTTGTTTTTCAGTAAAAAACTTCCAATCATTCCAGGAGATCTTTGGAGAAAATAAAGTTATTTGAAATTTTTTACTCCTCAAAAAAGCTGTGGAAGTGGTACCTAGTGAAAAAATATTGCAAAGTAAATGAAACTGTTAATCACAGAAATCCACCATATACGAGATACTCTTATCTCATTGCCTTCTGTCTTTTTTTTTATCTTCTGAAGCAAAGTTTTACTTCTTCCTACTTTCTAAGTATTTTCAATGCCATACTTTGCTGATATTTTGAAATGACAAGTACAGGTAGTTCTTTTAACTCACCTTGATTGTCTTGTCCTTAAAGCTTGAGAATTTGCATTCTGTTTTCCATAGAAAATTGCTTCTGTTTTCCATAACAATACTGTAGAGAAGTACAACTGCCATTTTTGTAATAAAAGGGGTGAATTGATGATTACCCATTATTGCTTAAATCAAGATAAATCGAAAGCTGCGACTGGAACCTCATCTCTCTCATTGCCCCCACCTCAATCTATAACCAACTTATGGAATTATTCATTGTTGCTTTAAATTTTTGTATATAATCTAAGTTAGCAAAAAGCACTGATCTGGTGCCACATAATTATTTAGCCCATCTTCATAAAATAATTGCTACTGATATGTTCAGTATTTTATTGCTCTCTTGTGTATTCGAGACTTCCTCACCCATTGTTACTTACTTTCTTTCCCAGATTACTCCAAAAGAATTAGAAATCACAATACCTTAACTCCGTGCAACCCACGTTCTTTCCAAGCAGGAGGGGGAGACAAAGAACACAAAACGCAGAGAGGATAATTGCTGTCTTTATCTTTCTGCTGGCTTCAATTCTGTATCTCCAAAAACTCTGCATGAGAAACTCAGATCTGACTGGTACTAGAATGCCACCTGAAAGATACTCCAGTTTGCTTCCAGAAGTCTTGTATGTCTTGTAAAGCTTCGCAATCTTTATGTGTGTTTTTATTTTCTATTTAAAATAAAAGCAAATTACAGTAGAAAGAAAATACCTTATATTTCATTTCATGAGGAAATTAAGAAAATCACAATAATGACAGAACCCAAATTGACTGCTTCATTAATGCCTGGTGAATATATTTGTCATATATTTGACATATATCTGATTGACAGACTGATTGAGGGTATTGTAACAATGCAACTAAATTTTATCCGCGTTTTGGACAGTGCCTATTCCCATTTTCCCCACTATGGACAATCTTAATTTAAAATGTAACGGATCTTTTGTAAATTAATATATTTAAAGGTAAATTTAAACTTCAGTGCTGTTTAGAATAAGGATGCTTTTCTGATATCAGGCTTTTGCCATTGTTTTTTATTGCTTTAATGAGTCACGGTTGTATAAGATATTAAGCAGATATAAACTTAACACCCCTTGAAGAAAAAGATTATTAAAGGGTGTAGATTAACCTAAAGCACGTTGCTTACTTTTTCAGATAAATTAAGCAGTTGTATTAATATCATTGTTTTAACAGTTCAACCCTCACAGAGTTTGTTAGAGTGCAATGCCAAGACAAAATAGCTTAAAAATAGTGGGATCTGTACTGATTTATATATACTTAATAGCTCACCTCACAGACTGCTTTTTATGGTTTTTTTCTTACTCATAATTTTTATGAAGCCAAGACAATTATTTTCTGTGATTGTTGCAACAATAACAACATTGTACTCTTCCACCTGTCTGTAGAATGTTTATTCCAAAATGCTGCTTTCTTCTGCTGTAGATATTCTAATTTCATCTAACTGGTTATGTTCACAGAACCTGAAGCTTGAATTTTATGTTATATTCCACAATAAAAATTAAGAAGAGCTAAGAATTAATTGTTTTCTAAGTTAAATCTATCTAACACCAGAATACAATATTATCACTTTCTCTTCTAATTAAAGAAAACAATTATTGGAAAAATTGAAAGTTAAATTAAAGGCCAAGCCATTTGTGGTGGTGCAATTTGAAAGTTAGAAGGGAAGATTAAAACGTTTTATCCCAACTTTGTTTCTAAACAATTTAGTATTAAGAATGTTTTCAGTATCTCTAGGACAGACCATTGTGAGCATACTAGATGTGGTTCCAGTGTTCCTTTGGGATGTTGGGCAGTATCTCTACTTCGAGGTGCATTTTTCTTTTTTCCCCACCAAAATTAGGTTAAATTCAACCCTATGCTTTTTAAATCCTGCAGTTTTAAAATACCTGACACACACGTTCTTTTTTGGATCACTATCTAATCTAAGGTAAATATTTTTATAATGGAGAGAATATGAATAAATTAGGACAGTAAGCAAAGAATTTTAATTAAAGTGTAAGACTATTTTGGAAGGAAGAAGAAAAGGTTATACATGGTAGATATTTTTTTCAGCCTTTATTTTCTGTCAGATGCTTTTCTGTATCCTACGATACATGCTTACAAAACTGTCATGGGAATTTACAGCAGTGTGACAGAATTTACCACCTTGGCAGGTTATGATGATAATGACCCCTTAATTTCGTTACTTTTTATTATGGATGCATAGTTTTACTTTTTGCATATTGCTCCAAGACAGAACAAAGTGACCTTGAGGAAATAAAAAAACAAAATGTGAAGAGGGAGACAGGTGTAATGTATACAGTTTTGCCCCAACAGACCACTACTACTACAGCCAGCTGGTTAGTAAATTTTGAGGAACTGTATTAAAGATTTGCAATAGAAAATGACTGATCATATCGGAAAATGCATTAACACGTAGAATTCATATTAATTGTCATGCTTCAAGGTTAAAAACTGAAACACCACATGTAAGTGACATTTATGTTCATGATATAGTATTGTACAATTGAAAAATGTGTTCTCTGATGTTTTCTGCATTATATGGTACTGTAGAAAACCAGACTATTAGCTGGGATAGACATACCTACTGATCTTAAATGTATCAAAATTATTAAGTTATTTTTATGTATTAAATATTACATCTAAGTCTTTATTCTGCTTAAGCAATCTAATATGTAATGCGAACATAAGAAGTTTTTCTTTTTTTAATTAAAGCAAACAATTGTACTTGGAGTGGAGAGAAAACTGTGGTGGCATTACTGCCAGTTGCCATGAGAAAAAGCCTGAAACTTTTTCTGTGCATTAATCCTTTCCTGCAACAAATACTTGAACTGTTTTCCATTTGCAGGGAATCTGAAATAGTCAATGGTAAAAGAACACTGAGATAATCTATTTATTTGATTCAGTTTTAATCATTACTCAGACTCTCCAAATCACAAATATTGTAGTAGCTGTAATGTTTTACACTTGTAGCTTTTCAGTGGCATTTAAGTAGCCTGATACAGATCATACTATATTTAAGCTTAGACCTTACTAAAGTGTAAATATCTACCACCCCATCCTTTTGAAGGGGACAAATCCATTGCAAAATATCACTGGGAATGAAAGTTAAAGAACATGTATACTCTGAAATCCTGCATCTTATGGAAGTGATTATCCCTGTAGCACCTCCCCTAAACTTTGGTAGAGCCTGGGGCAGGGCTGGAAAGCAGTCTTTGAGTGAAACAAGGGATATGTTGCATACTTCAGTGTTTTCTATGTCATTTGTCACTAGATTATCAGCCGCATTCTGCCTGGAGATGACATTTTTATTGCCCTTCCTCAGCTCTTTGCCTCTTCACATCCCTTCCCAGTTTCAACTTCTGGTTAATCCACTCACGGAGAATTGAAACATTCTTTTTCAGAAAGATGCCTCTAATGATGTCATTGTCCTAATATGGTAGTAAGGCATGAAAAACCAAAATCATTGTTTCTACATGTAGTATGTGGAATTACTTGTACATTTGTTATTTTACTCACATCATAAGGGTTGCTTAGAGATTGTGAGTGGCTCATCAGCTTCCAAGTCTGAGCAAGGAATCTGAGTTCTGTTTTTTGTTTCTGAGTTCTGTATATGGCTCAATTACCCTTTAGTGTAATTTCATTTTTAAAAAGAATAATAAGATTATGATGAATTTATGAACCTGTTTAATCCCTTATTTTAGTTTACAATTTAGACTGTGAACCATTCATCCTTTCACAAGAAAAATCCTATTTGCTTTCCTCTTAGTCTATACTAGTGTCTATCAGAACTCTGTCCTTGGTCTTTTATTTGCCTATTAAAGAATCTGAAATACCATCTATACAAGAGTGATTCTTCATTCTACATGCCACCCTTCATAGTAGAGCATCTCTCATTTATATATGTATCTAACACTGATCGGTGTTTTTGCTCTGAATCTGATAAGGGAATTTGCCCTCAGAATTTTTAGCATTCTTTGCCTCAGAGTGATATAGATGGTTTTGTTTGTATTTAAGCCTGTGGGCTGTGTAGTTTTAATTTAAGCTACTAATCTCCCTCTGGATGCATATGTTCTGGTTATCTGAGTGTCCTGCATTGTAACTGATATATTTTAATGCCCAATCTTGTGACTAATGACAGACACAGTATCGGGTATATTGTTATGTGTATAAATACTGAGTTTAATCTGATCTGACAGAAGAAAACCTCCTGATTCACAGTTAATAAAAATTGCCCGGTTCACTCCTCTGGCTTCTGTTGACTCAAACTGCAGTTTCATCAATGTAGAACAGAAAACCATGGAGACCTCAGACTTCTTCCAGTTGACAGGGTTAAATCCCTTCGTGCAGATTGCTTGAGTAGTATCCATAGTTGCTATGCCAACCTTGGTTCCCAAGCAAAAAAGCTATGGTGGCAGGGCTTCTTGGGTCTGTGGAAACTTCAAGCGTACAAGAATCAGCAGTAGATGGGTAAAAACGTTTCAGTAAGAGAAGAAAACTTGTGATTTCCTGATGTAATTGTATAGTGATGAGATAGGGTTTAGGAAAAAATATTTTTAAAAAGTGGTAATCAAAGGGCTTCAGTCACCACAGTTTTGGGTAAATACCACAAAACCAAATCTTATTTTAGAGCTGTCAACAATTTTTTTTATTTTTTTTTTTTTACTCGAAGAAAGTCATCATGGCTAGGCTTTGAGAATGAAGATTTGGGAAGGGCTCTACCCACATTTGCTACAAGTGCGCTGGTGGTTAAAAAGGCCAATGAGATAGACAAGTCTGGTTGCAAAAGGCACAGCAGAAAGATTCCTTAGGTGGTATTGGCAAGATATGATTCTTTCTGTGTTGTCTTTTCTCCTCAAGAGTGATCCTGCATGCATTCTCAAAGGAAGCAGCAGCGTTATAGACAGTGTGTCTCCAGACCTCCCGACTGGAGGCCAGAGTAGACCAGTTATGGTGATCAATATGGCCGAGGCTGAAATGTTGTTTCAGGGAGTCCTTGTATCTTCTCTTCGAGGCTCCTCTCTTGTGGCAGCCGGTGGCAAGTTCACCATAAAGCAAGATCTTAGGGAGGCAGTGGTCCTTCATCCTGGAGATGTGCCCTGCCCAACACAGCTGTGTTCTCATCAACATGGCCTCAATACTTGTGACTGCTGCTTGCTCTAGAACAGATGTATTGGTCACATAATCTGACCAGTGGATGTTTAGGATTGTACGGAGACAGCGTTGATGGAAACGTTCTAGGAGTCGCGGTGGTGGCGGTAGATGACCCATGATTCAGATCCATGTAAGAGAGTAGACAGCACTGTGGCTCTGTAAACACTGATCTTTGTACTTTTCTTCAGGTGTTTATTTCGCCAAACTCTTTTATGAAGCTTTCCAAAGGCACTACATGCCTTTGCTAACCTGTTGTCTATCTCTCTGTCAATCTTACCATCTGAGGAGATGAGGCTACCTAGGTAATTAAACTGCTGGACTGATTTGAGGTCTGATTTGCCAATGGTGATATGGGGATGATGGAAGATTTCCTGAGGTGCAGGTTGATAGAGAACTTCTTCTTTAAACTGACTTCCAACCCCAAAAAAGTATAAACAGACAAAATGCAATTTGAAGTTTGTTGCTCATTAAATGTTTGCTGTGTAAAAGAACTTGATCGTTTGGCCTCCTTTTAGAATAGATGTAATCCTCTGTAAGTGGTAAAAAATATTGGGGTTTTGGTATGACAATATCTCTCATAGCAAATCTCCGTAACAGTGGGAAATTAGGATTCATAAACCTTGCTTGATACATCATTTCATATTTTTTCAGTGTGATTGTAGGAAAGAAAAGAATACTTTCAGTGGAAATGTAGAATTGTGAATCAAATTTTAGGAAACACTAATAAAATACTGCTTCTTCAGACGCTTTAAAATAAATGCAATTATTTAAGCATAAATCTGTAGGAAGAGAACCCATCTTTCATTATGCTATCTATCAGGGTTGGAAAAACCAGATTCTCTTTCAGGCTCACCAGCTCTTGACAAATACATATTCTAAGAAAGTGTTTTGTGCCCCAAAACTCTGTCTAGCTATATGCATCAAACATCATGGTTACAGTAAAAGCCCACAAAGTGCAATAAACACTTCCCTTTCTGTAGCATTAAAAACCACTTGTTTTTTTTTGAACAAGAATCTTTGTTCACAGATTGTTCCAGTCCACTTATATTCAGTTGAAAGAGTAATGAAAAATTAAATACGGCACAAAACGTAATTTAAAATCATTACAACTTCAAAATTAGCAAGTCATTTTTCTTCAGTTGGCATAGTGACTCTTTTGTACTGAAATCTGGAAATTGTACTTTGAAGTTTTTAAGCAGCTGTTGGGCTGGTTGAGAATAAGAGGTTTTCAAAATATACTTTAAATGGAGGAAAAAACTCTTCAAAATAATTGCTTCTTATGTTCAGGATCTTAAAGCTTTACTGCATAAACCAGCATTTTTGATGGTGTTCTGAACAACTAAATAGAACAGAAAAGAGACAGCATTTCAATTTTTATTTTCAAATTGAAACATTGGAATAGGCCTGTTCCAGTTGGGTGAAAATGAATGTAGGAATTTGGATTTACAGGAAAGTAACCGCTTTTCCTACACACCACCACCTAATATATGCACAGAAGGAATATATGTGTGGGAAGATTGTGACTGTCCTTTCATAGGACTGAAAAAAGTGCGTATTATAATTTTGTAAAATAAGGCAAGGGAGAAATGAAATATCTGTTCAACCTCTCATCTATAAGCTCAACCCCCGAGATATTCTAAAACCTGCTGTTGATCTATCAAACATTCTTCTGTGGATAGGAAAAAAAAGAGAGTCATAAGAAATATGAAACTACTTTTAGTAGATGTGTCTATGTGTATCTTCATGTTAATCCTTATAGTTGATACATGACTTACACATATTTCCTGATAAGACTGTCAGAATCCTACAAAACAGAGTATGTTTCATTCCTAAGAAGCTTTTCAGTGAACTCAAGTTTATTATATACTTATACATATATAAATATATATGTATCATATATGCTTATGAAACTATTACATATGCCAGCTTTTGTTTCTGTACATGCATAATTGACCACTGACTTTACCTATCTGGACATTGTTAGATACTATATATTTAAATTTGAACATCCTTGGTAGTTTCATCTGAATTTATGGTTTGGATTGATAGCTGCTTCTAAATGTCTGAAAAATCTGTTTCTGCTAAGCCCATTGCCCTGATTCTGCTGTCATTTAGTTTTGTTCTTAATATATAATTTCAAAATATGTAAGTTGCCCCTGCTGTAAAACTGGTCTGAATAAGAGACGGGGTGAGAGGACGGGAAGTAACTTCATTTTTTACACTGAAAGAATTGGAAGGAGAATCATCTGTTGGTTTAAATTTCATCATCATGGTTGGGCTTTGCGAACGAAGATTTAGGAAGGCTCTATCCATGTTTGTTACAAGCACGCTGTGGCTTATGAGGCCGATACGAGATAGACATGTCCGATTGCAAAAGGCACAGCAGAAAGACTCCTTAGGTGGTATATTCAGCAAGGCACGATTCTTTCTGCGTTGCTTTTCTCCTCAAGAGTGATCCTGCGTGTGTTCTCAAAGGAGACAGCTGCGTTATAGATGGTGTGTCTCCAGACCTCCCGATTTGAGGTTAGAGTAGACCAGTTATGTTGATCAATATGGCCAAGGCTGAGATGTTGTTTCAGGGAGTCCTTGTATCTTTTCTTCGGGGCTCCTCTCTTGCGGCAGCCGGTGGCAAGTTCACCATAAAGCAAGATCTTAGGGAGGCGGTGGTCCTTCATCCTTGAGACGTGTCCTGCCCAGCGCAGCTGTGTTCTCAGCAACATGGCCTCAATACTTGTGACTGCTGCTTGTTCTAGAACAGATGTATTGGTCACATAATCTGACCAGTGGATGTTTAGGATTGTATGGAAGAAGCACTGATGGAAGCGTTGGTTTTAAGTTTAGTAAACAGAGAAAATAACATATGGGAACACTTAGCTTTAAATATAATTATATAAGGCTTTGGAAAATTAAGGGATTTAGAATTTTTAATATAGTTCTTAAAGGAATAGCTCTGTTTGGCACCCTTCTAATTCCTGAGGGTCCTGGAAAATCGTCTAGCTTCCTCTCTTAGCATGCATTTAAAAAGAACTTCTGTTTTAAAACATGCCAGTTTCTACTGACTCCAGGGAACCTCTGATATTGCTTTTGGTCCATCATGCATGTAAAAAGCCTCCTGTGTAATAAAGGCATATTCACAGAATATTCTGAGTTGGAAGGGACCCAAAAGGATCGTAGAAGTCCAATTCCTGGCCCTGCACAGGACAAGAGTCATACCATGTGCCTGAGAACATTGTCCAAATACTTTTTGAACTTTGTCAGGCTTGGTCCTGTGACCTCTTCCCTAGGGAGTCTTTTCCAATGCTCAACCACCCTTTGGGTGAAAAACTTTTTCCTGATATCCAACCTAAACCTCCCATAACACAACTTCAGGCCATTCCCTCAGGTGCTGTCACTGGTCACCATAGAGAAGAGATCAGTGCCTATTCCTCTGCTTCCCCACACAAGGAAGTTCTAGACTGCAATGAGGTCTCCTCTCAGTCTCCTCTTCTCCAGGCTGAACAGACCAAGTGACCTCAGCTGCTCCTTATATGGCTTCCCCTCAAGGTCCTTCACCATCTTTGTTGCCCTCCTTTAGACACTCTCTAAGAGCTTAATATCTTTCTTATACTGTGGTGCCCAAAATTGCACACAATATTCAAGGTGAGGCCACTCCAGCACAGAGCAGAGCGGGACAATCCCCTCCCTCGACCAGCTGGCGATGGCCCCAGGACATAGTTGGCCCTCCTGGCTGCCAGGGCACTGCTGGCTCATATTCAGCTTGCCATCGACCATATTAAATCATAAAATGTAATTCACATCACAAACCCACTCACTTGTCTTACTAAACCTGCTGCAGAGAAATACCATGGAAAAAATACTAGATTTCAGAGAAGGGTGAATAGTTCAGTCACAAACTCATCTGAGTAGACACTATTCATTTACATAATCCCATGGAGCAAGGTGTTTTAAGTGTGGTTTCTTTTACAAAACTAGGGGGAAAAAACCACCTAAACCATCAACATAACAGGTTCTTGATTCCATGATCCAAAAGGAGATTCTTTGCACACAGACATCACGTTGAAATAATTAATGGTTATCATGTAAAAATTCTGTTCTTTTCTGATATATGAAGCATTCATTATTAAAGGTAGGATAAAGCTCCATAATAAAGTCAGCGACTCAGTCCAACAGAAGAACCCTTTTCTGTTGCTGCTGCTCTACTTGCAAAAAATATTTGTGAACAGACCTCTTCACTGGATTTCCAAGCTCTGTCTTTTGCAGAATAGCAAAATTGTCTGTGATACATCTTAAGGGAGTTCCAGCCACCCAGTCAACTAACAAGTGTAATTGCTTTTGGCCCACACAGAGCACTTGCATATGCCAAAGATCAGAACTACAGTTCTTAAAACCTATGCTGTTTTTCTAGCGATATTAATCTATATATTAACTATTCCAGCATACAGTAGAAAATGACATCTAGTTCATAGACTAAAAAATTACTTCTAGTTCATAGACTAAAAACCTTTTCATCATCCAAAAAATGAAAGATAGTGTACCATTAATGTGAGGGCCTAGGCCAATATGGAATCCCAAACCATTCTTGTCAAAGAATTCGTACTTTTAGTCTTTTTAATAGTGCTCTTTTTTTAACAGCACTTGAATTATTTTTTTAAACACAGTCATATTTATGACAAAAATTAATGAAAAACTTGAATAGTTTCTTGTAGAACAAAGTTGTCCTATGACCTTCTGCTAAGCACGTAAAAAGATGCACTTCAATCATGTTATTACCCTCAATATCTTTCTTAAAATCACATACCAGGAAAATCAGTATGCATCTACAGTAATATGTTGGTTTGGACAGGAATGTGACTTTGAAGTGAATTGCTTGATTGTACCCACTTACCACATTTTGTTTGGATCAAGGTCTATTTCTTGAGTGCACAAACTGGATTCATTTCAAATGAAGCTAATTTGCTTCCAGAAATACGTGTACAGTCTGTAAAACTAGATTAGAACTGGTCTGAAGTAAAAGCCCTAAGATGTGCGTAGCATAGGTCTTTCACTGATTTTTTTCAGTCTAAAAATATGCTACTTTTGCACCGCACTAATTGTCTAAGCTTGCACTGTTTACATAAAAGTTCTAAATTATTTAGAATGTTTAAAGTTCTGATGTTGTGGGGGTTTCTTTTATCTGAAAATGGAAACAAAAATCCTTTGTCTAAATATTTTATCAAAGTGAGTATTTTACCTTGAAATACATTATAATTGACTCTAATATTGTGATTCCCAAGATTTTTTTAGACAGCAAGATGGGTTGCATATTATTATTTGAGAAACCCACACCTATATTGCTACTGCCTGAAGACTTTTCAGGTCAAGAAGGGACTCATCATGTAACCCACATGGAGATTACACAGAAAGACTCTTTGGCTCATGTTCAGTGCCTAGCTCTGACCTTAAGCAGTGCTTTACTTTCTCTTTAAAAATCTAGCTTAAGAGCCATGCTTATGATTTGTTCTTTGAAGTAGGATCCTACTTCCTCTCTGCCTTGAACTGAGGAGTAATGTTAAGACTTTGGCCACCGTAACAATGCATATCTTTCCATTCAGAAGGGTCATTTTACAGTCTTAGACACATGAGTCTCACTTTGGCATATATGTATAATATTTTGAAGGTCCATTATAAAATACTTCCTTAACCTGATCTTCCTGTCTTGCCTAGTTTGATGTTTACTCCATGTTAAAACACAAGTGGCAGCTGATTCATGATGCAGTTCTGAAGGTTGTTAGTCTGTTTGGCTTTTTAA
The DNA here is from genome assembly GCF_009829145.1 of Chiroxiphia lanceolata. Lineage (NCBI taxonomy): Eukaryota > Metazoa > Chordata > Aves > Passeriformes > Pipridae > Chiroxiphia > Chiroxiphia lanceolata. The sequence goes on from NC_045637.1 coordinate 71,978,238, forward strand.
AAGTATAAAAGGACATTATTTGCCCACTTTGACCATTTTTTCTGGGATTTTTTTTTTTGAGTGGAGTCTGCCTTTTTCCCCACTGTTTGCAGTTTCCAGTGCAACCTGATAGAGTCCTCATAATAAAGTATCTTACTTATGGTAAGTTGCCAGTCCACAAAAATGTGGTCTTGTTGCCTTGGAAAGGTTTTATTTCTTAAATATATGTCGCTATTTTTAAATAGATAGGCTTATTTAGAATTTAATTTGCAGACATAAGGACATTCTGTCTTTCTTGGAAATGGTTTTTAATATTAGTTACTAACAGGCGGTTCATTTAATGTCATTTACAAGGCCTCAAATGAAACTCAGTGACTGACTGAGAAACTTACGATACAGTTCATTTTATAAAAGGAAGATAAAACATTATTAAATGTAACAAATAGAATAGGCAGTAATCCTTAATAACATTAAAATAGTATAATTTTGAACAATTATTCTTTATGAGATTAATTTTGGCATAACCATATGGATTTATTTCACAGACTTTTTACAGAACATATAATACATACAGAATTTAATGATATAATATTTGTAGCTTATTCTTTCCAGTTCTGATTACATTTTCTACTGTCAGACGGTAGAAAATCTTTGATAAAGTGAAGGATTGTAAAGGCAACATCATTTATTCATTACTAGCTCTTCTTTTTCCTTTAAAGTCTGTTTTGTTCTTGGGGAGATGTAGGCATGAGTTCCCATCACCTTCAGCAGGAACTATGTTCTTGAACTTAAAATGCACACCAGTGCTCATTCAGAAACATGGTAAAGTACAATAGCTTAAGTTAACCTCTGACAGAAATTAATTTTACTTTGGCATGGTAGCCTTCATTCAGAACAACCATGACTTTTATCAGCTAGCTTCCTTCACAGAACTGGAAAGGAAAAGGTTCCTTTGAAACAATTTTAATGGAAAATTTTCAGCAGTGCAGATTCATGTCCTTCAATAAGGATTAAATTTGGATATTAGCATAAAAAATTCAAGTTTCATACATATATACAAAAAAGTCTGGAATATTCAGCATCGAGGTAGAGGATCTAACGAGATGTCTTAATTGGGTACCATATTCTGGATGCTCTGCTTCTTATTTCAACTGGTTTGGTTTCTGTTCCTTTGTTCTTTCTTCCTTGCTGCCCCCTTCTCATTTCTCTGATTGTACTCACACCATGACGCCTGTTCTTCATTCTTTTACTCTGCTTTTCTATTTAACATTGTGTTCTGTTATCTTCAGCTTTGGATAAACAGAGTGGTTATTATGAATTAACTAGAAACATGCACTTTATGGTATATTGGCTTATTTGTAAAAGATGCCCAGGTCTGCATTTAGTTTCACAGTAAAAATGAAACAGCTGATCCATCCATAAAAGTAAATTTCATACCTATATGGAGGCTCTTTCAGTTGCTTCTGCTCAGAGACAGAATTCCTGTTCATCTTCTATTAGTTCATCTTCTATTGATCTCTGGGCAAGAGGATTTGGTTTGTAAGCCCTTTAAAATACTTTTTTGGTAGTTGGTTAAAAATATGTAACATACTACTGCAATTGGCCATAAAGTGTGAGATGAAATATTGTGCCACATATTAAAGGGTATTTTGTATGCTTCTTAACCTTGGAGTTCATATTCCTGATCCCAGAAGGGGATTACAGAAGATCCTGTAATCTTCTGCTGGTCTAAAAATTAAAAAAATACAATAACAAAGAGTAAGACTTACCTATGGGTATAAATAAGCATCTTGAATTGTAAAACTCTCCTTAGTGTTTCCAAGAGGCCCAATGTGTGCTATTTTATCATTAAAAATTCTCTGTGTGTGCAAAGTGTTTTTCTATACATTAAGGATTTAAATTGGCAATTTTATTTTCAAATACACAAATACTTTTCTCCTTTTGACTTCATATATGTTCCTCATCATCTTCCACATTTTTTCTCACACCTTATTCTGATCTTAAAAATTGCTGTAAGTTCACAACCTGGTATCAAACAGCCCCCCTGCAGCAGTTCTCATAAGACTTCTTCTGAGGAAGCCCTGCTTTCGACACCAAGGAAAATTGTTTCTGAACCTTGTGAGTGTCCATTACTTAAGTCCATCTGCCATCAGCAAAAATGCAGAGAAGAGGTCTACAGAATTTAAGTTTTCAGGTAAAAATCTGCCTTGTTTTAAAAGAATGATTAGAAATGACCACAAATAATAGTTAATAGTATTTGCTGTGTATATGCAGAAGGTATTGTAAGAGCTTAATAACAAAGTTTCTTGATTGTAAAAGCGATATGTTAAATTCATGACAATAGCAAAAGCATAGTCTACTCAAAAGTTCATATTTGACATTATTTCAAAGAACTTTAGAAGATTTTATGGCTGTGGATAGATCAAGATGTTTTTAATTTTGATCGTAAACCATTATAATGTCCCTTGTTGCACAGTAACATAGGAAGGAAAGTGATACAGTGTATTCTTTAATTCCCCTGACAACCTTCATCTAGTCACCTACAACAGGTGTAGAAATCACTCCACGGATGTGCCTTGGTCTTTATACATAGCTTCCAAATTACAGACTAAGGCTGGATGTCTGATTTTCAAAAAGTTAAATGAGATGAACCTCAATACTTTTCCTTCTTTAAGTGGCAACAGTAGAAGAGGAAGATTTCATAATTTTCCATTTCTTTAAAACAAAAGGAGCCTGAAGGAGATCTGGGTGAAACTGAGTTGCCAGAACTATTGAGTTGACTTGATTTAAAGCAAACAACTAGGTGGATTGGGAAGAGGTCACCCAATTATGAGATATTTAAGGATTCTTTCTCAGTGTGATTACATATTGTAATAATTATAAAACTTCATACATGATTTTTAGGTAAATAAGTATTTAGGTATTTGTCCATAAATGATTTTATGTTTATACATAAATGAAGACCCTACAGTGTCTTAGGATCTTATTCTCCTTTGATAAAGTTTAGTTGTTAAAAAATACATTTTCACTTTAGCATGAGTTTGTTTTCATAAAATATTTCCATTACTAGCTTTTCACTAAAGGCATTAACTGTGGAAGTCAGAAATCTCAGTGTCATGTTAATCCAAAGGAGATTTTTTTTTTCTTGAGACTTGTTCTCAAAACATTCATTCTGAATACTGAGACCATATGAAAAGTCTCAACTCAATTATGCTGTGAGTGAGTCCTGAAGGAACCTGTAAAACAGCCCCAATATATGTTCAGTTCACTTGAAGTGCTTCGTTATTAAAAGAAATATCTAAAGACCAAAGAGGTGCTATTTATAATTGTTGAGATGAATGTACATAAGAACATCTGCAATATTTTCTTGAACTTTATTTCTAATTATTTTATTTCTAAAAAGGCCAGTTTCCATATGTTGTATTATATTAGCCACTATGTATCAAGCCATGCAATTTGAAAAGATCCCTTTCTACACCAATTAGACTTCATTTCTTTTTTCATAAAAACAATGAAACCATTAGTCAGTTGTGTTTGTCAGAAAACTGTGTTTGTAGTGGATAGCACTGATGTAACTGAAGTAAATATATATCGATATATATTTACTAAAGGTTAATCTAAGGTTAGTGAGGCTATATAAATGAGATTTAGGCAACGTGCAGGCTTTATAGAACATCTGAACATTAGTAGGAGAAATTCTTCAGTTAGAGATTTAGATGAATGTAAACTTTTATATGACCCAGTGGTAAACTACGTGTTCTTAAGTGGCTTGAAGTCTTAGAAAGTACTTTTTGATTTCTAATTAGTATTTAGTTTTTCAGAATTACTTCCATGACAAAGGTAGGCAAAACGCGTAATATAAGGACGTAAATTCACATGTTAACAGTAATTTTATTTTTAATATAGCTGCTTACTCTAACGTCAGTTATGGAGAGCAGTCCTGTAGCTTAGTTAATAATTTCCCAGGTCTTCACCATAACGTGTTAGTACTTGTCAGTTGATAAGGAATGTGGACCCATGGAAACGGATTACTAAAACATAACTCATTTTTATTTTAGTCTGTACTTGAAATCTCCCTTTGTCTCTATGTATCAGAGACATTCCTGGGAAAACAGAACAGGTTGAGCAGGTAAGGCTCAAGAACTGACATATTTGTGCAGGGGGACGAATCAGCAAAAATCTTTAATAGCACTAGATACTGCCCTAATTGATTGTTCTTGAGGAAAAACTTGAGTCCATAGCAGAAAAATTCAGAAGCTGGAGCTGCTAGGGTTCCTAGATGACTGTTTTAAACCCTGATTCTTATGAAACCACAATAGCATGTAAGTTGAGAGGGAGTAGCTTATTTCTTTTGAAAAGATTCTTATATTTATAAATCTGGGAGGAGCCCAGAATTGTACATTTCCTTGCCATTAGAATTTGCAAATTAATGACAGTTTCCATAAAATATTTAAGTATACTGAAAGTTAGATGTAGACACGTGATATCTATAAGAGGTAAAAAATTCCTAAATACTTGCATCAGAACTGACTAGAATCTTAAACCAAATAAATAGACTTTTATTTCATTGAATTTGTTCTTCTATTATTCTTCTATAATCAGATTGTGTTTTGTTACTATTGCTTCCTTAGAGAAAAGAACAACAGCCTTTATCAGCAAAGTGCTTGTGATAAATGTCATAGACTAAACAAGGTGGAGAAGATGGAAGAATAAAGAGGCAACTAACATTATAAGCTACTCTCACAATAAAGTAAAAGAACATTAAAAATGAAACTTACATTGTTTAGTAAAATAATAAATCAATAGAAAAGTTTTAGTGGATATAAAATTTTATCAGTTGAAATTGCTAATATTCTATTGCCATTATGGGTAAGGCAGATCACACTATCAGTGTACATGAAGAGTATGAAAAGTGGCAAGACAATTGGGAAACTGAACAGATGCTACCTTACAAATATCAAACATGCTGTTTTGCAATGGGAGTGCCTTTCCATCACTTCAGAGTGATTTTATTTTTGATCTGGCAGAATTTTAGAGGGCATTTGGCTTTTACACTCGAGAACCAGAAGGAACAGTCTTGTGTACCATGTTAATTGTTAATTCAAAGGTTCTTAAAGGGGAAAGGGGAAGGGAAGTACAGGGGTAATACCAAGAAACAGTAGGTATACAAATCCTACTTTGGAATCCCAAAACAAGGTGAGAGAGTCTAAAGAAACGTTGTACCCATTAAGCAGCTTCCATCTCATCCACTGAAAAAAACCTCTAAATTTGTGAGAAAAGCTCATGACCAAAGTTCATGTTTTCCATACAGACAAGGGGATCAAGTTAAGAGAGGATGAATAAATTTGTTTTTGCCAATTTGTGTGTGTACTGAACCTTGTAGCCTATTAAAGGTTTTTTTTTTTGCTTTTTCCTTTTAGCTTTCTCTATATATAATTAATCCCTTTATACAAAAAAGCACTGTCCGGATATGAAGCACTGGTACCTTTTACTGTTAGACTGTCAGATTGCTAATGAGTCTATTTTTGTTACGTATTTGATGTATTTTAGTTAGCTCAAAGTCACATTTTTAAATTGAACTGTTATGACATAAACCCTTTAATATTCCAGGGGGAGCCACTGTATAAAAAATGGTTGAAAATTCGTGAGAAAATAAAGCATTTTTAAAAACAAACATTGACTTTGGCTAGGGAGATAGAGCAGATATGATGGAATAGAGTGTCCTAACATTTCTGTGATTCTGTGCTGCAGGTTCTGCACTGATTGAAAGGAATGGTTTTCCTATCTAGGATTGTATTTGCGCAACTCTGAGTAAGGGCATTAGTCTTCCATGATTATATTTGATAAATCATCATCATCATCATCATCACCCCTATATTTAACTTGGCTTCAGGAGACTTCTGGCATTATTTTTCTATTGAACAGAAATATTTAATATAGATGGAAAGTACGTCTGAAATGTAAGTGCACCTAAATAAAAACACCTATACTAGATGGGAAAGCTGTGAGTCTATTGATGGGGGGCTACAGATGCCTAATGTAGGCAAAATTGCCATGGATTAGTGTTTAAAGTTCTATTTGTATAATCCTGAATGCTTTCAAAGACAGAGTTGATCGCTGCTATCCCAGGAATACCCAGGGAATTTCCATGGAGTGAATGCTCTAATATATCCATACTATGGTGGTAAGTGGCAAATGCATTTATCACACAAAGTATTAAATACTGTGACAATGGTTTTTGCTCTGAACTCAGTACTTTGCTATTTAACTTTATAAAATTGTTATGCCAGACGGTTTTGGGACAAGCCTGCCAAGTTAAGAAGTATTAGATAGGTTAGTACTGGGGTAGAACTTTCATAAGACCTTGCTGATTTAGATTTTAAGCCAGACCCTAAATTTCTATGTCTGATTCAAATGAAAACCAATCAGATTGAGTTCAGATCTTCAGATAGCAGTGGGTGGGGTTTTTTTATAATTAACATAAAAAATCTGTAATCTGGCAAGGTATGTTTCAAATGCTCTTTTAAAGTGTGAGAAACAAGACAATTATTTTTGTTCTTAAATTTTTAAAGAGGGGCATGATAATGCAATGCTTTGATCTGACTGCAAGCTCAAATCCTGCATTCCGAATTTGAGTAAAATAAGAATAATAGATAAAATAATTACTCTGTATAGCTTTGCAAAATAAAGCTAAATTTGTAAATATTTGTAATCCATTTAAAATAAAAAGGAAAGGGGGAAATGAATTCTGGCGATTTTATTTTTTCCAATCCTCATGTTAAAACAAGCCTTAGATGCTAAGGAGTAGATTGGTGTTTGAAAGAGCAGTTTTGTCAGATTGTATGTCATCCAAAAAGAAGTTATTCATACGATTCTCAAATACTGAGCCTGAAATCTCAAAGGAACAATGGAAGACAAGACACATAGAGAATAAATCTTTGCTTAAGCTTTTTACAGACGTGATTCCCTACAGACCTAAAATGGTCAAAGAAAACACTAAATTACATATTGAACGACAGTTTACAGAATGGAATATGCTATGGGAAGAAATGATAATAATATGGAAGAAAATAGAGACAAAAATTGCAGGACATGAAAAATGTTTCCAAATGTGATTGTTTTTTCTATTTTGTTGTCTTCATCTGAAGATACTTAAATATTTTGACCCATGTCTTTCAGCAAAAGTGACAAATATCTGAAAGGGATATATATAAATAACAACTTTATTATATTTATTCGAATACTGAAAATTATTGTAGATGATTTCAAGGAAAGATACATGAAAATCAAGTTTAGAAAAGCAGGCTTTCTTAAGGATGATTTGCTTTGTATGGACTGCAGTTCTATTTTGGGCTTTTCCTCAGAATATTTTACTCCACACTAAATTAATTTCTATTTATTTTTTCTTCAAAACGCAACTTTCACATTAGCTCTGGTGGCTCTTTAACATAAGTAGTAAAAAACAGTACTGTTTTCTTAGCTTTCACGCTCCATTACCTCCTGCACTAGTCAGGAACACTACATAGCCCTATACCAGTGTCAACCCTAAAAGCTGATCCCTGTTCAGCTGGGATCACAACAGACACCTCGTTGGCATATACAGGGCAAGCTTTCACATCTGAGGCACCCAAGAATCTGAAACTGTCAGTCCTGAAACTTGACTGATGACTACTTCCCACAGTTGATATCATTCCGTCATGACGCTCAAAATTACACTCTTTTTCCTAGTTGACCTCTTGGTAAAAACAGTAATTTCCTTTCCCAGAATTCAAAACACATTTCTTATCACCCTCTGCTTATCATTTTACCTCAAGGTAAGATTTGAGCTTCAATTATTCCTGACTAATGTACCTTCTGTAATCTTTAAAACCTCAGAAGACTACACAAGACTCCCAAGGAAATAGAACTCTGTACTACATATGCTCACCATTGGAAAGCAAACCTATTATCTTGTATGTCCTGCTTTGGTTTTGATATTCCTACACAGGAGTCACTAGAATTTAACATGGTATTTCAGATGAGCACTTACCAGAGCCTTTTACATCATTAGTGTTTTTCTTTTGGTCCTAAGAACCTCTTTCTCAAGTGATGTAACAGTACATGCTTCCCCTTTCCATTGTGACTGTTCATTCTCACAGCCCTTTTTAATAAACAAATATACAGGCCCTTCTCATTCTTCTATTTCTACCTGTCTATTTACATGTTGCCCTTATTCACAGCTTCTCACATGTCTATTGTCAGCAGAGTTCATTGGGATTTTTTCCTGATAATCCTGTACATGGAAATATTTAGTAAAGTCTGTCTAAAAGCAAGCTCATGAGCAATCCCTTTAGCAAGTTCTCTCTTATTTCCCTTCTAAGCATCATTCAGTACTCTTTTTTAAATTTCATTCTAATCACAATCTTTTTTAGTTTATTAAATTTGGATGTCCTACCATACCAGGTGTTTTCAAATTAATTACGTTTACATAATTTAAAAAACACATCAGATTGTATTACTTTACGCTTACCTGCATGTTTTCAGCATTCCTTCATTCATGAAATCTTTACATAGCACAGAAGTCTGATAAGCTGTTCTGTGGTTCCTTGGGTTATTTTTTACTTTTCTGAAAAATTTATAATACATTTTTCACCAGTCACAGGCTATCATTACAGATACATTGCAAACTTCAAATTATCATCTGTGTAACCCTTTCATGGGCCAGTTCTATTTTGGAACATGCAAACAGATGTTACTTAGACTTCCTAAAGTACATTAAATTTTGAAAAGTGCATCTGTTTCTAGTCTTTGGGTCTTGATAAGTATATGACAGAATGCAAGAGGTTATGGAGTACACCCAAGAACATGGAGAAATAAAAAAAAACTATGCATACTGTCTGCAGGTTTCATAAATAAGTTTACTCTTTTTTTTTTTACTTTTTATACATCAAATTAGCAGGATGTTCAGTTAGACCTGTTCTCTTTCCTCTATTATTTTTAGAATATCTAGTTTCAGGCAGTGCTCTAGTAGTTCTGTTCCTCGATGCTGTTGTGCAGTGCTCTGTGAGCAATGCATCATTCATTTCACACTGCCATCACACAATATCTGCTCTCTGCACTAGGTATAAGCCTTTATGTACTGCATTATCTGCCAATCTAAATCTCTGCATCACGACTTGCATTAATTTTCTTCCCCACGCATCAGTCTCATGCTCTTCTGTATCAAACTCTATCCTGACTTGTTTTTCCACCTCTGCCTTTATTTTAAAATGGCAGTAAATACTGAGCTACTGTCTCAACTTCTACTCCCATTTTCTAGTCTAGATCTCTTTCTGAATTAGTCAGTTAAACATGTTATCCTGATTAGTCACTCTGTGCTGTATCTATCTTTTGAAAAATCTTTTTTGCAAGAAACATTGGTGGTAAAACATATCAAAATTTGGTTCATCAGGTACTAGATAAGCCTTGGGCACAACCCTTTACTGAGTGATTTTTTAGAGACGATGTCTTAAATACATGGAATTACTGATGATTAGTCATTCCATTTAGTCTTTTGCCTCTGTAAAGAAGCCTTGAATAAACAGAATTGATGAGTGCAAACATCTTAGAAATGATTTCATATGAATTTGCATTAACTTTAATGGTTTTTTGCTTTTAAAGCCCTGTTTTATGTTAAAAGCATGCTATTCCAGAATAAGTTAATTGAATATTTTGGTAACGTGTTTGATCCACCATTAAATTTTACTCAACATAGGCAACGGAGTCACTGTCAGGTCATCACAACTTTTAAATATAAATTGTATGCTTTATAAATATATATATATTTAATCATATGCAGCTGTGAGATTAATACAGTACAAAATGTCATGTTTCTTAGTGCTTCTCTGGAGAGACAATTTGATATTATACCCTATAGTAACTTTCTGAAATATTTCTATTCTGCAGAGCTTGATTTCTGTGGTATTTTTAGTAGAGTAGATACTGAAAATAGTCAGTTCTAATTTGGTTTTCTTCAGTTCTTTCTCACAGTATGGCGATTATTTATATTACAGAAGCATAAAACCTTCAAAGTTCAAAAGGAAATACATTATTCAAAAGAATTTTGAAATAGTCCTAAAAATCATAAGAAAGTGCAAAATACTAGTTAGCTTATAGGACACAAGAACAAATTAAGACGTTGTGTCCATTTCAGTTTGTGAGTGTGATATGACAAGTATGTAAAACACATTGTAAAGATAAGAGTATTTTGCTAACATGTTTTTACACTAAAATTGAAGATAGAGAAACAGGAGTTTTCCATTAGTGAAAAGACTGAAACAATTAAAGTTTAACAGTTGAAGAAACTTTCCAGCAGCTGGCTAAATACATTACAGGTCCCTACTTCAGATTCCTTTCTCTTTTTCATTTTTCTGCTAGACAGCAATGCTGCTGACAAACAGACTTTTTATCTCATTGTAAGAGAAGTCTACTGTGCTCCAATTAAATAAACTGAAAATTCTGAATGATTTACTAAAAATGTGTGCCTATAATCTTCAATAAAGAGAGTATAATTATTCCTCTGGTACACAAGATGATGGATTTTCCAAACAGAAATTTGGAAAAATGCCTTTAGTTACCTGTAAAGCTTTCTCTTTCCCATAATGCCATCCTGGTCTGCCTGTACTAATGTACAGAAAAAGGCAAGGTTTTGACATCATCTGCAGAGAATTCCTTCTCTCTTACATTTCACAACCCCTAAAACTTCCTTCAGTCAACAGCAGTGGCAAAAAAATGGTGAGCTAATAACAGCCACTGAGGATACAGTACTGTGCCAGCCCCAACAAATGAAGATAAACCAAACCAAATACTGAAAATCCTGCTGAAGGTTTGTGCAGCAGTGACTAAGAAGTCATTATTAAGACAGGCAAAACCCAGTAACAAGGTAAATACCGCTTCTGCAAAAGGAAGGATGGTCTTAGTTACCTTTGCTTACTGAACGCTAGTGCCGTTAATTAAAGATCTATGCTAAAGAAAGGCTACTATTGCCAACTCAAAGTATGGTTCAGGATAGCCATAACCAAGTAGCTCAAATCCTGCTTTTTTTCTGCCAAGAGCATAACGCTGGTAGTCTTTTCATCCTGCAAGTGACAGTTCAGACTTCATCAAACGACATAACACGATCCAAGAAGAAACAAGGTATTACATTCAGAACACTTGTTCTGCATCATGCACTGGTTTCTGGTGTGGTGTATTATTTTTGCACTACTTCTTAATAATTAACAAAGCTTAGATTTCAGCTTTATTTTGTCTTGTATTACTTATACAAGGAGCCATAGAAGTGTATTTAAAACATCACTGAATATAGGTCATATTAAAATATAACTGATGGACATGTCCCCTGTATGTAAACGGAGTGAAAAGTATGGTGTATGAAACAGATGCAAAATATACATACAACTTTTTCGTCAACTCAGAATCGTGAAAAAAATCCTCTTTTTCAAACAGATAAAGATGCATTCTACACATTTCAAATGTAAATTTTTTTGTTAATGTCCCTTATTTTCCACATTTAGTTGTATGCAGTAAAATGGAATTTACCGTATTTGGTGTGACAGCAGTTTCATATCTAGAAAAAAAAAGTGCTAACATCTGAGAGATTTGCAATAGCTCTTATGTATGTTAATGTACTAATATTTAATTTTAATTAAATTAATTCAATTTAATTAATATTTAATATTAATATTTTTAAAATGTGTACAGTTTTGTTTACATAAATAGAATACATATGTTTTTAAGAAATAGTGACTTATCATCATGTTGGTAAAATGTTTTAGGTCACTAGGGACTAATTAATTCTTAAGGTCTTGAATATCTCCTAGGTTAATAGTAATAGACAACTATTTGAATCACAAAACTATTTGAATACAAAAGTAGAGGCATTTTGTATTCTTAGTCCTTGGCTGATAAATCTCAGCTTCTCTCCACACGGGCTGCTGTAAGGAGTCTATACAGTAATTTTCAGCTACCTGTCCATTCAGTTGTTAGTTAAGAGGACTATAGTGTAACAGCTTATGACATACATCCAGCACTGAAAGGTCATGTAGCCTCAGATGCAAAAACATTCTAAAAACTTTCTTTCAAGATTATTTATCATTTCACTACTGACTGGTTGGTAACTTCTTCCCAAAAAATGTTAAATTCCACTTGGGTCAGTCATCTGTCCATCTTTTAAGATACACCACATTAAGACTTCCGCTCTTACCTGAAGAAAACAAGCAGTCACATAAAATATCATATGATACAATCTTTACTTTTGTAAGACTGCTGAGAATTACTAAGTGGTTGGCTCAATGCATTCCTTGTCATTCAGTAACAACTGTATTCAAGTTGGTATTTACTAATGGACTTCTGTTTAAAATCCTATTTGTTTTGTATTTGCAAATTGCTCAGTTTTTAATAAATATTACAGAGTTTATACCCTTTTTCCACTGAGCTCTTTTTTTCTATCTAGTTCATGCATAACAAAGACCTAGATGTGAAGGCCATTTTTACCTCTTTGTCATATCTGGAAAATGAGGGTGGTAGGTATTTGTTTTATCAAGCACAAATATGGACCACAGATGTAAATATGTATGTCTTCAGAAACTCTACTCTGAAAAAAAAGACTAAAAAGAAATATTTTTATTTAAACACAACTAAGAAATAATTTCTCAATATGATGTATTATCTTAAGAAACTATGCTGTAAGTTTCCCACCAATACCCTGTTACCATAATAGAACCTGAAGCTCCAAATATATTATATTTTGATTTGAAGACACAAAACTGAAAACAGCACCTTTGAAAGTAAATACTAAGACTGTATTTATTATTAAGCCTTTCCACTTTGAATAAAGTAATTTGTATATAAAACATATGTAACTGAGGCACTTGGAAAAAAATGGAAAGCAAGCATTTTTAGCATTCTACAGAGTGACACTTTATTGCTTATACATTAGTATAAACAGTGTAACTAGCACGATATATAAAGTAGCTCTTTTTATGAAATACCATTTGAAAATAGCTCTTTTTATGAAATGTCATTTGAAAATAAATAGCTGGTAAAGAACATGTTACAAAATGTTTAGCAGTTACAAAATTGAAGTCTCTTTTACTGTAATCCTTAGAATGACTAAAGGCCACCTATTCCTTATTTTCTTGTAGTAACTAGAACTAAACAGACCACTGGGGCATTACATCAGGCTAAAGCACTGCATGTCTATGTTATCTCCATGACTTCCCACTCACAACAGCACTAAATAAGTCAGCATTCATTTGAATTATCAATGGCTAAAGAGAGAGCATAGTATGCAGTATTGCTTTTGTGAAAATATAGACTTTGTTCAAAAAATATGATAACAAGTAATATCAGCACATGGACCTTACTGTGGCATGGATAGCAAATTAATTTCAGAATTACCTTCTGAAAGGGATGCAGCTTTTTAAGGAAATAGCCATTTAAGTTAAGCAGCATTTTGACATTTTTATAATTTGCCTTCCTTTATATCATAAATGGAAAGCTCTGGTTGGCAGACAATGTCATCAATTAAAGGCAGTTAAGGAATTGTATCTATATTTTGAGGGAGAATAAAGCTGATGTATTTTTCACTGGGGTATTATAAACACCAGAACATTGACTTTCTTCTCCCTGTATTCATTTATGGATTTTAGCAGCGTACAGAAACAGTGGGTTTTGGTCCTCTTGATAGGTGAAGTTCACTTTTATTCACAAAGTTCGCACACCCTCTAAGGCTTACTGGAAAAATTTAAGTGATTATAAAGGTTTGTCTTTAATTCTGCCTATTATGAACAAAAGCACTTTACACCAGGATTTCACTGACTGCAGTCAAGTACAAAAACTTTATTATACATGCAATTTGTGGAAGAAATCCTGATTTCAGTCAAAAGTATTAACCTGAGCTTCTGAATTCCTCTTGATTTATGCTGGCTTGGCCAAGAAAAGAATTCCCATTTGTCAATGTGTACATGCTGTATATATACAAATAGACATCTCTTGTTGTTAAAATATTTTAGGTTTACTTCCTTGTACGGTTGGAACTAGAAGAAATAAATTTGTGTACAAAACCACGGATAAAAGTTTTCCTTGTTTATCTATCCCCAGAACAGCGACATGTTAAACTTGCTTTCATTTTGTCATGTTACATTTAGTATGTGTTTGCTGTTTTTCTGCATTGTGTGTGAAGTGATATTTGCATTCCAGTTTTCACCGTTTTTCATAAATTCACCTCTTCTCCACATGGTAAAATCTACGAAACACTCAGCATACTCCACTTTTGCAGATGGTCCTGCAGTTTGCTTGAAGTCTGCAACAGGGCTCTAAATCCCGCTGGAAGGAGTATGCTTACCATTTCAGGTGATATTTTCCCCTTTCTGCCAAAGAAATGTGAAGTAGGCTATTTTCCTAAGTTCTACTAAACTGACAAGACTACTGACAAATGTAAGTGGTAAATGCAGTATTTACAATCAATAGATTACACATATTCACCAAGATTAACCTCATATTCCATTGATATAGTCTATATTCTATATAACTTGATATACTATTGGTATAATCTGTCTGTTCTTTTCAACAATAACTTTAATTATGCTGTGTATTTGTTAAAAGCGGTGATCTTTTTAAATGCAGGAAACTGTTAAGTGTTACAGAAGGAGCACTAACCAGTAGCTCATAGCCCCAAGTGAACCTAACAAGAACAACATAACAAATATTTCTGGTAAGTTGAGAATTGATTGTTTTCAAACATCAGCTTTTGCGATACTAATTATGTCAGTGTTTTCCTACTACTGGTTAATTAACATTCCATATCAGTATTTCCAGTTCTCTGTAACTGATAATTGACATACTATTTTTCTTTTTTTGAACATTCCTATTGTAACGCTCACTTCATCTGTCTCTCATATATTCTCTTTTTCCTCTTTTCCTTTTTAAATCTCATGTAAGTACTTAAGTGAATATCAGCACTTCGTTTTTGTGGCTTAAATGAGTACTATAAAGAATCCTATTGCATACTAACTGTGCAATTTTATAATGACCTGAAACCATCCAGAACATAATCTCTTCAGGCACCTGCTGACACACCAAGAATTAATTTGTCTTGATTTCAACTGGGAAATACGCAGAAACAAGTGAAGCAGAAGCAGAAATTTCATATTTAAGCCAATGTAGCTACATGAGAACATCTGAGAAGAATATGCAATATCCAAGCAACAGACCTTCAAATACAAAATTATTCATGAGTTATCAGTGTGTCTGGAAATACAGCTTTAATAGACACAACCCACCTGCACAGCTGAAGAACTCCTCATGTTCAGGATGCATAATCCTGTCTGCACTGAAGCAAAAACCAGCTGAGCACCTAGGCTTCAGCAGGGAAGACAATATTCCTTGGAGTTTGGTTCACTGGAAATGATGCAGACAGCTTCCTCTTACTTCTGAGGTTACATTTGAACAGGTATATTACAAAACCGAAGCGTGACATTTAGATCAGTACATGTCGCCACCACAGCAGTTCCAGGGTTGTTTTCTGTTTTGAGATTAAATCAGTTTAAAGGTGAATGGTTTCCAGCTGCATTCCATAATGGCTAGTTTTAAATCTTTTAATTTCCACATTTTTGTTATCTACTCCTGTAAAGAAAAAAATTTAAGCCTGTGTATGTGAAGTGACATTACACAGCAGGCTGGAAATCTCAGCTGCCCAGCTCCATTGCCAAAGGTCCACGTGGTGCTTGGGGCAGTTACCGGCTGTAGTTTGGCTCTCAGGGTCTTCTGGCATGTTTGCCTCTGTGCTGGGGTCACTGGCAGTACCACTGTGTGATGGGACTCTTTGTAGTAGGCAATACAGTGATGTCTGGGGCTTAGATTTGTGACCAAAGCCATGCTGAAACACGTCAGTGTTTTGGCTACTGCTGAACAGCGTCAAGGTCTTCTCTGCTTCTCACTCATCCCCTGTGAGTAGAATGGGGGATGCGTAAGAGCTTGGGAGGGGACACAACCCGGTAGGTGACCTGAACCAACTGAACAAAGAGATATTCCATGCCATACAGTCCCTGCTCAGCAGTAAAATGGAGAGGAGTGAGGTTGAGTTAAAGCTGGGAATTGGCTGTCCGCTGTTTTGCTCGCGGGAGGTGGTGAGTGATGGCCATTGTGCCATTTCTTTTGGTTTGTTTTCTCTTTTTTCTTTCACTTCTCTATTACATTATTTTCACCTTGACCCATGAGCTTTCTTGCTTTTACTCTTCCTTTTTTTTTCCCCTGTCCCACTCTGGGTGGGCAGCTGGGGAGTGAGTGATGGCTATGGGAGGCTGTATGGTGCTTAGCTTGCTACCAGGGTTATCCCAAAGCACACTGTGTGCCAACTGGGATTGGTTCCACAACTGGGCAAGGCTAGTGGGATCTGCTCAGGAAGAGTCACTTAGACTCACTCCATTTCAGGGATAACCAAAGAGCTCCCGTGTGGTAATACTACACCAAAGCTGGATGTGGCCAGTGATCTAAGCATAAAGAAGGTGAAAAGCTTGTTATAACTTCTACTTCACTACATTAAAACAAACAAACAAACAAACAAAAAACCTAAAAAGACTTGAAGTTCATTTCTCAAAAAGAAAGACAATTATATCTCAAAATATCATCTCTCAAAGAAATCACCGCAGCACTGTGTGTCAAGACGAACAAGTCCAGGAAGTGTCATACAAAATGGAAAGGAACTACAGTAAAAATGTAATGTAACAACGTAAAAACAACATAAATATGCTGGTACCAGGACTAAGAGACAGAAAAATATTTTGGAAAAAATGTGCAATAGAAAATATTTATAAAAGCTACACCAGAAAACCATACTAAAATACATTCTAAGTTTGCACGCACTACTTCAACAAAGACAGAAGTCTCCAGAAGAACAGAAATTCAAAGCCTAGGTATATAGCTTAACAAGAACCTCCAGTGAAGGAGAAGCAAACTGTGACTAGCCTAAGGTAAGATTTCAAAGAACTTGAATATTATGGCCATACTTTGAAAGACAAAAATTCTGAGTTTCTACAATTTCACTGAAAAAGCATGTGTCGCTTAGACATCAAGCAGCCTATTGGAAAAGGCAATTCCACACGGTCCACCTTCTCTGCTCAAGCTGCACAGCTCCTTCCTACATGGGTATACTTCCACTTGTCTCAAGGAGTCGTGCATGGAAGACCACTGGCACTCATGGCACTTTCTCAGAGCTGCACAGATACTTGATTTCAGTAAGAAGAGGCCCATGAAGCATGGGCCTGACTGATTTAGGGGCTAGCTTTCTGTCATATGACTCCTGACTCTTATGAAATAGACAGGTATACTGAAAAATTTATTACGATTTTTAGACAAAACATACCTCCTTTACTCCCAAACAATGCCCAGTGATAGACAGAAACACGTTCAAAATACAGACATGACATGATAACTGGGATCCACTGATGTCACTGGGAAAAGTCCCATGGTGTTCAGGAGTACTAGAGAATCATACTTGGTATGTATGAAAACCTGGTAACCAGGTTACACCATGGGAATAAGTAGCAAAGGGTACATGGGAATTTAAGCAAGTCGTCTGATTTTAGATATTGATTCATCAAGTCTTCCCTCCATCAAACGCTTAAAAGTAAAGCCATATTTAAGTGTTTTCTTGAGCCGTTGCCTTAATGGCTATTCAAAGCAGATGTAACATTGGTGATAAACTAAACTAAAACCACAATGAATTTAAGCAAAGGCTGTTGGTGGCTTAAGCACGTAGATGTGATTCACCTCACATGTAGTCAGACTCAGATTCCATAATAAAAGTCCTCTGATGGATTCAAAGACCTAATTCTAAACCTTTCTCCTCAATACGAACCCTTCTCCTTCCCACAAATTAACAATGTGGCCCCATCAGTGAAGGCTTGTTTGGCTGCTGTAGCCTTTCCAAGCTGCACTTCCCCAAGTCCATTATGCATCACATTAACGATGCTGTGTGGTTACTTAGCATCATTTCCACCAGTTATGTGATGCGACATGGTTTATATCACAGAGAGATTTGCCCGCTGCTAAATTCTTTATCTTGAAATTAATATTAAGAATTGAATTTGTCTGATTAATTTTTTATAACAACTGCTATGAGAGACCAGTTTTGTATTAGCCACTGCTCCAAGTTATCTTGGCTGTGGAGTAGGAGGCAGGAGCACCAGTAGAATTAAGAAATGGAGCTGACCTACCTCTACATTACAACACATTTATATTCATAAATAAACACACTTTCTCAGAAAGCATAGTCTACTCTATTTTTTTCCAAAAGTGAGAATGTCAAAGTTTTGTCATATGCTGGCTCTTTCCTGCCCCACTAAACTCAAAATATGCAACAGCAAAAAAACCCAAACCCAAAACAAAACAAAAAAAAAGGCAAGAAAACCCACATATGGTGAAACTAGAATAGAAATGTAATGTTTTAGTCATGACGCATGTATACAACAGGAGAGGTAATGATACAGTACTTCAATCTGCATTGTCTATATAAAACATTTATTTTTAAGCTCTATAATGATATTATAGAAATACATAGAATATTTTATTGAGTGTATTTTAGTGTACTCACTGTGAAAATAACACATTTAAGACAGGTATTCTTATGTCCAAACATTTTAAATATATGCACTTCTTTGCTTGCAGTATTATGTTACTTTGAAAAACAAAATATCAGTGTTTTATTCTTTGCTCCTTTCTAGAATCTTCTCATTCAGATTTTCCTGGGTCATCTAGGGTGCTCACTGCTGTGAGATATTTTATAAAAACCACGAAAAGTACGTAGACTTGTAGAATTCCTATATTTGCTTGCATTCATGTCTAGTGCACATCGCTTGCCTTTCAATTCTCCACGTGCCTTCTTCGTAAGTACAGTGACATATAGTGCATTCATCAGTTTTCACCTCCCGGCCTGCTGGAATGACAAGGGTTTCTGCAAAGCAGTTTGGGCCTAAAAGAAGGAAAGAGATCATTATGCGATACCAGTAGCACACTGTAATCCAGCCTAGTGCAGTTTTGGCCGGAACACAGAAAACCTAATGCAAAGTGAGGAACACTGGGCACATTAAACAAACAGAAGCATCGTGCACAAGGCACAAAAGAAGCAAAGAATGGTAGGATGCTGCCCTTTGAAGTGGCTGGTTTTGGTACAGACCGTCCTGCCCTCCATCGAAGGTGCAATAAAGCCTTTCTGTGAAACATGCAACTGTGACAGAGACCTGGACATACACTGACGGCGCAGATCAATACAGGTTTGAGCTACAGAAAATGACAGCTACTGATAATGCAACAGTGCTGCTGTAAGGTACTAGAGAGATGATTATAAATGTTATTAGCTTTTTCCCATTGGAAACAAGTGCTTTAGTTTGTGTAGTAATCAAAGTATCAGATTAGTTTATTTTCCATTCTGTGAGAATATAGTCATTTTCCAACAGAGTGGAATAGCTCCAGCCTCTTCTCAGTGAAGGCACTTTTCATGTATAAAAGAAATATTCAATTTTATGTAAGTCACCTACAAACACCTCTTTTCATAGTACACTGAAATAACTTCATTTCCAAGGATGAGGCAGGAGAAAAATCCACCAGCGCAATCTTCACAAGACAAATCTGATCCATTTCAATAGACATCCTCAAATCTCTCTCCTGCAGAAAGCTGCAATGGCTGCATTTTCTACATTTCTGTTAAAAAAGAAGTCTATTTCTGCCTTGAAAACCCACACACACTTGTAGAGCAGCACTAAACCCTCCAACCATCTGTCTAAACACTCTCATGTCCTCAGTGGAACCTGCCCTTCCACTCAATAAGCACACACAGCAGCTGCTCAGGCAGAGCCGTGCCACTCAACAGCAGTTCAGTACCACTGTCCATCAGGGCAGGATGTGTAGCAGGGGCCAGCATACATTGATCTGATACTGCTGAAATTCTTAAAGGCTATGGGCGTGCAAAACACTTACTGACTGCCAACCTGTGTGCCATACAAGTAAATATATCCCATATGGGCTCAGTTTTCCCTTGCTGGGGGTCTATTCTTAAGACCTATGTCAAAGAGCATGACTACTACTTCTACAGAAATGTATACTTCACATTTTAAAGCACAAACCAAATAGTTTTAATAAACACCCTGAGAATTAGAAGCCAAATTGGCCATAATGAAGGCCTTTCCTCACTGAAGAGACACCCTCTAGAAGAGCCCTGCAAGACTTTCAGAAATTTTCTTCCCCAAGTTGCATCCATTAATACCCTGAATATTTAAGGTCATACTTTGTTTTCACAGGAGCACAGCATCGTAGAATCATTAAGGTTGGAAAAGACCTCTAAAGTCGTTGAATTCAACTGTTAATCCAGCACCACCATGTTCTCAAGTGCCACATTCACGTGCCTTTTGAGCACTTCCAGGGATAGTGATTCCACCATTTCCCCGGGCAGCCTATTCCAATTTTAGGATTGACTGTTGACAATTATCTCTAACATGTGACTTCTTGCATAGTTTTGGGTGGCTTCTTGCCCATTCAAGGCTTCAGATGCAGAATGAATAGTAAAATACAGCATATCTCATGTAAAATTGACTGCTTTACTATCCCAGTGTTACTGTGATACTTCTGTGTTTTCAGTCGCCTCAGTCTGTCCATGCAAAGTAATCTTGGGCTGGACAACACAGGAATAAGGACTTCGGGGTGGAAGCTATGCTCCTGGGTCCCACTGTACATTGGGAGATGCCCCAGCTTTCAGCCAAGACAAAGCAGTGTTAACTATGCTGTCCTCAGTGGAACTTTGTTTAAAACACTTGAATGCTAATCTATATAATTCTGTTTCAGTGAAATATAGTATTCTTCTTACACCTTAAAAAAGTTTCATCCCAAGATAAGTTCATCTACTCTTTAGGTAAAGATACCTGAATGTTTTGCATGCTGGCCTGTAACGGCCCTAAGAATTACAAAGCTACATGATATAAAGAGTTAAAAAAAGTTAAAATACTAAAAGCAGAATCTACTTTCCATGGAGAATTTGTACGAAACCTGCAAGACCACTTGAAATTTAAACACTATGTAAAAGGCACCAGAGAAACAAAAGCAATGTCAATCCCCTATGAAGGATTTATTTCATTCTGGAAAAGTAAATGTTACGGGCTATACTTGGTTATAAAAAACAACCAGGCAATGAAGTAAAAATGGTGCAAAATCCATAATATAATTCACTAGGATTTATAATGCAAATGCCTCCAGTCACAATTAGCAACACCTTAATGCCATGTGTGATGAGTCCTTACATCAGAAAGTTATTAAATGTAAAGATACAAGTTACAGACCTCAACTGTTAAACTACTTAATATGGGGGAAAGTCATTGTTTGGGTAAACTTACAGAAGAGCAATACCCATCGACTTGAGAAAGGGACCCAACAAAAATAAATGACAGCAACAAACGTTTTTTCAGTATCATGAAACTTTTCTGTAGAAAATTGCCTATTTTCCGGTTCTGCATTTGCATCCATACTTACTGCAACTTCAAACCTTATAATACTTAAACTGGCAATAGTCAACTGGCATCTTTGTCCTCGCCTTTTTCTTTGCAATATCACGTGCGCACAGTATTGTGGTTAATGTTACAGAAAAGGTCATCAATAAAAAGGCTGAACTGACTGTATTACTGCAATATCATGCACATAAATGTCAGTATAATATAGTGTCCAAACACAGGGAAATAATTCCACAACTCTGCTTTTATAATTTCTCCAAAGCCTCTGACTTCTAGGGAAAAAAAAACTCTGAGCTTCACCCAAAACTCTCATTCAATTTTCAAGCTGTATGAGTTAGTTCTGGCTCTTGATTTCCTGTGGCTGCCTCTACACCAAGCAGGCAATTCTCATCCCTATCCATTTCCTTTTCCACTGAGGAGCAGTCACAGAACCCAGACTTACACGGCTGGACTGGCCCAAAGCAACCAGCCTGCAGAGACAGGGTATATGTGGGACAGCAGCAGTGGGCCCTCGGTGCAGGGCTGCCCTAGCTGCACTTGAGCCCCCAGCAGCCCTTCCCTGGGGATCTTCTGCCAGGGACTGTGATGACGAAGCCTCTAATGGTCCTCTGCCTGCCTAAAAGGACAGTGGGGAAACTGAGGAATTGAAGATTTTAAGTAGACAGTGGGAGGGTCACGAGATACGGCAGACACACAAAAACTGGTGTTGAGAACTCAGGAGTGCCATTTCCTCAGTCTCAAGCTTAGCAGAGGGAGGCAGAAGAACATTTCACAGAATCACAGAATATTCTGAGTTGGAAGGGACCCTCAAGGATGATCTTGTCAACCTCTTAAGTGATTGGCCTGTATAGGGATTGAAAACATGACCTTGGTGTTATTAGCACCATGCTCTAATCGACTGAGTTTCCTCCACATTCAGAGTGGCCAAGCTACCCTGAAGGTATGGAGTTGCTGAAACTACTGCTTAATGCTGGGCAGTTTATATTGATTTGGCAAAAATGTCAGATTTCCATCAGAAATGGTGAGCCATTTTTAAGTTTTTAAGTTTGCAAAATTACCTGACAGCACATGTAAAGCATTTCAAAGTAAATTGGGGCTGTTCCAATCCCAAAGCAGCGGTGGGCTTTCTTACTAGATGCTGCTGCTGCAGGAGTAGTGAATTTCTTCTCCTTGGTCTACAAAGGAGGCTGCCTGATTTCTAAACTCCTCTTGGCAACACCACTACTCTGCCCAACTTCAGCACCTGGTACTCGTTCAGTGCAGCACTGGCTGTATAGTATAAACCCCCTGGGCCCCATCCCCAACTGTATATACTTATGTAGCTTTAAGGTAGTCAATGGTGCTGCATATCTTCACAGCAGATGAAGATCTTGCTATATCACTCTTAAATCTGGCAGAAAATTCAGTATGACGTATTGCATCAATTCTGAGTGCAGCTTGAAATCAACCACGACATTGTTTGTTTTCCCAAAGTATACAGCTGGTGCTGTCAGACTCCACTTGAGCCATACCATGCTGGTATCAGCATTCTTTCCCAGGGTGAAGGCACAGTTGCTGCCATTGCAGCGATGTCTCAAAGCAACAAGTTCAGTACAAATCTTCAGTTCTCACACTGAGCACCCAACTGGCATGAAGCTCTTGGCTTCCACGCATCTCAAATGGTGAATCCTAGCTTCCTAGAAATCCTAGAAACATTTATACTGGGATCTAAGAAACAAGGAAGGCAGATTTCAAGGTCAATTCATTGAGAGATTATAATGGGATCCTCATCTCTGAAACAGTAAAAACCTAAAGTCTTCAACATATTATTGGGTAAATGCTGCTATTGTTTTTTGGTTTTTAAAATCCTTACACTGGTCCTATGAAAAGTTTCCAATTACTTATGTTATGCTTCGGTGTTGACAAAGGCAACAATCTAATTAAAATGCAAATTTTGTTCTCTTAGAAGAAAACAGCTAATGCCAATTCTCAGGAGAGAATGCCCAAGCCAGTCACCTATAGAAGCAACAGCACCTGTAACCTTGACAACCTCGGAAGTGGCTCTCTGAAACTCCTCCCCCTATTCCTTTCCTTCCACAAAACCACAGCTGTACAGCATGAAGCTGTTTCTGTTTCCTCTTCTGCCTGTCCTTGCTTTTGTAAGGGCACATGTTCCGATCAGTTAAAAAATATGAGATACAGCAATTTTGTAAACCATGATTTAAGCTACTGTTTTCATCGTGTTAAACAAAATTACAAAGAAATGGACAAAGAAATCTGTTCAACTGCAAGATGATGTGTTTGCCCAGAGTCAAGGCAGATTTTTGCCAATCAGAACTATAGTGACAACCTCTGTAATGTAACACTTTGATGTGAGACTGCTTTGGGCTCTGGTTTGCACTGAAGTTCTTCACAGATGCCCTTTTAGCAGCTCCCTGCAGCAGGCAAACAGGCCACTTACTTCTAAGGTACCTGACAGCAGCCCCATCTACCCTAACAGTTTTCTAGCATGCATCACTGTGGTATTGGAGCACTTTATAAATTATATAACTTAGACATTTAGCTTACCCCCCTTTCTTAATTTAGATTTTTTTCAATTTGCATGGAGATATTTCCAATGGTTACAACATGAAAGTTTACAACTGGAAGCCTTGAGAACCATGACATTATTCTAGAAGCAGCTGTGCTGCGTGAGATCAGACATCCACCTGCAGCAGCCAGGAAGTATATGGGGACAGAGCGAGTACACGTACCCAACTGCCAGCACTTTCTGAGTCAGAGACTTCGTAAATGGCTCCTGTTTGCTGAGTTAATGGAGTTAATGGATGGAGTTAACTGATTTATGATTAACTTCTCCAACATCCTGCTGAACCCAGATAAACAGCATTTGATGGCAAGGAAGCCCACAGCTCTTGTGTGCAGGGCAGGACAGTTTTCTGTTGTTGTCCACCCACTACCTAAACTTGGTATTCCCAAATCTTCATAGTGGAAGAGGCAGTAACAACCATCCCCACCTTTATCATGCTGTTTGTGAGCTGACTTTCCTGTAGCATGCTTCCTTTCCCTCCCATCACCTGCAGCTCGAGGAGGCCAGTTCTGCACCCCCTCTGTCCCTGCTACCTCCACAGACCTCTCCCAGTTCTGCTACCTCCTTTTGGGGCTGTGAGGACCAGACCTTGCACACCACACACAAGCTGTAGAAACAGCATGGACTTGTACAGTAGCACAGCAATACTCCCTGTTTTGTTTCTCATTTTTCTCCTACTTCCTGACATTTGCCTTTCTGTTGTGACCACTGATGAAAAAGTTGAGCTAATGCTTTCATGACTTATGAATTTTATACCAGATAGAAATCTTATAGAAACAAACATATCATTGCACTCAAGTAAAATCTGCTGCTGCCTTTTTGTGTTACAGAGAAGTTTTTCTTTTCAGAAATGCTACTTGACAGTCTTTCACGTACAGCAAGAGCATTTCTGTTGCTCAGTAATTTCAGGAACATGGTAGGGAAAGCAAAGCCTTCCCTTCCACCTCTCAGATCTTTCTTCTTTCTGATGTTTTGAGTCTTCCTCCAGGATCTATTGTAGATGCCACAGAGACTAATGAAACACTGACTTGGAAGATGTAGAACTAGATACCTGCTTGCATTTCAAGCTGTCTGCTGCTGCAGATGACCCAGTATGCCACAGTACAAAACCAAGGACTCTTAAGGGAGCTAAGTGCTGAACCACGGATAGATGTTGGCTGTGCGTATCTCCCAGCACACTGGGACATAAAGTCCTTGTCACCTGCTAAGATATTTGATATGGGTTTCAAAACGTGCTAACGCAGCATGATGAGACATTAAAATAAGGCTTTTGTGCCACGCAACACTGCAGCAGCAATATTTTTGAGACACGGTCATTATCTCCCTCATTCCTCTCAAATATAATCACTTTCTCCAGAGATGGCATCAGTACCTACTTTGTCTCCTTCTGATCTCTAATCTCTTCTAAGGAGTCTGTATCTTCCTGGCTTGATTTTGTTTCACTCTCACATGGAGATATATATATATATATATATATATATATATATATATATATATATATGTGCGTGTGTATACACACACACACACACACACATATCTATATACACATTTATAAAAAATACATCTATCTCCCTTGAAACATCAGCGCAGAAAATAAAGCACAAAAAGCAGCAGACAAAAGTAGTCTGTGACCAGGATTACAGCACACTCTCATTCTTTCACAAAAATAAGTTCATCACCCCTGCTGCTGTCATGATTCTGACTTCTACCAATCCAGTGCAACCTTTTACTTGCCTAGGTACCTTTGGATGCTATTGAACCAAGTCCAAAAGAGAGTTTTCAATTACACAAGAAGGATTCAGGTAGACCCAATTTTAAATGCAATCTCAGAGCCTGAAAAACCAAGTACTATTTTCATAGTTTATCAATGCTTTAAGATACTGGCAGCCAGAGAACGATGGCAGACACCCTACAGACTTCCAGTAAGAGTGTGTGTGTGTGTGTGTGTGTGTGTGTGTGTATGTGTGTGTGTATATATATATATATGACAAGGAGAAGGAAAATCCATTTTGTGATTCTTCCTAGCTGCTATGGGAAGTACAAAAAGGCAGTGTATGCAATGTGCAACCTTTCATCAAAGCATCATTTTTTTTCATGCTAGACAGAGCTTTGGTGCTTTTAAGAATAATAAAACCTCTCCCTCTAGTAGCATCACACTTTGTTAGTTGCACAGCTAATGGACAGATTGGAAGAAACAATTAAATCTAATTAATTTTGCCACCTAATTTAGAAGGACGTGTATAGCAGCATCTGCTGTGAGTGGACAGACAGAAGAAAGCCCAGTAAATATCTCCTGTAACTAAATGGGGTGATCATGTCATCAGTGGCGCTGCTATGACAAAGTGGGTATCAAAACTCTGGCACTTGCTGTAGTCTCTGTGTGCGCGCACGTGTGTGCATGTGCTTTAATACAGAAGATAAAATCAGCTATAAAATACTTAAGAGCTGGGTTTTAATATTGTGGTTATGAGACTCACGAGCCCTGTTTACGATCACGTTCTGTTGTTTTACTTTTCCATTTATCATGTGTGACAGCACCACTGACGAACACTTCGTTCTGGTCCCAGTCCTAGAAATTGGAGTAGTGTCCAAAAAGTCCCACAGAACATGAAACAAAGCCACCACAGCCCCTGGACTGATCTTTTTCACCACTGCTTCTTATCAGTTCTGATTCTTCATCGACTTTCACTTTGTGGTGATATTAGTATCCCTGGAATGACAATGCTAAATGCTACCAAAACCAGGGCTGCACAGTTTTGCACAGATAGAAATGGTTTACAGGAAGGGAACAGTCCATAATCCTACCACTGCTGCTGTCTCCTTAGTTTTTCAGGTGTATTCAGAGAGCAGAATTTAGGTATCTGCTGTTTGTGTACTGAACAAAAAGAAGCAGAGAAACACTGAACATTGCACAATCCAATACCGCAAACAGAAAGCCTTGGAGCATAAAAGTGCCCAATTAAAACATGAGGCTTCAGTGCCATAAAAATAAACTACATCAAACAACTTCCTTTATTGGAGAAAATACAGAAAGACTCGAGTAGGCTACTTAAAATGATTTTCAAAGGTCCTACAACTTGTAAGGGACATTGCATTCCATCCAGAAATGGCACCAATTAGACATGAGCTGAACATTGTGTGTATCTTACAGAAAATTATATAAACACTTAGAAGCCAGCAACCCGTGCATCGATTTTGCGCTCAGCTTGCTTGCAGATCAGTCACCACCCAGATAATTAGGAAATTAGAGACACTGAGCTTGAATGCACTGGGAAAAATCATGTCAGATGCCTCAGATAACACAGAATCACAGAATTGTTTAGGTTGGAAAAGACCTCTAAAATCATGAAGTCTGTATGTTAACCCAGCATTGTCAAGTTCACTGCTAAATCCTTGTCCCTCAGTGTCACATCCATGCACCTACTGAACACTGTCAGGCATGGTGACTCTACCACTTCCATGGGTAGTCTGTTCCAATGCCTGACCACCCTTCTAGTGAAGAAATTTTTCCTAATATCCAATCTAAATCTCCCCTGACACAACTTGAGGCCATTTCCTCTCATTCTGTCGCTTGTTACTTGGGAGAAGAGTCCAATTTGCACTTGGCTACAACCTCCTTTCTGTTAGAGAGCAGTAAGGTCTCCCCTGAGACTCCTTTTCTCCAGGCTAAACAACCCCAGCTCCTTCAGCTGCACTTGACCCTGTCAAGGTCACCAATAAAGATACTGAACAGGACTGGCCCCTGAGCCCTGGGGAACACCACAGGTGACCAGCCACCAATTGTATGTAACTCCATTCACCATCATTCTCTGTGTCCAGCCATCCAGCTTATTTTTTTACTGAGCAAAGAGTGCACTGGTCCAAGCCATCAGCACCCCATTTCTCCAGGACAGTGCTGTGGAAGAAACAGAAATCTTCAAGGGCTGAAGCTCCTCACCCTGCTTACTGCTGGCCCTGCCTGCTGGGAGCACGTTTTCATCTAT
Organism: Chiroxiphia lanceolata; assembly: GCF_009829145.1. Lineage (NCBI taxonomy): Eukaryota > Metazoa > Chordata > Aves > Passeriformes > Pipridae > Chiroxiphia > Chiroxiphia lanceolata. Next base: position 72,006,278 of record NC_045637.1, read on the forward strand.
GTTATGCTTACAGAAAGCTGCCTACCTGTGCTCCCCCCAGCTCTCTTTCTGCTCCCCCTGCACTGTCCAGGCTAGACAGTGAACCAGTCTGGGCTAAAGCCAGCCTGGAAGAGAGGTCTGGGACGTGACCTGTGGTGTAGCATCCTGCAGAGATGCTCGCAGTGGAGCAGAGCCCAGGGACTACGTGGGAGTCACAATACACAACAAAAGCATTGGCTACTTGGAAATTACCTCTGAAACCCAGAGAGGGCAGTCACATCTAAGAAAACAAACCAAATCGTCGCTTAATTTTCCCTCTGTTACAGAAACTGCAGAAGCATTGCCAGGCACTGTGAGGACTGGCAACAGTGATGGGACATTGTGTGGGCTGCAGCAGGGGAAGATGCCTGTCTGCCCCAGCACTCGTAGCATGGGAGCTTAAAGCCCTGCTGCTGAGGTTAACGGGGCTAATCCTTCCCTTTATCAAGCTGTTTATTCATCCCAGTCACCCTGCTGGGCTTGGCAGGGTTACTGGGAGCCTGGTGAAAGACCTGCTCAGTACTAAGACATCTTCTTTGCATTGGGAAACATCGGCTTACTCTTCAGACTAAGCCAGGCGGGTGAAATGCCTTTGTCAAAGATCCTCAACAAGTTATCCTAAAAACTGTTAAGCAAATTTAAATAGACTCTGCTCTTCCACAAGCACATGCTACAGGCCGGTAATTTAATGCCTCAGAGATTTGCTGCAAACACTATAACTAAAAGCATATTTTAATTAGCAAAAACACTGTACACTGGTGGGCTGTAGCGTCTATCACACAGCAGGATTTTATATGTCCTGAAACACAGACTAAATGCAGGATAAATGCATGAAGGAAAAGATTTAGAGAATTATTTTTGGAAAATCCCTAAAAACTTCAACTAAATCAAAAGCTAAAGTGGTACCAAAGTACAGTATAATGCTGCTTTAGCAAAGAAGTGAATCTAAATCAGTATATTTTTCCAGTCACTATAAAACATTGGGTAGTGAGAATATGGCATGTGAGGATGGACAGTGGCTACCTACTACTACAAGAAATCATTCAATCAAACCAATGAAACATTACCAGTCAAGCATCAGCAATTTTTTCACCCCAGTTTAGAATAAATACACTGAATACAGTTAAACCAGGGGTTATCTTTCTTATTGAGTATGATTTATACCAAAATTCTGAATGTAGCATCATTCAAGCCCAGACAGACTGTCACAGTAGATAGTGACAACTCTCCCAATTAAACAGTCCTCTTGCTTATGAGGGCTTGGTTTGGCTTTTTTATTGTTATTTTGGAGTTTGTGTCATCATTACTGATCTTTTGTTTTTTTGTTTGTTTTAGTTATGATTTTAGGTGCTTGCCTACTCAGACAGATTTCTAGCCCCTATTCACTAGAGTTGGTTTGCTCTGGTTGTAGTTGTACAGATGTACCTAACATGTCTCTCTAGGTAATCTGCTGCTGAAGTGATATGCACCAACCTAGAAAAAGGCATCCTCACAGAAGGAGCCGCATTTTGGGGTCTCAGGCACCTGTGTAACCCTCTCATACAGACAAGCTGTGAGCAACATTGACAGCTGCAGAAAGAGGGAACAGAGATTAAGATTTTTAAAGGAAATCAAGTTTGTGCAGTAACAGAAAAAATAATAACATAATAAATGGTCCATCACATCTAAGCTGCTCAGCTTCGTACTTGAACACTTTGGTCCTGTGGTAGTTTCTGGACCATATCTGTGATTTTGTGCTCAGTTTATCCATTTCCTTTAAGTTACGAAAGGCAAGTACCTGGCCAAGATCAATCCCAGCGCAACTGTTATTTAAAACATTAAAAAAAAAACCCTGTCCCACAAAGGACTTTCTTTAATGTATACTGAAAACCGATCATCTTCCTTCCCCCGTCTACCTTTCTTATTAAGAATGTTTCCAATAACCTTCTTCCTAAAACCAGAACTCTTTTCTTACAGGAATAGAAGTGACAGGGATCTGTGCCAAAGTATGAATTGTAATTTTCAGCATGTCATGCATCGTTTTAAAATACAATGAATTCTAACAACATCCTTTGCTGTGCATTGTTAGCTTCACTGACTGAAGTAAAAAGCTGTCCTTGTAAAAAAACAAGTGTAATGCATGGGAGTCATAACGGAAAAACAAAGAACCTGTTTACTCACCAGTCTTAATGAATGATCACGATCTTCAGGTGTGAAAATTTACAAAATATACAGTTATAATTGCTAGTTGTTTTAATGTGGTTCTATTATATGTGAATATACCTGTAAAGAACTGAGTTAACTTTTCCTGAGAAAAAACTCCTTATCAGCTTTAAGACGCACCTAAGTTACTCCACAACAGAGAAAAATCACTGTATTTTTATGAGCAAAAGAGAGGTTACGCTTTGCCCTCCATGCTGCTCAATCAATAATTCTACCTTTTTATCCCCTTTAATGATTTTCCCCTGGTGGTTATGAAACACAGCCCTGAGACAGCTTGCTTTAGAGAGACTGTATTTTGTACCTATGGAGAAAGCCAAAGAGAAAATAACAGAAAAATGTCGCTGTGAGAGCATGCTCTTCTTGGCCCTGGTACCCCAAGCAGGGTACCCTGAGGAACCCTGTTCCCATGGCTGGCCAGGATGTGACCTTGGAAAAGTTTAGCATTGGCCCCTGCTGCAGCACACTCCTCCTGGACAGATACAGTCCTGGGCATAGGACCCAACCCAGACACCTGAAAACAAGGGATCTGGTCCAAGCCAGCCATCTGCGAATCCCATGTAAAGGAGGGAAAGGAAGAGGCACCTCTGGTGTAAGTCCTTGTACATCCTGCAGAGAGATGCTGCCACAGTGGCTCACTAGTCTGGTCTGCAGGCTGCTCCCTTCACCAGCACACAGGCACCCTCCTCACGTTTCAACCCCATTTCTGACATTGCCTCATAGTATTATTTTCTTACCTTATCAGGGTCTTGTGCAGAAATAAAGACTGAGATGGTACAACAACACAGCCATTTAGACCAAAGAAATACTCAGGATAGGAAGGGGTGCATCAAATAATAGTTATTATTCTGTTGATCAGAAACTGTCAACAAGTCAGGGCGGCAAATTTGAGACACCATTCCTGAGGAGACTTCACATACTTCACTTAGGACCATGTCTAAATCCAGCTGTTTAGAAATGAACCAGGTACTATGTAATCTAAATATATTAAGTTGCAACCTGATAATCCATCACTATCAGAAGTTAATTTCCTCTTGCTTCTGTTTGCATCACCCTCGCACAATTTATGAATCAAAAACTGGCCGAGAGAGGTGCTTTGGAGTAGGAAGAGTGGGAAACCAGAAGATGGAAGGGTGATTCATTGCGAAGGAAAAAGACTAGGAAGCCACTGGTGTTAGAAGAAATGAAGTTAGTGGGATTTCAAGCAGGAAAGAAAAAGGCAGGCAATCAGGCAAGGTGGCTGGCAAAATTAACTTGAGGAATCCTTTTTGTGGAGATGGAAAGGAGGTGATTTAAAGAGAGAGACATGAATCTTCATTCAATGCAAAGATTGCCTCTGAGAGTTATACAAATTCTTTCATCCAAGAAAACTGCAGCAGCATAGAAATTTCATGTCACTCACAGGGGCAGACATAAAGGATACACACTATCAAAATAAATTTTCCACATAATATTGCTCAACTTCTTCACTTTTGGTGTCTGAATCAGTATTTATTTTCCCACGTGCTGCAGAGCAAAGACCACCATTTGATAGCACAGTGTGCTTCTCCCATAATGTTATTAGTGCTTGCGCTTTCTTCCCATTACACAGGCATGTGAAACTGGGCAGAGCACAGCAAAGAGCACAACCTGCTTAGAGCAGCCAGATCTGCAGGTACATAGATGTATGTTGGCTGGGCCAGGGTCTAGTGAAAAAAAAAGTTAAGTAAGGATGACAAGCTGAATGTTCCCTTCAACATTCTCACTGCAACTTGGTAAGAAGTATCAATGGATATAGTCTGCCTATTTAGTCACCAACCTTAATGACACAGGGTGGGCTGTTTTGGCTAGGAAGATTCCACAGTTCATCTCAGTCAGATGGCAGGATACAAAAAACACCAGGGCTCATGCAGAGACCTCTGTTTTTAGCCAATGCAAACTCACAATCTAAGCAGCCAAAATCTGTATAATGGTTGCCTGCTCATCTAAGAAGGAAGACACAGGATATTCCGTGTCAGGAGCTGAACTATTTAAATGTCCTACCACTAAGCCAAAGCACTACGCATGTGAGGAGGCAGGCACTACCAACATCACTGAAGTTCCTGTTCACAGGAGCAGCCATCAAGGTCCTGCAAAGATGCATGGGGAAAAGTAAGAAATCAGATTGGGCCTTTCATTAAATTAATAGTCCAGAAAACTCTGTCCTGAAAAAAGTCAAACTGGCTTCCAGAAATGGCCCCAAGATGGTGAAGGTGGCACCGGGAAACTGGGCTGCTTCCTGGAACTTTCTTATCCTTTTTTTTTTTGCCCAACACAGACCTCTACAGCAGTTACTGAGGCACGAAAACTAGTCTTTGTATTTACAGTAATAGAATTATTGTAAACCTACTCTTAAATATTTCCACATATTATATGCTTGTGCTTGTAAAATTATCTCCAAAGGCAATTATTATGGAAATAAAAATTCTGGGGAAAAACAGCTGGTGCTTTTATGTTTATCTGAAAGCTATGTTTGTTTTTTCCTAGGCAAAACCAGAGCCTTAAGAAATGGTAAATGATTCCCAGGACACTTTGAACTGATTTTCTTAAAACTCAAATTACTACACTAGAAAAAGTGTAGTAAAATAATACAAAAGTGGCAAAACTAAAAATTAAATTATACTTTTGCAATGAAGTTATTACTCAAAAATGTCCTACAACCAACAATTAAACACTTGATGTATGATTACAGTGATACTATTCAATCTGTTTTTGGGGTATTCTTCTACTCTGTGGTGATAAAAATGATCATTGCTCACCTGCCACATACATAGCATAAGCATAAAGAAGATCTGGCAAGTTGGTGTTGAATGTAAGTTATTAGGTTAGTTATTAGTTATGTCCCTAGAAGACAAAACTAAATTAAATTGAGAAGCTCTTAATTACAGAGTAAATCAAAGTGTTGTAAAACATGGGACTCAGAGATGTGGAAAGGGGATGTTTCCTGCAGAACTGATGTCCTAGTTAAGGAGGAATATCAGCCCAAGAGGAAGAAACCACCAACTCCTCTAATTCTTTCCCTTTTGGAAGGGGAGGTTCATTCCTGTTTTGTTCTGGGGCTTAATTTGCAAACACTCTCTTTGCACTTGATACCAGAACCATTAGTAGCACAATATGTACTTGCAAAGTCTACAACCACTAATGGATTAGTAATTTCTTTTCTCATTCTTTATTCCAAGTCTGTGTGTAATTTATGCACGTGCAATTCAAATCCTTGTATTAACATGCATAAAAATGGATTCTGTAAGGAATCTTTGTGGAACAAAAGCTTTGGATGAGTTTTTAAGAGAGGAGAGAGAATTGGTCAAGACAGGAGTTTTAAGTAGTCTCATTTCCAACAGTGAATGCACAAACACCGGAGGACAAAAGATCCAGTCCACAAACAGCGAACAGCTTAGGAGTCAATATGGTATCTTCACTGATTTCCCTTCCTTCCTATTTGTACCTTTTCTTGTTTATTGCATTGTAAACTTTTGAGTGCTGAGGCTGTTTCTTGCAAATTTTTTTGCAAGTTAGAGCCCCAATGCTAATTTGGAGATTTATTACAATAATTATGATCGATATTTTTCTTTCTATAGAACCATATAGGGCTTCGCCTGACAGTCCAAATACTAAGTGTCAGTTACTTGACATCGCTACTAAACTATGAAGTAACAAACAGCATTGAACAGTAAGGAAAAGATAAACACAAATGAGTTCTCTCAAAGGTGTGTTAGAGATGAAGCAAACAGCATGAAGAGTTTCTAGGGCTGTAACATTAGTAACGCAAACAAACTCACACATGTTACAAGGTGGTTCTGCAGTGACGGAGTTGTGCAAGTATCTGTATCCCTCCAACACTAAAAAGACACTAAAAAGTAAGAGTGGCTGCCTTTCCAGTCTCTTCCCATCAGCCAGCCTCATTCCCTCCAGCAGGTCAGCTGCTCCTCTCTGCACCTTCTCTACGTCCACTGCAGCAGAGCCCAGGTCTGCATAGTGCTCATGTGCGATCAATGGGGAAAAATGGCATTTTCTATCTTATTATCCTTCTTGATTATGGACAATAGTTCTGATTACAAGTAATACTTCATTGACTTTGTTGTCTGCTACCACATGTGGAGCTGAGGATTTCAGAGACCTCTCTGTGACCACTCCTGATCTGCAACCACTGCTTCCCGCTCTAGCACAGTGACACTGTCTACACTATTTACTCTTGTGTAGACAAGAGTAAATACTCTGTGTGTATCACCATACATGGAATTCCATTTTGCGAGCTAGTTTTGGAGATGTTTGCTACTAGCAGAGCATCTTGACTATCTGAGAGAGCTTCATACCATCCAAAATCGTGGAAATCAACTGCATACTCCCTGTTACCAGTTCAGTGATGAAGATGCTGACTCCTCCAGGAATCAACACGAGAACACCTTGGACCCCATGCTCCTTGCATTTTGTTTTATTGGAATTCTTTTCCATGAATATATCTAACCATTTTTCAAATCCATGCAAACTCTTAACAGCCAGAGGAAACTATGGGAATGCCTTCCAGAGTCACATCTTGCCATGTATGAAAAAGAACCTATGTCCCTTTGCTTGCTTTGAGCCTTCACCTAATAATTTCATTGGGCTAGACCGGTTATTTTAATGTAAGATACACCAAAGCAGTTATTCAGAAGATGAACAGATGCAGTTCTCAATAATAAGGAACTTCCCCTTTTATGATGCCTTTCAGTCAAGGATTTCAAACAACATCTTGGGAACCACATGCTGTAGGATCAGCCAGGGGTTCACTTTCTTAAGCACAAGATCAGAAAATATTTTTAACACATTTTCGCCCATATAATTTGAAAAAGGGAAAATCACCAAAGTCCTTCAGATGAAATTGCAGTACAGAGCTACTAGCCAATTTTTGAATATACTCAATCGAAAGTGTATGTAGAAAGAATGTCCCTGGTATTATTATTTTACAGGCTAAAAAGGGATAATTTTATTTTTAAACTGCAATCACAAACACCACCCCCCCCCCCAAAAAAACCAACCAACCAACCAAACGAAACCCCCCCCAACCTAAACCCACAGTAGTTTTTAAGGGAAGTCTTGACCATAACACCATGAATAAAACCATGTAAATGCTTTAAAACAGACTAAAGCACTTTGGAATGGAAACTTTTCTACAGAATTTGTATCATTCCAGGCAAATTACATCAAGGAATAACATACATCAAGGAGTCTCTTCCCTCACACGACTGTCAGCTGATTTCTACTGTACTAGGAACACACTTCCAGGCAAAAACATCCAGTAGCAAGGCAAAGTAATCCAGTTGCAAAGACAAGATTCCATGAGGGAATCATAGGCAAATAGAAGCAACATCTCTTCAAAATGCCAGCAATAAAAAAGACAGTTAAAATACATCTTCATCTTTGGCTAGTGCTGCAAACACCAGAACTTTCAAAGGATACTGGAACTAAGTCAAAATACCCTAATTATGGTTAAATAATCAGATTGATAAATTTAGATTATAGATTTTAAGCCTTGGCACGTTGTGTCATTTCTTCTCAGGGCACAAAGTCTTAGCAAATATAACACCTCTATACCTGTAGTTATTAGACATATTTCATCTAGTTATGGCATATTTATTCTTATTGAATAAAATTGTATTCAAAAGTTACAACTGAACGCAGATGCTGAGAAGTCAGAAAGGAGAAAACTCTTAAAATACGATAAAATGACAGATATAATCGAAGGCAGGAAGAAAAACTTTGCTTTTTATCTCTTTGGCACTTCCCCTCCTTAGACTTCACTTCTTTTCAACACGAAACTTCTAAGAGCTGCACTCAGCCACTTATTTTTTCCCAATAACTAATTTATCGTAAGTTCTTCCTGCAGACGACACTGCTTTTAAAAGACCATTTCTAACACAGGTTTGTGATTAAAAGAGAGGTTCCACTTCCAGGCTGTTAAAAAGTGAGAAAAAACGCCTAAAGAAGAGGGCTAGCCTGCCTAGCCATGTCTGACCACATTTGGCTTCCATTACGGTCAGGCCTTTTATGTCTTTTCTACTTACCTGTTGGTCTTTCTGTTAAAAGAAAGATTTTAAGAAAAGCTTCCACCCTCACCACATTTATTTCCCCCCCTTAAGATGCTCTTCTGCCCTGTGTTCTGTTTTCAAATGTGAGTTCTGTGAAAAGATTGCAGGAAGATTGTGCAGGCCATTCAACCACATACACTTAGGAGAAGAGAACACCTTGATCACACTGCAACAGAGAAGGAATGGGGATGGTAAATAAACTGTGAAAAAATAAAGTGAAGAAATGCAAGAAACAAGCAAGCAAGGTTTCCATGAAGGAACGTGCAAGTCAGCATGTTAGGGAAACAAGGCCCAAGGCGTTAAAAATATTTCAAAAGAGCTCAAGCAAGTTAAACAGAACTTGAAAGCACACTTTCTTCCTGCAGCTATCAGGGCACGAGCATCTCACATCTAAACGAGTTTTGTCAAATCTATCCTATTGCTAAGTCCATATGTGTAGCAAGCCCCAGCATCACCCTCTGCACATTACTTTTCTTATTACCTAAGTCTCTAACTTTTCACATACACACAAGAAGTAACATCTGTAAGGAATTTTCCTAGCTTTTAATATCTGGGTTCTATAAAATAAAATTACTGTAAGCAAAGAGCTCCAAGTTTTCATTCCATTTAATTTTCTGTCTTCACCTCTAGTCTTTCTGTCTCTTCCTGATCCAGTTAGATCCAGTTAGATTTACCTTGTTTTCTTTCTTCCCCTTAACCCCTCCTGATTTCTGAGACAGTTGCAGGACCTCATATGTCGTGCAGTAACACCACTTCATGCTGCCTATTCAAGCACACACAGTAGAACTGACCAGAAAGGTGCACTGTATCATATTCTCACAGACAGGCACTGCAAGTATACTGGGCTGCACATTCACTTCAGGAATACCACATCCTGGTGAGGGATGCTTTCTCACTGCTTTCTCATTGTGGATGCTGCAGTTTTCATTTCATCAAAAATTTCCATGTTTCTAATTTAGGCTATACACTGGCTTCATTTGATAGCACTGAGGTAATACAGAGTTTCTTCATATAGTTTCTTTTCTATCATTAACATTTTCTTTTAAAGACTTACCCAATATGTAGCATATTGAATACCTTAAAAAAGTTTTAATCATTCATTTTTCTCCATCCGACATGCTGTGTCACTTCACAGTTGTGGGGGTCCCTCACTGTATGACTTTTTGCCCTACGGTTATTACGGTTTTTGAGAGTTAGTTGCTAATTTAGGCACTAAATGCTGATGACCACCCGCATTTTTGCTCACAGGTTTTTCTTCTGCATTTCAATAGACTTTTCTAAACCCTCCAAAACCTAGAGATTCCCCACAGGTTTTAAGGAAAAAGGTTGCACATGCAACTCCAAAACAAAACTTTGATGTCACATTGCTGAAAATGGCTGTCTTCATGCGCCTGTGTGCACACTCATACAAACTCCAAAGAAGTTCAGCGAACTGAGGAGGACTCAAACCTCCTTTCCCAGAAAGAATGACACTGAAGAAACACAGTGAATAGTTATGAGTATTTGGGCATTGCTAATCTATGTTCTTAGTATATTATAAATATATTTATTTGGATGTTCCCTAGTTCATGCTTTTAGAGGAAATGATACTTGCAGAAATCATAGACCAAGCAAACTGTAAAGCACTTTTCAGAGGATTAACAGCAGCCTGTGAACTTTTAAGGAGGGGACGGACCTGTCATCTTCTAATAGATATACTTCAAGTTTCTTTTGGCATAGATTTAATGCCCATAAGAAAGCAAAATGTACAGTCAGTACGTCAGTCAGAGATCCAACACCTCATGGCTCAAGCAGCCTGTCCTCCTGCTGACCCTGGTGCAGCATGAGCAGCGCTGATGATTCCAAAGACCAAACAAGATGTCAGACTCAGGATGAATCTGCACATTCAGCCAAATAGGACCCAGGACAGATGGAGGGAAGGGGTTTTTTAACAAATGTGGGAAGAAGGAGAGAACAGAATAAACTGGCTTCCCATCGAAGTTTATTCACTAAAATGTTATATATGGCTATAATAATTCAAAATCTGATCAGCTGCAAATAGGAACACATACTGCTTGGTATAATAATTTCTGTATGCATTTGAAACTTGCATTTGCAATGAACATAGTAAGTCAACAAAATTCTACCAAGGCTTTGCATTGGTAAAAACATACTGGAGTCATATTCAAACATGCCACTCAGAAGAAAGATTACTCTCCTCCCCTCTAACTTCTGTTTAATAAATCTAACTAAACTAACTAAATTACTTTTAGATAGTACACGTAACTTCTATTGTTCATTCTGTGTTCAGCTGGCATGCAGACAGACACATATGCTCAAATTACTCGGAAATTTAATACTACTTATCTGTGCAATACAAAATGAAGCACCTATGCACACAAACACAGACAGAGGACCAGCATGGACAGCAACTGAAAAGCAAGAACAGCTGCTTAAATGAAAATCATACAAAATATAATACATCTATCGGAGACCCTAATCATGATACAATGTACTACTGTATAATAAAACTTTTTCTCCTATAATTCACATTCAAGTAAGAAAAAACAGATGAGGGAAGAGATTTTCATTCTCACAATTTTAAACATAAGAAAGTTTTAAAATCTTAATTCCAAAGTCATGAGGAAACTCTGTGGCAAAGCAGAGGTTTGTATGAGCGTGTCTACCAGTGTTCCCAGCATGTGAACAATGAGCCAGATCCATGGCTGTTATACACCAGATTATCTCAATGGATTCTGAAGTACAAGCTTGAATGACTTGCATTAACTGGGCCTTGCTGAGAATGCAGACCAGTGCTCTTTTGCTGCATAGTAGTTAACAATATGATTATTAATGAGGGTAAGAATTTAAGTATTTTCTTTTGAAGGCAAGCTTAAACTGTCAGCATGTAGCCAGTACCTTTGCAAACGGAAAAGAAGGAAAGCTAACTGTGTCCAGCCTAAGTGAGATAAAACTACTAGGTGCAGAGATGCCTAACTGGTACAGGGAGTGCATCACAGACACACAGCCTGGCACAGCAGGAAATGTCCAATGCAGAGACACTTTTTCTGTGTTATGAGATAATTCGGGGAGAACAATTGAATCAGGCTTTGAAATGGATCAGGGTGAGAGACATTGTGGCCAGGTCGGTGATTAAAAACACTTCTGGAACACCTCCTGAAATGGACTCTAACATAAGTCTGCATGGGATCCAGCTTCAAACTCTTTAGGGACCCACGTGCACCAAGAACGTTTTCCACTCCTTCCCAGTGACTACTGCCCCTGAAAAGAAAGAGTCAGACTGGGACTCATGGTACGCACATGGCAAGATGAATCTGAATTAAAAAATGGAAACATGCAGGAGCCCCAGACATCTCTCTCAGAGCAAAGGGGTAGTTGATGACACAGAGACTACACATAGACCAGCTTCTGCACTTCTCTCATCTTTCTGCACAGCCCAGAAGAACAGCACAGGACAAACACTGAGCCTTCAAAATCATTGTAGTCTTGGTGAAGCTTTCCGACAATTTGGACAATCCACAGAAACAAGTACATCTTGCAAGCTGGCTAACCTCAGCCCTGACCTCAGTAGCTGCAGACAGGATTTGCAAAGAATTCTTCCACCATCTACAGCTGACAATTCTCATCATGTAATCATCTGAGATGTTTGTCTCACTAGTTTGAAGATAGTAAACCTCTGATACCCTGCTTTTATTATTAATTTTCTGCAAAAAAAAAATTGTTTTTTTAAAGAAACTTCCCAAAAATCACTCTCTTCTTCCTATCAAAGCTTTACACTGCCTGCAGAAATTACATTAATTCTATAAAGACGAATGGGAGTTTAGGGGAAAAGCAGTCATCACTCAGAACTTAATCACTAGACATGGTGACCTAGCATTCCTTTCTCAGTTCCTGTTCTCTCCGTAGGTGATGCAAATAGGCACAGATGCCAAATCATTTTAGCAGCTGACTATAAACAAAGTCTTTTGAAAATATGTTTGTTTGAAGGATTAAAAGAGAAAGATTCTTTGAAGGATTAGAAGATGAACAGTAGGAAATCTGAAACAGTGTCACATCCCTTAAGCTGCATGAGTCCAGGTACGGGCCAGGGACTTTTAAAACTTGAGGGAAGTTTTACCCAGCTAGAGGTGTAATTAAACACAGCTGGAGAGCACACTTTAAAAGTGCCTCAAGGACTGCTCTTGGATGTGTGAGTTTTGTCCATCTTGATCACAACATGGAACTCGTCCAAGCACTTTCAGGAAAACACAACCAGGGATCAGTCTGCTCCTCAGGCCCAGCTGGCACTCTTCAGTCTCCCCAGCGTGCCAGCTTGTAACTGCTCAAATTGCTGCTCTGTGTTGGATCGTGCTCTCACAACAGCAATAGACAGATGAGACAGATGAAGTTCCTTGCAAAAACAAAAAATCAGTCACAGAATTATTTAGTTCCCATCTGGTATTTCAACGCTATCATCCACAGATACTTATATTAAACTTTTTTTATAATTAATTTAAATAAGACTGTCTCTAGTATGCATATATATATATATATGCCATATATATATGAGATAGATATATATATATATCTCCAGGTGTTTGCCATCAGTAAGAATGTTTTCATCGCTCCTAGGTTAACACCATGAGATGGTCATCAAGACCAAACCAGAACCTACAAACAGGCACAATCCAGAAAACAAACGAAGCATTTATGTTCACAGGCTGTAACAAGTTGAAATTTCTGATTACAGCTCAATGGCTAAAACAGACTGGTGGAGGACACCTACCCTATTGGAAGCACAGACTGAAATATATTTACTATGCATTAGGGCAGCCTTGCAGTGGCATTTTCTGTTCAGGAAAGCAAGGAGAGAGACCAATTAAAGCAATTACAGAATATGTACCAGGGGACATCTACTAAGGGGACTAAGCTGTGATTCTGCCATTAACTTGTTGTAAGTAGATGATTTTATACACAACTTTCACCTTCTTCTGGTCAATGAGGTACTGTAATTACACCAAAACCCACTACCCCTGGAGGAGTACGGTTTTCAAAACTATGTGTATGAACACATATACGTGTGTATACACACACAGACATATAAAACTGTATGTTGTGTGTAGTATATAGTACATTATTGTAGAATGTACTGTACATATAATTATTATATATTATGCCACATCTATACACTGTAGAAAGTGTAAAGGGAAAGACAGTATTCCACTTCATATTATAAATCAGAGAAAAAAATTATACATATATGGATAAATATTAGAATATAATGGTAAACAGAAGATTGCCAATGACAATAATTTCTGCTTTTACAAGACCTGGATTTCCTGTACCATGCTGCTTTAGAAACAACTCAATTTTTTTTCTAACTTCAAAGAGGCATTCAGGTTGTGGGGACATGCACATGCTCTAGCTGCCCTCTAACTACCTCCAGAAGAGCAACGCCAGACTCTGTGGGAAGGGTGCTCTGGCCATCAGCTCAGCGTGGTTCACTCAAAAGCTGTCTTGAAGAGAGCTCATCTCTGTCACCATTCACCTGTCCACTGTGCAAGCTGAATACTTGATCCTGGGAGTAAACAGCTTTGGTTCATCTGGCATGAAAACTCAGTGCAAAGGAAAGCACGAAAAGACTGACAAAGTCTTTGTTCTGCAAGATGAAATTTAAAGCAATAGCCTTAATCATGAATCATTGTTTGTTTCTTTTAAAAAACCAACACTATGCTATCCAGAAAACACCACAACAGAGCTCAGCCTCCCTTGCCAAACAAAATGAATGAGTGCCCAAGCACAGACTTCTTTCCCCACATAGCTAGGATAGTCCTCTCTTACCCACACTGTGACAGGTGCCTCTGTTTTGACAGTAGAACAAAATAACTGGAAAAAAATACTGGAAAAAAAAACAACTGCACACAAGGGAACAGGAGGACAATTCAGATTAACTCGTTCTTAGTTCTTCAGCCACTTCTCTTGAACCTTTGCCTAAAAGAGAAACTGCAGCTGTTTTAAGGAGCAGCAAATCTACCGGTTCAAGAGAATATCTTAAAGGCCTGACTGAGGCTCAGGACTTTCTTAGGCTGTCATGCCAGGAAGTCAGGAGCAGCAGTGGAATCTGATCCCTGCAATGAATAGAGCCACTTGCTCCTAAAACTCAAAACCAGGGATAAACTACTTCAGAACGTTATTAATATTGGGCATGTAATTATGGGCAATTATTACAGAGATGATATCTGTAATATCATCTGTCCAGAATCACTATCATCCCCAAAAGATTATTAGCGGAGTCCATGTTCATTTTACACTAATTATATAATATCCATTTTAATTCCCTCCTCCACTTTTAAGAAAGTAACTAGAAACTCTAATAATCAAATAAAGAAAATAAAAAGTAGTGCAACTGTGACAGCACACTGTATAGCAAAACACCAGTGTGTGGTTCCTGACCTCTGAAAGACTCAAAACTATTCACTGATGTTGAAAACACTTTAAATACAACCTTCATGCAGGATTTGAACATAATAATGCCATTCAAAGAAAACTGCAATGAAAGAAATAATTACTCACAGGCTTCCAATTTTAATGCTTTGTATTGTAACAGGAATAGGGTATGATTAAAGGGTGCCTGGCCAATGGAATTTCATATGCTGTGCCTATTTCTTACATTAGCTTTTACCAAATTGTAGAACTGAAATCATTAATTTAAAACCCTAAAATATCGACATGATATGTTTACTACCAAGTCTTAAAAATAATTGGATCATTATCATTAAAAGCTCCTTAACTGACTGCAACTTGAAAGTGCTGGCAATGGTGGAGATATGATGTATAAAATGAGCATGTTTTTAATCTCATTTTTAACGCTATGTGATCTAAACAACCAAGACATCAAAGACTGCACACTTTCTAATGGGGGGGGTTCATTTTAATGACATCCAGTTTTTCCATCGCACTTTCCTTTTTTGTCCTACGCCTTTCAATTTTCCCATTTATTTTAAATTACATTAAACCTACAGCAAAGAACACAGGTACAATCCTAAATGCCTGGCTGCATGATTCCCACAGTGGCAACCCCCAGTTCAGCGCAGCCAGCACCACCTCTCTCAGAGGTCCCTTTATTTCCTTTTCAAATAATCATCAGCTTCACAGCACAGGCAAACCAATCAACATATCTTCTAATTATCAGTAATCCAAAGATGACTTGCAGAGTAAATGAACTACAACTCTGATGAACCAACTCTCCGCTGCTGGTTTTGTCCTTATTTCCACCGCTTAGCAGAGCTGTCACTGACCGTATGATGGCACACCAGACTATCACACTGGCTCATACTAATATATATCCTTTAAAAGCACAGATGATCCACTTCTATCATGCACCCTCTGCAGTCACATTAGATAATCCCTCCATCGCTCCACTGCCAGTTGTTTCACGCTACACGAGCTGCTGAGACTGAGGTTTACCCTGTTTTGCTTGCTGGGACATCTGGAAGCCAGAAGAGGAGGTAGCAGCAATCCACATGTGAAGAGCTTAAGGGAAAGGGGTTTCTGCCCCTTTGTGGGTAAGCAGGAGCCTGAAAAGTCCAGAAAACTGCTAGCCAAACATAGGAAAAACAGAGAGAGGCCTGAATGTCTTGGAGAAGACTAGGCAGCACCACAGATAACCTGAAGCACTGCTGGAAGGAAGGGTGGAGGGAACTCTCCCCAGTTAAACCTTTCCAAGCCATACACATCTCATCTTGGGAGACACAGAGACACTGTGGACATCTCCTACAGTCAGACACACTCCAAATCAGCTGTTGACACAGAGGTCAACAGCTCAGTAGAGAGTTAAACTCACAAGCTGCAGAGGGGAAAAAGATTCTGAATAGCTCAGCACCTTGAACACCTTCTGCACTGAGAAGTACTGGGTAACAGAGCATCTTCACACCATGATGGTGCGTGCACAAACTCACCCTCTTCCTTCTCCTGTTCTCCTTATGCTTGCACAATTATTTATTTAAGATCTGAGTTGTTCAAAGCAAGGACCATCTGCTTTCTCATCTCACAGTTGCTTTTCAGTTAAAAAAAAAAGTAAAATAACCCAACTCTGTCTTTACTGTTAAGCAGATGCAACATAGTTACATGGGTCACTTCATTTTTTTTTCTGTGGTGAAATTCAACTGTTGATGTTTATTACAGGTAGCAACAGAAGACCTTGTCCTAGATCAGGATCCTGCTGAAGTGCTGTTGTCTGATTGTCTTGGTGTTTTCTTCTTTGTTTTTTTGTGTTAAGTTTGCTTGTTTGTTTCCTTTTTCTCCAAAGATACCGTTAGAAAACAGTGTATACTAATTTCAATCTGTTTGGACTGCATGACCACAAGCCATGCAACACAGCCAAATGAGACTGGGTAACTCAAAGAGCTCTGCCATTGTACCTATGTGTCTATATCCTGGACAAGGAATTCCTTCCTTGTAGTTGTGCTAAATAAAATCTGTAAAATTGTTGCAATGGCAATCTGAATTCTCCCTTCCTGCACAACTAGATGTAGCAGAAGCCCATAGGAAACATTTATAAGGGAAGACACAAATCAACTCCTGCACTGTCTATTTTGAAAACCCTATAAACAGGCAATGACCCAAATGTAACTCGGCTACGGTACAAACCAGTGAGTCTGAAGGTTGGCAATTAAAATTATCCTAACCCAAGAAAACCACCAGAGAGACACTCCACCTTCATTCAGATGTAAATCCTTATCTAAAAATGCATCTTACACTTTTTTTTTCAAATGAGCTAGGCAACATGGCAATCTATTCATGGCACTAATAAATGCCTGTACACATATTCTTAATAAATAGATTGAACATGGAAGTGAAAAGCTCCCCATTTACTTAAACATTTACACCTTCTTTGTGGTTTAATGAAAGCAATTAAAGAAACTGCAGTCAGGGTTAAAAAAGTAACCCTATTAAACTGGAACAAACATGCTTATGAATAATAATTAATTACTTTTAAAGGTGTTCTGAAGGTTCCTTGCTTCCTTCAATGGCCAGCCTTCCAGATTAACGACTGACACTATTTTCGATCTTTTCGATACTTTCAAACTTCACTTTGGCACTGGATTATCAACAAAGTGTACTGAATTGTTCCATTCACAAATAATAATAATGATCAGATTTTTTTCCATCCATACTTGATACACATCCTTCAGTGCTAGCCAAATTCCCTATGTTTTGTGCATATATAAAAGATGTGTCACAGTGAGAAAACCACACTGTGTACAGAATAGGCAATTGATAGTTTCAGAAGTGATAGTTTGGGGACTGTGGCATTAAGAATTGTATTAATGAAAATAACAACACACTCCTTATGAGAAATGTGCATTTAGACTGCATACTTGTTAAAGCAGAGATTTAATTTTTATTCTCCACTCATATATTACTTACTAACTAATGTAGTCCTGGTTCACAGATTCAGACTCTACAGTGCTATTGCCAACATAAACCAATTGCAAAAGTAGTGAAAGCTGCCCCAAGACTAGAAGTTTCCCTAAGCAAGAGATTTTTTTGATCATGTGGTTTGAGGACAGTGGCATTGAGATGCTGAGGTACACTCCTTCATCTGGTCAAGAAACCTATGCTAGAAATCCTTTTTGAGTTACTTATGCAAGCAAACATAAAAACACCCAAAGGCAGCTGAGGGGGAGTCATTTTATCCAACCAACAAATTCATTACCACTGCCAAAAAAGTCCCATGAGCTACAGGTATCACCAGACATCAGAAATACTTGTTTCAGAACCTCCTGTTTGAAACAGAAGGCATGGCCTTAAAATGAAAGTGGAAGAAAAAGCAAATCATTCCCCAAACCTCAACCGTTTTTCCAGCTGACACCAGCTTTGATGATAAAAAACAGAACTGGGCATCATGGTCTTCCCTGAAACAACAAAGCACAGCGATTTCATGGACTTATAGAGAGGATGCGATGCCCTTGGGTCCCCATTCCCTGAGTTACTCATGCTCAGGATGTTTATCCCAGACACGGAAAATCTGAGAGTACCTAAAGGACATAACACAGAATTTGTGTATGATGTTGACCTTAGAACAAAGGAGAACCTTCTCCTCTTTCCTTCCCTTTCTTAAAAAACTAAAAACAATTTCCTTGTGATTTTTGTGCTTGCAAAAGACAAAATGGTATCTTTACAACCTAAAGCAGTGAAGTCTTTTGCCAACAATGAAAAGCATCTTATCTGTTCACCCAGAGAAAAAAACTCAGAAGTAAAATCATTCAACCTTTCCTTAAGTTCCTCTGTTGTTCACAATTAGTTCCAAGGTCATGAAAATCCATTATGACTAAAGGCAATAACTAATTAAAAAACCCAAACCAACAACATAAAAACCTTATGAGTTTTCAGTGCCTCTACTGACTATACTGACTACAGTTCTCTACCACCACATTCCCCCCCTTTTTAATTAGCATTTAGCTGTGCCAAGGTCCCTCTTTGCTTCATACATTAAAAGAAATAAAAATAAAAATAAAAAAAATCTCCTGCCAAAGCAACAGAACTGTGCTTTGATGAAAGCCACACTATCAGACGCACCTAAAATCTCAATAAGCTCATCAGTAAATGGCTGCTTGGCTCCTACTGTAGGAGGAAAGTATTAAGACGCTGATGGATGACTTTGTTGAGGATGATTAAAACAATGAAATAAATCTGATGCTTGCAGGAGTGCAGAATGGACTCAGGGAAGACAGAGACACATGTACCACACAGTTTGCTCCCGTCTGCCTTGCAGGGTTATAGCCAGTCAAGCAGATGCAGGTAGGGTCTGTGCAGAATATATGGCCACCTTTGGCTCTGCTTTCCATGTCTCACACTCCCTAATTCTTCACTTGACAAACATTTGGACTTTACCATGCGGCTGGGTATATTCTCCCCCAAACACAGATAACAACATACATCAGACTGCAGTAAAAGTGCATCTTGCCTGCCTTGCTATGGGTGCACAACCTTTTTCTTAACTGTGTTTGTCTGATTCTCCCTCTCCCATCTTCCTTGTCTCCTTTTCCACTTTCTTCCTCTTCGTTCTTCTCTCTCCTTTTTTCCTCAGTCCCATACCAGCCATCATCTCCTTTCCTTAAATCACTTAAGTGGTATTTGAACTAAGACACTGGCAAAATTAAAGACCAGTTTAGATGATCAAGAAATATCCACAAGAGACCAGTGTGCCAAAGCAAATTTATCAGGAAAGGAAACAGTATTGCTTTGTTCCATATTGCCAAGGTGTCACAGACTTTTTCTATCTATTTTCCAACAAATGAATGGTAAGTTTTTTGTTGAAACATTTCACTTTTCAATGATACCAGAAAAAGTGCCCATGTTTTTTTCACTGCAGCACCAGAAGGGATGGGTTTACTCTCTCTACAAGTCTGCATGTTTAAGAGGACATAACAAGGGCCAGCACACTCTTATTTTATTCATTTATGAAATTGTTCTAAACAGAGGTGGGAAAAAGAAAAAAGAGGTAAGATTTTTTCTTTGAGATTTCCCTCCTTTATTACAGAGTTTCAAAACCTCTACATATCAGCACATTCCTGGGAAACAATAATATTCTGTTTCCTTTTAACATTCTAGTGCATGTAATCTTTATCACCGTTAGGCACGGCTTTGCTCTGTGCCTCCCCGAATATGTATAGTTCATACCAGTGGGAAAATGGCTAGTGACAGAATTCAAGCTGCAAACCTGATAGCTACAGACCTATCGCAATAACGCCAGCGGTCTCAAAGCTCAGAGAGAAAATATGCAAACTGCACACCTGTTTGTGCTTAAACAAAGAAAATTGGATTTTTATCAGTTTCACTGCCACCTTTTACATAGCACTGTTTTGTCAAGAGTCACTAATGAAAGAGCTTAGCAGCAGATAACGAAAATACAGTTTTGACTGAATTCTTAGATTTATCTAAAACATTTTCCAGTCAGAATTACATTACGTTCTATTCAGAGCTGAAATAGGATTACGAAGCAAGGAAATGGATGTCTTAAAATATATATCTGTATTACTGCATATGACTGAGTGGTTTTATTAATAAAGACGTCTCTAAAGATTTCAGTTTTGCACATATTCTTGGTGAAGGTTTAAATATACTGACAGTCAGAATCTATATTAATTTTGGCTGACATTTTAAATGGATGCCCTGGGAAAAATGGGGGGTTTTAGTAGTTCATATGCCAAGACAATACCCAAGACTTAACATGTAATTTCCTTTTTTGGCCATGTCTTGTGTGTACATGACCAATGTGCTTGGTACTTGCTCCACAAGCATTCTTCTCCAACGCTAATTCTGTGTGTTACAGAGGCACTGTGTGGCTAAACTGCACTGGAGATGGCTGGGCTGACTATATATTGTACTTGTGGAGGTCTGTATAAAGACTCAAAACAGTCAATGCTAGCTGTAAGATGTTGCAGCTTGAAGAACTGAGGGTCCTTCTGAGAAGTCCATCTAATGTTTCAGTGGTACGAGAAGAATGAAAGAAATTTCTGAAAAATTGAAAAGAAGTTCTGAACCAACACACAGGTTTTAACTGTGCCCTGAGACCATTAAAAGAATGTGTTAAAAAAAAAAAAACAACAAACGGGATGGATATGAGAGTCCCAGTAGCAGAGTACTAGAGGAAGCTCTCCCCATAAAACTGGAGATGCAAACTCTTTCCCAGAATCACATCTAAGGCTATCCTGGGCAACACAGCTGCCAGCAGATACCTTTCTGTTCATCCGAGGAGTCACAGCTGAATAAATAATGTGCTAACCACATCACTTCTTTGTGTACACAAACTGCAGGAAACTTGTGTGCCTCAAGCGCACTTGCCAGATGGGATAATTAGGCTCAGACAGATCACTGACCTTCCTAATAAAAACAAACCAGAACTAGAGGTTGACTGAATAAATCTATGTCATGTTATCAAATTCCTGAACAATGCATGGAAACCCATCTATACTGACTCATTCAGCAGCTTGGTATTCCTGCAGATGCAACTCATTAGGGCAGAAATTACTGGGTTTGGGGTACTCTTAAGTATTTCTTGAATTTTCTTTATGGAAAACGGGCACTGAAATTTCACTGCTGGGAACTACTCAGTTGTCTTTCTATGAAAATGATGAAAGCACATACATATGCATATATGCTAAGCTATTCTCTCTTTAATTATCATTAAGGCTGGTTTGTCACACTAAAACAATTCTGGAGATGTCAGGCTTTGAAACAGCACAAAATAAAAATGCCATTTCTTCCATAAATGGAAGGCATGACAGTCATTTAAATAACACCATTTTAGCTGGAATTAGAAAGGTAAATATAATAAAAAAATCTAACGGTTGAAAATAAATTCATTATTTTAGAGTTTCAAAGTCCATATGAGACACCACGCTCTCCCTGTAATCTAGGAGGTTCCCATCCCTTCCAATCAATTCTGTTTTTCCTTCCTTGACGTGTACCACAATGTTCAAACCCATATTGATGAATAATCACATTCACACAAGGCTACTGTTATTTTCCAGGCATTGTCATGTCATATAATTCTCTTCCATGTCCTAAACCAGACAGGATTAGACACAGTGTCAATTATTGCTAAGCACAATCTGCTATGAACAAAGCACAAATCACAGCTCCAAAGACAAGCAATTTTGCAAGTTCACAGGCAGAAGATAACTGCAACTCCTCAAGAGTCCCATCACACCCATGAAGATTAAGGCTGCCTCAGTGGGTTCCAGCAACTGGCAGCATCTTTTCTTGTAGACCCGTGGCCTAGCATTCTCATGCAGCCAAAAATTTAATTTACGCAGACTTCTATGAGCAAACGTTACATACCTCAACACAGACAAGTAGCTCCACTTGGCCATGCACTGCATGCTCATGAATGAATAGATCCATCTTTCTGTTTGAGACTTAGATCTACTTATGCTACTTCCACAAGGAAAAATTAGGCACCAAAGGCCAGTCCTTATTTTAATAAAACACATATCTTCCAAATATCAAAATAACTAAATATTCTAATTCAACTCACAGCAAGATCTGCCTTTTACAAACAGTGCTTCTTTGGCTGGAGTATTCAAAGGTGATTGAAGGGATTTACACCAAAGTTACATGAAAGGCTTTGGTGAGCAAGTTTTATGTCTCTGATTCCATGCAAGATGCACTCGTACACATGGACACCCCTTCCTATATATTCAGTGGCTTATTTACAAAAAACAGTGAATTGCAACAGAATCATAACAGTATATGTATACCTAAATTCTGATCCCAACTCTCAACTAAAAATTGTGTTAACACCTATTCAATATGAACTCTGCTAAAGAAATAACCCACAAATTTGAAAAGGAAATGAGATTTTTAATTATAAAGCAGGCAAGTAAGCAAGGAAGGGAAAACAGAAGACAACAGATGAAATCATCCTGTCATTTATCTGGAGGTAAATCAGCAGTAAATCTATCAAAACAAGAGGTAACAAGGATGTAAGAAGTGACCCAACACAACTATTTAAGCTCCGTATCTTACTCATTGTATGCAAGTCTCACCTCTGTCACAGCCTGAACTTACCGACAATTCACTACATAGTAAGAAGAGATTTGACCTTACAATTACTTTAATGCTAACCTCTAGTGACTGATGTGAATTTACCTTTCTATGGGCCTGCCCATTTGGGAATGCATCTTCAGGCTTCTTTATAATTACAGAGCTTTCTCTTGTATTTTCAATGCACAGCTACCCTCACTGCAACAAGCATGCAGCCAAGGAGGGACCTCCAACTCACGTGGATTAGTTACAGTCATAAGTGAATTACGGGTGATTCGCCACAATCTGTAGAAATGTTATGATTAAATCCAAACCTTTGTTTTCACTTATTAAAAAAAGGAAAAGGCAACAAAAAAGAAATACAAATACTAGGTTTCAAGCCTCCTAACTGTAACAAATGCATTACAGTATAAACTAGGCACATCTAATGACAACTGCCCACATCTTCAGGCAGCCAACCAAAATGTCATCTTTCATCTCAGGGACTGTAATATTGAGGCAACCTCTTATCCTCTAATGCTCTGCAGCAAAAGATGCCCTGCAGCTTGAGCAGTACTCCTGAAGCTTTCTCTGAAAAACAAGCGTGCAATGATCTGTGGGCCCACGGGAGCAGGTATTTCACCCACACATATGGTGATATAGTCCAGATGGAAGGATAAGAATGTTACAGAGAGTTACCAACCACCTCAGGAAAGCAGAAAGGAAATTACAGCTGCCAGTGGACTGGCAGCCCACCTTATTGTCTTTGCATGCACAATCATAGAACAGTTTGGGTTGGAAGGGACCTTTAAAGCTCACCTGCCATGGACACGGGCATCTTCAACTAGAGCAGGTTGCTCACTATCCCATGCAACCTGACCTTGAATGCTTCCAGTGATGAAGAATCAACAGTTTCTCTAGGCAACCTGTTCTAGAGTTTTATCACCGTCACCATAAATTTTTTTTTCCTTATATCTAGTCTAAAACTATCCTCTTTTAGTTTAAAACCATTACCCTTGTCCTATCACAACAGGTCCTACTAAAAATTTGTCCCCAATGTCTGGGAGGCAAGGTAAGAGGCTGATGACAGTGGCCCACTGCCATGTAAGTGTTTTGAGATAGCCTGAAAAGTGGGAATGGCTTTCACTAAAAATGGTGTTTGATGACCTCTATACCATATGTATATATATATATATATATACATACATAAATATATACACACATACTTATGTGTGTGTGTATACGCACACATATTTAAAGAACATGCTTAGCCAGGAGGCTAGAAATCTGCCAGGTGGACCTCAAAGGGTGAGAACCTCCTTTGGAGCTGATCCCAGGTTGGGGTAAACATAAGTGGGCTTTATGTCATCTGAATCCGTAAAGTTCCTTTTGCACTGTCCAGATGTTGCAACCCATGTATGTCATTCCCCCGACATGACCGGTGTCAGGGGAGATTTCCACCTTCTTTCAACTGTTAGGCCTTGTACTGTGTCTGGCTGAGCTGGAGCTCATTTTGCCACAGTAGCCTTCACAATGCTGTGCTTTGCATTGGTAGTCAGAAGGGTGCTGATAACACACCGGTGTTTTGGCTACTGCTGAGCACAGCATCAGCACTGCAATATTCCTTCCTCAATCGAGGGTAAGATCCTGGGAGGGGACACAAGTAGGCCAGCTGACCCAAACTGACCAAAGGGATATTCCATACCATACGATGTCAGCTCAGATATAAAAGCTAAGGCAAGGAGCAGGAAGGCAGGCATTCACTGTCTCCAATGGCTGCCTGCTGAGGAACTGTCACGTGTGCTGAAGCCCTGCCTCTTGGAGGTGGCCGAAGTAGAGTGGGAAGCAGAGAATAAACCTTGTTATCTTTTGCTTTGCTTTCGCACACACAAGCTTTCACTTTGCCTCTGCTTTAATAAACTGCCCTATCCCAGCCCACAAGCTATTTTCCATCTTACTTGCTCCCCCATCCAGCTGGGAAGGGGAGTGATAGAGCAGCTGGGTGGGCACCTGGCATCCAACCAAGGTCAACCCACCACAGCCCTGAATATTTTTATCTGGTAGCAGTGCTCAAAACCAGAGTCTAGAAAATTTTTGCCTTCCCCAAAACTTGCTTTCAGGTCCATAAAAGTTTTCAGACTGTTTCCCCAATTAGCTGATACCACAGGGATTTTTATGGAAGCGTCTTCTGGTGTACAGCCATAGCCAGGTGACAGCATAGACAGCAGTATAGCCAGGGAGAGAGCACCAGAGCCCTGAGGGAGCGTGCACTGCAGAAGACCTTGGAGCCAAAGCCTAATCAGTCATACCTAGGCACAAATACAAACCCCATGTATTTAAAGATAATTGACTTGACTCTCTAGTCATTTTGACTGGAAAGAATCACCTGTCACAACAAACTTAACTAAGAAGAGTGAAGATTAAACACTCAGCTGATGTGAAATTAAAAAGTCCTCTCATACTGACAAATACATCACCTGCTCATAATGAAAACTTCACAACGGTGAAAACTTCTCTGCTGAACAAGCTGCCAGCAAGAAAATCGAAGGAAGCGTTTATTTTTCAGCACCACAGGCATATAAACAGTACACTCGTTGAACACCTGCTCGCCAGCAAGCCTGGCAGCCTTTGGCAGCAAACCTGGACCTTGCTTCCCCCAACACTTGGACCTGACAATTCTTCCATGTCTTAGCAGCTTATCTAATCACAGCAAAAAACGACAGCCACGTGAGAAGGAAAACATACCTTATTCAAACACACCGAAATCAAAACCCAACTTGCATGTTTAATGTTTAGGCTACAAACAAGGTAAATGAGGCTTCCTCATGTATTCCAGGTTATGTATGAGTGCTTAGAGATGAGCATGTATAATTAGATTTAATTATCTAAGGAGGTGGAGGGGGGCAGGAAGAGAGAGTGGAGGGGGGAGAGAGAGAGAAAGGGGTGAGGAGGGTCAGAGGCTAAATAATGAATGCAGAATTGCCTATAAGTTGTCATCATCACCACCCAGCTTGGACATCAGCATGAAATGTTCTTAAAAACAATCATTCGCTCATGTTAGTAGCTGCCAAACCTCCATCTAATCCGTTCATTAACAATATATCAGGTTAGCATGCTGTCATGGCCGGAAAATAATTAGTTTTCCATTGTGGGGTGGCACACTCTCTATTATATTGACATAACAAATAACTCCATAAACTGCTATAATTTATTTGCTTCTGAGCCTTTTTTTTTCTCAATTAGTTCTTCAGTAGATTGTATTAAACACACACAAACTACAAATACAGAGTCCTTTGACAATCTCAGAAGTCTTAAGATGGCATGGATACCTACTACACAAGCAGTCTATGGGTGACCTGCCTTTAGGTCATTTAAATAAAGGTTTGATAGAATAGCTGAAAGCAAACCATGCTAAAAGGTATCCTCATTAGGTCTCATCTCCATCATCTATATGTACTGAGTAATGTGCTATTGTGGCCCAGCACACAACACAGTGATTGTACAATGGTTGCGTCGGAAAACGATTGCTGCTGTTTTAAAATCTCTTCATTAGTCTGTCTTCTTGCCTTAAAAAGAAAGTATACATACTTCCAGGATGGGTTTGGCTGGACTAAAGTGAACACAGACTAGTTGCTTTTCTGCAAAGGGCTTTAAAAAGAGGCAGTTCAAAAAGGAAACTCTAGGACATGGACAGTAGAAAACAATAATGTTATGTTTCTGCTCTTGTGAAAATGAACAGTTTTCTACGAGGCTCTACGGCATGTCATTCTAGGCAGTTTTGCTGTAGCTAGGTTAAAATATTTTAGTCCTTCTCACAAAGATATGATCTTTATTTTAATCCTAGGAAACTGTGTATCAGCACTATCTTCTGCAAAGTGTTCATGGGTTAATTACATGGTGCATTAAAAACGCTACGTATGATGCTTTTTGATTTTCTTGCTGCTCTCTTGACTTTGCAATGTGAGCACAGGGATGATTTTCATTGGTACTATCCCTCTCCCCCGGTACCACAGTTTATCGCATGATTTTTAATTCATGTCCTATCACTACTAGAGACCTCATCTGTTCTCACAGGGAAATACTGAGCTTTCTTGCTGCTCTTTCTGTACTTCTGCAACCTCCTCTTGCTGAGTGCTCAGCAAATACGGAAGATTATACAAACCGGGTGGGAGGAACCAGTCTTTATATAATAGCGTACTTCTAATAAATGCAAGCCTTTCTTAATGAAGCCTGACAGGTGCTTACATACGACATTTCACAGTGATACTTAACTAAACCCACTTAGTAGAAATCTTAACAAAAGGTCATCAAAATACCCAAGCAACTTCCTTCACTACGTGACATACAGTTTTACTGAACTTCATTTACCATTGTGCTGCCTTGTTGCTTGGTTTCATAAGAAATTATTAATGGTCACTACTTCTGCTTCCTCTTCTGTCTTTAACAGGACTCATTAACTGTGTATCTCCCCCAAAACTGCCCAGTTTAACCAGTGATTTCCCTTTTGAATTCAAAATGCTCGAGAAGCATCATATTATCAGAAAGGAATAGAAACTATTTTGGAGCACAGCAAGTAACAGCTTTATTTTTTTCTGGAAAAGCAATTAACACCACACTTCAGTGAAACTACCTTTGAGAAAGGAGATAACACTGCAAGTATTTAAAACAGAGGAGACACAAAAGCAATTGCTTGGATATAGATCTTCTTTATTCAATGCTATTCACCAAGTAAAAAAACACCAAAAAAAAAAATTAAATCACATGTTGGGTGAGCACACGGTGAAGATACTTATCCATGGGTAATAAACAGTGTGTGACTTGCTGCTTCGAAGTACTTAAAAGAAAGTGGTCAGTAACCAACGTGCAATGGCAGTGTGTTGCAATGTGAGAAGAAATGACGTAGGAGAAAAACCACTCATCATCTACAAGACTGTAAAGTAAGCTGAATTTATGCATGTAGTTTTTTAATGGGCCCCTATCCAAGGGCTATGGGCACAGAAATAAGCAAAGAGAGGTGAAGACTCAGCAAAAGAACAGGGCATTTAGAAGAAAGTGATGTTTACCAGTAGGAAGTCATTCCTCTAATGAAAATTTAATGAGCACTAGTGTAGGCAGCAAAAAAAAAAAAAAAAATTACAGAGCTTTCCCAAATGAAAATAGCAATCAAAGTTTCTGATTGCCTATCAGCTTTCAAATGTTAATCATTATGGTAACTATGCTGGGGAAGGTAAGGAATTACTTATAATGTGTTATTTTCTATCTTCGGTTCTGTTTTTTGTTGGTTTTTTTAATCACTGATGCTGTACAGCTGAACATGCTCAAGGAAGCAAACCTGCATGGATAATTACCCCCATGGAAGCAATCCAAAGGTTCACAAAGTAAAAGCTCCTTCCACCTTAAAGATCAAGGTTTTAAATTAGGCAAGTACTTAAGTCTCCAGCTGATAAAGATGTTTGACCTGCTGGGCAAAGGTAATCGCCAGGGACTTAATTTGGGACTCTCACAGCACACAATGTAGGGGAGATCCCCACAGCAGTAGTTTGAAACAGTAAGATACTACTTAGAGCAACAAGGAAGACAAGCACTGCAATTTTATGAATATTAATAAAAAATATCAGAAGCTTTTAGCCTCTCCCCTAAGAACTGCTTTTCCTTTAGAACCCTTTTCCAAACACTGGCAGATGTGTCCAAGTCAGCCCATGGTCAAACCGATGTCAGGAAAGGAAACAGGTTTTCCTGTTCTTCATCAGATCTTGACTTATTTACAGATACAGCTCAAACAGGATGAAGAAAACTTCTGAGACAGCTGCTGCCATGCTCATGCAAGACCTACAACAAACTCTAAAAAAAGAGGAATCACGTCAAATTAAGACAAACCTTGTATTAGCAATCCCGCACTGCTTGGAAATGCTATTGCGATTGCAAAGCACAACCATAGAAAAGCAAAGTGTTAAGGAAATGAAGTTTAACGAAATCAGCTAATTCCCTGCTTCCATCAATCAGTAAGTCACTCGGACCAATTCACATCTTCCTTAATGCCTAAACCTCAACTTCCTATGAAAAAAAATAAGCAGAGAAAATTACACTGCACTTAGAATTAAAAGGACATTTTGATTATATAATTTATCATCAGAGGGCAACCATTATTATATCAGAGAGATATACATTTTAATATAAGCCTCCATCTCCCCTCAAAGCCAAGCAAACTCTTGGATGCCTCACTTAACATAATGAAATACCAATGAAAAAATGCAAAAGAATATAAAGCAACACACACAAGGTATCTTTCTTTATTGCTCCTTTTGATCATGCTGCAAAATACTAATCAGCCATATAGTCCTATTACTGCATCACTGTAGCACCTAGCTAGTAAATAGTTTCTATTTACAAACAGGATTATCTGCAAAGAACACAACTAAGAGCTCACATGGACACTGACAGTGGCTCAGCTAACACTGGATAATGAATTAACCTACGGTAATTCAATCTGGAGCAAGACAGAGTTTCAGAATCCAAGAGCTCACGATTTAATCAAACAGTATAGCATTCTACTGATAGGGAATATTACTCCAAGCATGTAGCACACAGCAAGATGCACACAAGTGTTTCAGACCTTGGAATCCTACCTGCCCCCCAAATGTATGCCACAATTTCAGCTAGTGACAGATAGAAAATTAAAACAGACATCCAATAGCAGAATGCGGGAGCAAAATTAACACTGGAAATATTTTCTGTAATGAACAGCAAAAAAAGAAATATTGGGTGTAGGAAAAAAAGCAACTCCTTTAATGTTTCCTGAACTTTCCTCAAACAGCAAAGAGCAAGTGCTGTGAGCAATGCGTGGAGCAGGAGGGGGCCATAATGTGAGATCTGGGATCCATTTTTTCTTTTAACATCTTAACTATCTCCACACGTGTGGGTATATAAACGTGCAATATAAACTCAGAAAATTCTTATATGAAGAACTTAAAAATATAAAACAAACAAGGGAATAAAAACCCAAAACAACCGATGACTTCATTTTGGAGAGCACAGGTTAGCTGCTTCACTAGAAAACAAGCAAATCCACAAATGCATCTCTGTGTGACAGAGAAGGTGTCAAGAAAGACAAATCAAGCCATAGCACACTGTTTACTCCAATATACTGGTGGATATTAGCACAAAGGCACTTTCCTGTCTGAACCAGAATGAGCATCCAACGCAGGATAGCAAACATGTGAAACTCTTGTAATGAGCGGTACAGGATACATCAGATTTTTTTTTTTTTTAAATACATGGAAGTTGCTAGAAAGGTTATTTTCCTCCTCCCATCCCAGGATTTGAGTGTTTCTTTTTTTTATATCACAGTAAGCATATTCATCTTTCTGCTCCTGAGGCTGATGCAAAACATCTTTTAAGAACCCTGGTAGCTGTGACACACACAAGCTTTGACCACCATGGGGAACTGGCTGCTTGTTTCCCACACTCACCTGGAACCATCACTATTAAACAACTGTTGGGGCACATCATCATTCAACTTTTGCTTCAACCCACAGTAAAGCAACACCCCCTGCAAGCAGTTGCCATGAAAGTGACTGATACAACAGAATTTAGCTGTGACATATGAGTTGAGCCTGCAGTAGCAGGTAAGAGACAAAAAACTGACTGCTGAAGAAATGCTTTTCAGGCTCACTGTAGCAGTCTGTAATGATAAAATATTGCAAAGTGAGTTCTGAAAACCTTATAGGATACACTGCTTTTATAGTTTAATAGGCTCTTCTACATCTTCCTACTTAAGTATAAAGTACCACTTTAAATACCAAGGTTACTATAACTTCTGATTGTCCTCGTGTCTGAGCAAAATCATGGGACATGATAATTCAGGGACACTTACTGCTGCCTTTTGACAGCAGAATTCCCAGCAGAGAGCATTCTGGCCTCTTTGTAAAAAAAAAAAATAATTCACACTTATATACAGGTGTACACATAAATATGCATACTCTATATAAATTGATTTATCCTTGTAATTGATCTAGGCTTAGTATAACCGGATACTTTTGCCATATCTTCAGACAGATCCTTCTCATCTTCTGATAGGTTTCTATATTGAGGAAAATAATCATGTACCGTGAAAGTCCACGTAACTTGTACATTAACTTCTACATTCCCTTAGAGGAAATAACAACACCTACCACCATTTAGCCACTTGAACATGAAAACATAAAGTCAACAGTGGCTTATATACCCATATGCATGCATGCACATATATGTTATTATGTTGGAAACAATAAGGCCTCTGTGGTTTTGACACAAGGTTTTGCTCAGCCCACTTTGCCGTGGTCATCCATGCACATTTAAACAGGTTCAGATCTAAGTGGAAAAAATGACACAAGAATAAAATTCTGAGATTTCTGGACAGGAAGTATAGACAAATTACGTAGCAATCAACTTTCCCACAGTAGGGAGACAAAATGGGAGAGGTAAACATAGAGATGAAATGAGTTTAAAGGAATTCCTTGAATTAAGACAACACAGACCAAACTTCCTCTCACCTTCATCAACAACAGAAATCAAGAACAAAAACTACTGCAATGAATTTACCAAATTCACCTACCAGATTTGGAAGCCACTTTAAATGCCCAATGCAGCCAAAAAGAAGCAAGTCTGTTATTTGTTTTCAATAAATGGCTGCCAAAATATCTGCTACAGTTTTTCAACCTACCTGCATATTCACGGGGCAATTTTAATCACATACAGCTGTTCATGCAACTTTAATGGTATTTTTCCCCCCTGAAACATTCATTCCCCCTAAAACATTAATATTTCCTGGTTAAGAGTCCCGTATTATAAATAATGTTGTGAAATACAGTCTATTACAGTGGGAAATCTACATAGAAGTTTTAGCAAAGCAACTCGTGGACACAGAAACATGAAACAAATGTTACCCTGCATACACATGTATTCAAATGTCTGAACTACACATTACAAGGAAATAAAAACGTAGTGGTGCAGACAGTGTGGGTTGGAAATGGTATCAGTTTGAAATGATTTCTTCTTTATTAGGTTATTGCTTTTTAATGTACATTCTATCAATCTATTTTTTTAATAAATTAAATACTTATCAACTAGAATTTACAATAATTTTATGATACCTACATTTTATATTACACCATGACCATTTGATTTGATCCCCTCCTTATAATGTAGGCTTAAGAACCACTCTCAAGCTTTAAAACCTCCGGGTCTTCTTTGCTATATATAAATTAGCTGTCAAAGAATGACTGAAAAAGGCATTTAAAATGAAAAGAGAAAGAGGCACTGATTGCTTAAACTTCACAGCAGCTACATTCCTGATATTTGCAACAGTCCTGCCTTGAACATACCTGAACTTGACCTCTACCTAGACAGCATGATGATATTTTCTTTACTGCTGAGATTAACGCATATATTGTCAAGGGCATATCATATTTTATTTAAGCACTCTGCAAAAGGACATTAAATTTTACAGGTCAGATTCTCCATGGTGCTTGAGCAAAGCTGGGGCTGCAGGGAAGAGCAAACAGCCAGCTCACATGAGAGCTGCCAAGGTGCTGCTTCCCTTTATCCGTCCAGAATAAACATCCTCATCCTTGTTACGGCAAGAGAGGTCTTGCCGTTGGTCTCTCTCAGTCCAACACAGCCTCTCTCCACATGGATTTTAGAGGAATCACTGTTTACCAGGGCAACAGTACTGCCTCGACCAGCAACCTTTTTTTAACAGATCTGAGTCCCACAGTGAGATAAACAATTGTACAAACAGTAGAGAAGAGGACAGCTCTGTCAGCGGTTATCAGGGTTCTACCCCCCTGAGAGCTCCTTCCCACAGACACAGGTCTCATTCACTTCTCATTCAGAAGCACTCTCAAGTCATCTTGTGCCTAAACACCGTAATTGTACGTAAAGGTACCAAAGTACTGAAGTTTCAGTGAGTCAACCTCACAGCTCAGGTATACAAAACCATGACCACTCACTGTCCCTGGCCACATCACGTTAGACCTGCACCTTACTAGCAGCAATCATTGCAACCGAATGGTGCATGTATTTCAACCGTAACTATGAACCCAAATATGAAATGAGGTACTGACTCATCCCACCTAAGACACTTGAGATGACTGCAACCAGAGTAAAGTCTCCCTCTTGCACAGCCAGTGAGAACAGACAAGACATCTGCAGATGTTACAGCCCTGAGAACACACTAGCACCCTTGGGCATCAGCGTTTTTATTTTCAACTGTGCAGCTACGAGCCTTTGCCGAAAGGAGAAGCCCAGCTCTCCCTGGTGTAGACAGAGAAGCAACACTGACACACAGACAGATAAATGCTAGAAAGGACATAGGATCCACTTGATCTTATTTGGGGCAATCTTTCAGCCATATAATGAAATAAAAATCTCTTGGGGACCTTACATCAAAACATTTTTTGGTCTACCAATGACGGCTCCCCCTCCAGGCTCCATGTGGGTTGTGGGTTTAATCTCATCTTCCTGCAAAGACAAGATCGGGGTCATCCTTGATTCCATCGGCTGCTCCACAGCTGTGGGCTTTAGGTAAAGCAGCATTCAGCTGTGTATGCCTATTAGGGCTCTACTGATGGAAACAGAAGTCAAACACACAACCAAGGTAATTTAACCTAGAGCAAAGTAATTCGCTACCAGTATTTCCCCCCACCCCCTTCCATTGCCGAAATGCATGAGTGACAGCCTTTTCCCAATGAAAGGGGAATTGTATTCCTATTATTTTTACCCTGAACCCTGTAGGAACTGTGGAAATGTCTGTACCTGATTCTAAGCTTATTGATATCTCTGTGAACAGGAACGGCTTCTAAAGAAGAAACTACAATGCTAATACGGTAAAGCAGGATGGAGATCTGAACTGGGCACCTGTTACTTAATGCAATTTTCTGAAGTTAGATTTAACTTCCTGGACGTTTTTTCTGATGGTGCTGATTCAAAAGCATGAAGCTCAACATGTTAATACACATGAGAAGGAAGCCTCTCCTCCATTCCCCTCTGTCATCACTCTGCTTCCTTGCACAGCATTATATAAGACAAAGACAAAACAGCTCCCTTAGTCACAGTGACTTAAGATAAAAAAAGCAGGAAAATTCCCCTCATCCCTAGATTTTCCTAGTGAGGAAAATCTATATTATATTCTATACAATATTTTTCAGAGCAAATATTTCTTTAAAGTACTCCCTGTCCCTGCCCACAAAGAAGAAAATAACATCTTCAGCTATGGAAGTATCTACGTTCCCTTTTGAGAGTCAGGATGTGATATAGAAGATCATTAAATCCTACACATACAACTATTCTTTACTCCACAAGTTTACCATTCTCTACTTCTTACATTCAAAGTAAATCGTGTAAGCCTGATGTGCAGTTACATATCTGTCCCTCCTCGTAAGAGTTGCCAGCAATTTTGTGAAAACAGGTTGGAGAAGTCAACTACACACCCTCCTTCCCACTAGAGGTAAGGTACTGTGTCTCACACCTGTCAAGACACTGAATTCAGTTATTTCTAATAATCACAAGCTTTCACCAGATTTCCTCCATAATTCTTAATCAGGCATTTGTATGTGCTCTTACCAGTGACAGAGGTAGTTGCTCAGCTCTCACTGTTGGTTCACTGCCAGCAATCCATAACCAGGCAAGTTGGGAAGGTGGTGTATGTTAAGAAGTGGCAGGAAAGGGAGGGAAATCAGTTTGATTGTGTGCATTTTTAACAAACAAATGCTAGTAGAGAACCCAAACTTCACCTCCCATCCCTTCTTGCTCTACCAAGGCTGAGATGCAGATCATGACAGCAGTTACCTGACTTGTATGCTTTCCAAGGCTCCACCTTTCCCACCATTCAAGTTATATGGCTGAGCTCCCTGTCCATCACCCAAAGCTCTTTTTAGATCACTAACATGATGCCACCACTGCAATGATCAACCCTGAAGCACACCACGATGACTGTTTCCCCAGTTCACATTCACAGCGCAGTTGTTCCAGCAGGCTTGAAAATGAGAGGATGAGGCAAGGTAGTTTACCCTGCTCAGTAGGTTTTTTCCCCAATCTAATTAAAAACATTCAGAAATTCACTGAAGTTCCTTGAGAACTGCACGTCCCATGCTTTAATATTAGCTCTAAAAGCAAACAACCCATTTTTTTTTAAAAGGCACTTCCCAGGTGGAGAGGTTTCCTCAGAAGTTTCTACACTACTAAAGCTGCTGAACCAGAAAAATTGATCTGCTTCTGAACTATCTTGGTTTGTTGTTATTGCTAATGTTTTTTTCCTTCATCTAAAAGCTAACAAGGAAAGCCACTGTTGGTTCTCTGACATGCAGAGAAGTGACAGTATAGCTCAGTGAAAAAAGGCAGCTTTGGTCACCTTGGTCTGAAACTGGGTCAGAGATGCCAGCTCATGGTAATACCCGAGGAATATGCAAGTAATATTAGGGATTCAGAGGCTGAGTACAAGACAACCCTTTTCTTGCAGGCAGAATTCAGGTAATGCAGCTTTAACAGTCTCAGAAAAGGCAGCTTCCTCACAACAAAACATATGTTTTACGTACAATTTTTCAAAAAGGCCTCATTTCTGGGAAAAGTGTCAGGGAATCTGTGCAAACAGGCAAGCCCCACACTGCTCCACCATCTTAACCCAAAAGCAAGCCACCACCAGGAGATTGCTATTGCTGTGCATTATGTTGATGCTTGTGGGAGAATGTGCACCGATTGAAAGTCAATCCAGCTCCAAATAGCATTAAGACTACTGGACAAACTCAGTGGGAAAGACTACAGACAGCTAATGCATTATGCTTGTTACTCCATCCCTGATACCGAAAACAGACCTTTTGCCTGCTGAGAGTCACTTCAACCTGGGAAACTGCAGCAGAGTATGGCACAAACAAAAAGCTTGCGACCATGTCACAAAGATTCTTACCATCAAACAAATGCTAAAGGATCCTCCAGACTGGCTAGCTATCACATCACCAGCTTCCAAATTCAGACTTTCTCAGGAACTGTCCCTAAATGCCTCAAAAAATGCCTGTTCTCATCTCCAAAAACACGCGCCCTTAAGATGTACAGCCGAGAACAAATTCCTTCAGGGTTGTAACAACCAATTAAGGGATGCCAAGCAATTACTTTTATATCCATACAAATGACACTCCTCCAATGCAATTAACTATCCCTTATCATCTGCTCTTGAATTTGTGGAAATCATATGCCAAACACTCTCTCCTCCCCCAACTTTTTCACAATTTTAATCAGTTTGTTTTAGCCAATGTAATGAAACCTACCTATTCAAGAGAAATAACAGATGTCTGCACATTATCTGAATATTTTTAAATGTCTTTTTTAATTTTAAATATAATTTCATTTGAGATTTTGCAGCTTTTATTTCTATTAATAAATTATCATTTCTTCTTTATAAGTGATGAGCTAGTATGTCATGTAATTTTTTTCCTCTAAATAGACCAAGACTTTGATCTAATGCAAGCTCTTGCTGGGAGTAGAGAGACTTTCTGTCTAATTTAGTTATGAAAAATATTCAATTAAACTTGGGAGTTTAACTCATTTAGTTATGAAAATTAAATGAGCTCAATAAGGTACATTTGATTTGCCTTGAGAAAAAAAAAAAAACACAAAAGAAAAAGAAGGAGGGAAGAATCTCCGAAAGGGGAACAAATAAGAATTCTAAACAAAAGTAACTTTTCCTGCTCATGTTGAAAGGTGGATAACATGACAAACCTGAGTTTCATTTTGTGTGCCTATATAAAACATAGCCACAACGAGTTCATGTAAAATTTATATCCACAAGACACATGAATAGATGATATTAACATCCTAATTGTCTCCTGGGTAACAAAAATCCCTTAGGTCATAACTGAGTCCATCCCAGCCAAGGGAAGATCTGAGTCCTCGTAACAGGAAGACACCATCCACACACAATTCTTCTCCATTTCCATTCAAGGAAAAACATTTGAATTATTTTTCAAAACCAGAAAAGAATAACATGGATCTCTCCAACAGAAGCCTCCTTCCAGTTTTCCAGCCATCACTTACCATTTTTGCAGATAGGACAGCACTGATCAGGCTCATACACCGGATCCACACACTCGGTCTGGGGACAGGCTGAAACAGTGCACAGCACTTCACCATTGGCTTCGCAGCGACACTTTTCACACGGAGAAACCTGAAACACAAATCCAGTCACCTTTTAACTCCTTCACTTAATGCACTCCTTCTCATCTGCGCTGTTTCCTTCACATCTTTTTCCTCCCCACTTTAAAACAAATGGGTTTTGTGGTCTGAATAATGCAAATAGCAAGACTGGGCTCCTGCAAAATTAGAGAACCACAGCAGAAAAAGATCTGTGCTCTGAACTTATGCACCAAGTGGGAAAGTCAAAGAGATCTTGAAAATAAGAACACTGCAGACTTTTAATACAAATAAAACCAAAATTTCCTGACTGCATTTCTAATGAACTTCCAGAAAATTAACTCATAATCTAGTTTATTTCTATTAGAGGTTCAAAAAATAAATTAGAAAAAAATATTATAATTAAAGAAGAAAAGTTTTGCTAAATGAAGTACGAAGCTTCTTTTAACAAAAATGAAATCCTTTTTTTTTTTCATGTTTTAAAGCATTTTGGTAGGAGGAAGTTGTATTTTATTTAAAATTATATTTTTCAAAGAGAAGGCAGGAAAAAAATATCCTTCTTGAATTCAGGTATTTCCCACAAGTTAATTGTATTTGGGCTATTCTAATACTTGTAACTTTCTGAAAATAAACTGCAATTCAAAGAAAGGGGTGAAGTAAAATACAGGTAATCCTTTTTACCCAGTGAAATGTTACTGGTTTTAAAGAACTCTTACAGCATAGGAATACCACAAGATAATTACTTGAGTGACCTACTTCAAAGAAATTAATTCCAAACAAAAGAGCATCAAGGCTCTATTTAGTAAAAAATGGTCTTTCAATTCCCTGTATTTGCCACATGTACAATTCCAGCTGCCCTCTTCAGCATTCCTTAGCAGGCACAGCACATTGGATTGCTGACGTCCTCATACCACACAAGCAGCTGGAGGCAGAGGGAAGCAAGGATGCTGAAGAGCAACAAATGGTGTACTGTAAACCTCATTGCTGTACTCTGTAAAACCACATGGGCATCCATGCTCAGAGATGAAACACAGGATGAAAATGCAGCTGAATGTTATTATTAGTGATCCTCTAAATCTATAATCTGTGCAGATTACTGGTTTACTTAAGGAGGAGGTTGTTCTTTTCATAGACCCTTTTTCCTTCCAGATTCCAGCTGATGCAAACAACCACCCATTGCATTTCTCCAATAAAAGCAGAAAAAAACCTCAAATCTAAAAAAAAAAAAAAAAAAAAAGAAAAAAACCAATTATTCTCTGTGAAGAATCACCCAGATGTCTAACTTGCAGATCATCTGCTTCTTCTCCCTAATTTTTAGGCAGCCCACGACATTTTTTCCTCAAATCCATTCTCTGCTTGTTTGCCTCACATCCTTCTCACTTCCAAAGTTCAAACATGCTGATGCTTGCACAGCATCATCTCGAACTAAATGCTCATTCATGCTTTGCTACTTCCCTTACCACCTGCCAGGGCTGTCATTTGCTTATGCACTCGCATATCTTTCATGCACTCCCCTCTGCTCAGAAAGCTTAAATAGGGTCTCTTGCTGTGTTGCTTTCTGCTTTTATTACTATTATTTATTTTGGGCTTCCTTTGCTAGCTACTCACTTTGTGTTTTCTCTTTGCTTTACACCGCACCAAGGATGACACCACAACACACATTTATAAAATCCTACAAGGAGTCTGACAGCCCAGTACTGCAGATCTTTCCTAAAGACTTCAGGACAAGAACTTTGTCCTGTAATTGTTTGTAAACTGCCACATTCACTTTCAGAGCTAAAGTGTCAACGAATGAGGAGGTTTCTAATCCAGTGCTCAGAGTTGAAAGGCTCAAGTACTCAAGGTAATCAACTGCAGAGCATGTGAAGTTTTGAGTGCCAGCAAACCTGAGCTCCTAAGTATTGCCAAGTCAGTAATAAGAATCATTCCTTATGGAGTTATATCCAGAAACAATACTTACTAAATTATGAAAACATGCCATTTAGGGAGGATTGATTTTTATTTTTTTGGATTATTTTTAAGGAATCCTACTCGATCAAAGACACCAGACCTCAATTCCAAGGATCTGGGTCAACAAGGCAAACCTGTACTTTTGAACAGTTTTAACGCTTTTTGTCATGACTTGGAAAAGACGCAAATTTGTCAACCTGCAAAGTTCAATGAGACCAGTAATTACAGCAACAGATATTTCTTCTCCCAGGACACTGCTTAGTAGCTATGCCATTCAATATTAAAAGTGGTGTAAAAACTAGAGTATCTCATCAGGAAGCAAGGCAGCACACAGATATTATTCCTAAAATCTCTCATCTGTAAAATTTAAACATATTCTAATTAAATAGCTTTACTAGAATTCCAAATCTGACAGAAGCCTAAAATTTTTAGAAAAAGAAGCAATTTAATGTAGCACTTAAAATACTATTGATTAACAAAACCGATCTAATCCTGATCTAATAACGATGACTCATGATACACATTTCTGTCCTATACAGCACATACACCTGAAGACTACATCTTTCACGAACACTGTTCCTGTGATATTGCAGTAATGAATACACTTCCAGTCTAACAGATCATGAGGTTTCAAGGCAATACTTACAGTATGCCCTTGGTAAGTACTGTAATCTCTACAACCCAGCAATACAAGTAATGGTAGCACCGATAAGGAAGGTCTCCACATGCTTATTTCTACAAAACTCTTTTCAGGCATATAAACAACAGTGGCTGCTAAAATGGTATCAGTGTCAACAGTTATCCGTTCACCTTTGGACAAAACAACAGTGCATTGCTTTTTATGCATCATCAGGATGCAGCAGGAACTGTAGAAAACCCCCACTCCTTTCCACACCTTAATGGCAGCTTAATACTTGGAGACAAAATCATCACTAGAGAGAAAGACAGTAAGACAGTGTGTATATGTAACAGCAGCTAAATAAATCAGAATGAGAAGACACATTTGGTCTTTCATTTCCTTTCTTCTACTCATATAACGTAAGTGCATTCCCTGCAGCACAGTTCCTAGTGGCAGCCAATGCAACCAGCATCCCATTTGTTCATCTGGGAAACGACCAGCCTGGCAGCAGTCACGCTCAGAACATATGACACAACCAGGCCGGACTGGAAATAATATCACGTATCAGCCTCTCTCTAAGGACTAACAATACGACATCTCTGTGGTCTGCAGATTATTAACTCTAAAGCAACTGTAGTTCTGCCTATGCAAAAAATGCAAGAAGACAAGAGGCACAGAAGTCTTATGCATTCACCAGGCAGGCAGCCATAAAAACTGTAGATTAATAGAGTACAGATGGCAAAAAAAAATAACCTCTTAAGAACTGTTTAAAGGGAAGTTTATTAGCAGAGGTATAAACGGAGTTGTATACATTGCAAAAGAGCAAACTATTGTGTAAACTGGTAAATTTCCCACTGGTGGCAGTGAAGAAAACTGTACCTCAGTAAGGGTAGTAGGTTTATCCAGCAACTCAGTGTAAATTGTCATAATTAAGAAGTGGTAAATCATTTTGTACTCATTGAAGTGCTATTGCAAAGTAATTTGAGCTTTCCCCTTTCTTTTTCCACAAGTCTAACTTCAAATAAAAAACCAAAAAGACACCAAAACCAAACCAACAAAAAGGCTGGAAAAAAGCATATACAATCTTTACATGGTTCCTTGAGACTTGAAAATATCTAAATTAAAAAAAAATCATAATCCACAACTTTCTTTTGTGCTAAAATTTTTATTAATACTTTTTTGCCACTTACACAACTCAAGAGAATATGAATGGGGTTACACTGACAATAATAAACATACCAGCCCTGCTTTTACTTCTTTGTGCCTTCTAAATACCACAGATCTTTCAAAATCCATTTGGGTTTGTTGACTTTCAGATTTCCAGGTAACTCGCCCACTAAGAAGTACAACTTGTGGAAGCAAGGAAATTCTAAAAGACAAATGAAGCAGCAACTTTCAAATATGTAGGTCTTTCCCAAACATTTCACTTCAGGAAAATAATTTATGGCCCTTGTAAGGCCATGACTTTTTACATCAGCCTGCATTTTCAAATCTTATTTTAATAATGAAAAATGTCTAGTGGACAACGTGCTCAGAAACCTTCAGCTTCAAGTGCAGAACTTTATCCTCAATGTATTTCACCAACTAAAGCTTTTGCTACCAGTCCCAGCTGTGGTTCCTCTGCCATTTTGCCTCACAATATCCACAGGGGACCAGACTGGTGCTGATGGAAACGGCTTTACAAGACCTGATCCTTCCCCCTCAGCCAAGCTGTGTTTTGTGCTGATATCCATGTCCTTTTTGTAAACACAAAAACGTACATATATACATGTGCACACAAGCAAAGCCTGTAGGACTGATTGTGAATCAAAGAAATGTATCAAACCTCCCATTCCCTGGCATACTCAGCTTCTGGCTCCAGTCAGGGCAATTTTTTGTCACATCAGGCCATATAGGAATTTTATACAAGCAAACTCCCAAACTTGTATGCATAATTACACATCTATACAGAAATGCTTTGCAAATAATGTCACTTCAAAGTTAGAAGGTCATCTTTTTCTTCCTTCAGCAATGTCTGGTATTCTTTGGCACAAACAGTAGGTACAGACACAGAGAAAAATCAGATCACTATCCATTTATAACTCCTTCCGCGACCTTAAGCAAGAGATAGCATATTAGTAACCATCAGCTTTAAATTCACAAAATTACCTCTGAAACTGTGTGCAATTGCTTGCATTTTGCAATTGCTTTCATTGAACAGCAGCAAACTGACTACATCTGTATCTTATGTCACCAGACAATCCCTCTGATTGCAGTGGCCTGGGCAAACAGCCGCATTTACAATTTGTGCTCACAATACTGAAACAACGCTGAAGCTCAACTAAAAACCAAGATCCTCACACATGAAAATAATCAGGCTGCAGTTCCACTGCCTGTGTCAATAACTTTCCTTGCTCATCCTGACCAGACATCCCTTCTCACTTGTGCTTCCAAAGCTGGCTAAAACAAGCAATAAGGGAATCGACGTGTCATTTGAGGAAGGTATGAAGACAAGGACTGAAAGGTGAATGGGGTTAAAAAGCTAAAAGCCAAAGTATTTTCAGAACATTTCTGTAAATGTTATGTTACTGTTCAGCACTCCCTTTTTACCAAGGCTGCCAGCCATGTCCAAATGTACCAGGGAGCACTAACACAGTATTTTAAGCTTGCTTCACAGTCATTAATACACCACCATGATATAAAAAGGCTAGGAAATGGAACTCTGTAGAAGAGCGTGAATGAAAGGTGGTCAGAAGGCTTTACAACTCTGATCTACAGAGAACGTGTGAAGAACCTTCATGTTTTGACCACCCCTCAACAATTAAGTTTGCTGGAAAAGGAAATAGTGTGATTTATTCCAAAGAAAGCAGTTCTGCTCCTTTATTTATTTATTTTTCCATACGTTGAAGAACATGGGAAAGACATTACGAACCAAAGTTAAGTTTCCATGAACATGCAAATACCACAGAGAGCAGTGGCAACTTTAGAGCCTTCACAAATACATTTTCTTTTTCTCCATCCTGAGAAGGGGCTCAGCTTCCAGAACCTTGAACTGGATTTCATAGTCCCCTCAACATATTCAGCACAAAAATCTCTGGTGTGTTCAGAAACGGGGTTTGGACCAGCCCTGTATCTAACAGTCATTCATAAGTAAATTCACGTGTCTTTCTTAGAGTCTGCTCACAGATCTCAACCACAATAAAATACTAAATGTAAAAAGGTAAGCAACAGAAAATTGGCCTCAACTCCAGAACTTTCGAGTGCACTGTCATAAGTTGCATTTTCACTGATAATGACCTTGCACAATAATGCTAAAAAGGCCATAGTCTAAGAGGATTTCCCTAAACATAAGGCTTTTCAAGTCCTTTTTTAAACTATCACTGTAATTCAGACTGCAAACCACACTCTTATTAATAGAAGGCCCACAGTCATTCTCAGAAAGCAAACATTACGCAACCTTGGCAGCACCATT
This sequence comes from Chiroxiphia lanceolata, assembly GCF_009829145.1. NCBI lineage: Eukaryota > Metazoa > Chordata > Aves > Passeriformes > Pipridae > Chiroxiphia > Chiroxiphia lanceolata. The sequence continues at coordinate 72,049,269 of NC_045637.1, forward strand.
TAAACAGTTAAAAAGGAAAAGAGAAATAACTGTTACAAAAAAAAGGTATCATCACAGAATGATTACTAGAAATAGAAGTCAGTCCATAAAACCCTGCTCAATCCCTGCAAGGCAGAAGTTTAACAGTTAACAGTTAAATAAGGAAATAAATGTATTGCCAAAAATTTTCATAAAATATGTAACACCACTGAGTAGGATCCTTCCAAGTAGCATTTTTTACTGTAAATACCAAAGGAATTAATAAAGATCAGCCCCCTCATTTAAAAATATTAGTGTCAGAGAGCAGAAAAGGTCATGTTTAAGGGGAATATTTTATAGCACTGCAGAAGTAATATTAACACAAAAATGAAAAAGGGAAGGGGCAGGACCCAGAACACCCTCTGAGAAAGCAGTTAAAGAACATAATATCACTTCAAACAAGAGAAGAATTCATAAAACTACTTTTCGCCTTACCATGAACTCCTCTAGGGTCTGATAGTTTTTGCCTCGGAACTCGCAATAGTTCTTCCTCTCCTTGCACTGCGGGCAACACTGCGTGGTGTCCACATGGATGCAGCGAGGGTGGAGTCTGGGGCACTCGGGCTGAATACACAGCGGGCCCTCCTCCGTGCAGAGGCAGGGGCAGGCAGAGGGGCCCGGCGCAAACTTCTCCCCAATGGCATAGACGAAGCCGCTCTCGTCCACGCAGCCTTTCCCACGGTAGTCCGGATAGGCGTACTCCTCCGGAGGCTCGGGAGTGACACTCGCAACAGATGCTGGGAGAGACGAGTCTTCAGCCACCTGAGGTTCCTCGGGAGCAGCATCCCTTTGCTCTTGCACTTGAATGCTCCCAGATTTACTGCCTGTCCCCTGGCTGTTCCAAGCCTGCTTTTGCTTAGTCCATGACTCCTTGTTCGAGTAGTTCCTGTTTCCTTTGCTCTTCCAGTCCCTGCTACCCTCCTCCCTCCCGCTCCTGCCGATCTCATTCATTTTCCCTGGGCCTGTCTGGCTGTCCCTGGTAGACGTGTGATCCCTCTTTTCCTGGCTCGCCTTTATCTCCTGTTTGTCTTGAGCCTTGGCTAGTTTTTGTACGGGTATGGTGGAGCTACAGAGGGCAACCATGAGGCAGCAGGTTACAAGAAGAGAACTAGAGAGAGCTCCAATTGCCATTGCAGTAGAGCTGGGCATCACCTACTGCATCCCACAGGGGACACTGCACTCACATCGGAGGGAAGCGCTTCACAGATCCACGGTCCCTAGGAAAAAAAGAATTAGGAATACTTCAGCTTCTGCACTTCTTCCCCCCCCGCACCTCGCCTCCACTGATGCAACATCTCAAACAATATGCAACCTGCCTCGGTAGTTTACGCAAAAGGCAAACAACAGCCTGGTGCTGCATTCCTCCTCCTCCCCCGCTCTGCCGAGTCTTATAAATAGCAGGGCTCTTGGACACGGACCGGGCGTCTTCGGCTCCGAGAGAGAGCACCACGCAGAACTCTGGAGAGCCAGCATTTGCAAAGACAGGTGCAGGCGAAACCAGGCGCACTGGGGGGTTATTCTGCCTTTCAAATGGCAACACGTGAAGACGACGGACGCCCAATGAATTAAACGGAGCGCCCCATAACTTAGCAGTGTCCGGAACAGAAATTACCCAACTGAGTGCTATTCCCTGACTGCACGCACGATGATTTTCATTAATCTCTTATTCAGCCTAAAGTATCCTGGTTTGGGTTTTGTTTAAATACCTACCACTGAGCACATTTCTGTCACAGACAACTAAAACCAAGCATACTAAAGCGAGTAGAGACAAACCACCTCCCTTCCGAACTACCCAAACCAGCACACACACCCCTCTTCCTCCCCGTGTCTGAAAGGCAAGGCAGAGTCGCTCCGAGTTTCCGCAGCACAAGCTCATTTAACCCACATCCTCCAGGAGTTCGGCAGCGCTCCCGACTCCTCTCCCTGAAACGCTGCACACCAAATCAGAAAAAAAAAAATAAAAATAAAACCACACCAAAATACGTACACTACTCCGGCCACGACCAGCATTGCCGCTCCAGCCTCCCGGCGCGGCCCCACCTCCGCGGTACCGCTCACCAAAGCCATGTCAAAGCCTCCCTCTCTGCCCGCCCGCCTCCCCGGCCCTCGGCGGCGGCACCGCGGGGCACCGTGCTCCGCCCGCCCGCCAGCGCTGCCCGGCCCCCGCGGGGGACCCGGGGCACCGCGACGCTCGCCCAAAGTTTCCGGAGGGCCGGGCAGCGCCGCCCAACCCGCTGCCGGTGAGGCTGGGAGGGAGGCGGGCCAGCCCCTTCCCCAGCCCGGCCGCCTCCCCCGTGGCCCGGCGCGGCCCCTGCCTCCCTACCTGCGCTAGCGCCGGGCTCAGCCCCGCCGGCGGCTCGGGGCGGCCACCCTCGCCCCGCGCCCGGCTCCCATGGTGGGGCCGCGGGCGCGGGCGGGCGGCAGCGGCGGCGGCTTGTTGCTGGCCGCTCGCCTCGGCGGACCTGCCCAGCCCGCAGCGCGGCGCGGCGGCCACAGCCGGTCCGGCCCCGCCGCGCCGGGGACGGGCTCTGCCGTGAGCCCCGCTGCTCTCACATGGCGGCCGCGCGCCCCCGTCGGCAGCGGGGCAGGACGGAGCGCTCCCTGCCTCCCTCCCTCCCTGCCAGCCGCCAGTGCGGGCCGGGAGCAGTGCGCGGCGCGGGGAGGGCACTCGCCGCTCGCCGGGGGGCGGCAGCGCAGCGCCCCTTCCCGCCCCTGCCGCCGCCGGGGCCCCACCACGGCTGTCGGGAGGGAAAGCGGGGCAAGGCGGGCCTCGTGTGGGGTCGGCCCCGCACGCCGGCGGGCGAAACTTTTGGCGGTGTTGGGGGCGCCAGTTCGGGCTGCGCGGTGCGGCGGCGGTGGGCGCTCTCCTCGCGGTGAGGGGCGCGCCCCCGCTGCCGAGGCCGGGCTGGCGCCGCTGCGCGGGCGGCTGAGCGGCGCTGGGTCGGGACAGGTGAGCTGTGCCCGCCTGTTACCGCCCGCGCCGCCGCATCGCCGTCACACAGGACTCCGCCGTAGCGCTCTCCTGCTAGCCTGTTCTAGCAGTGAAGTGGTACGTGGCTTACTAGTTGAAATACTTACTTACGCTTTCGGATGGCCGGTGGACACTTCTGTAACTAATATAGCTGCATTTTTCTCCTTAATACTTTCTGATACCAAAAAAAAAAAAAAAAAGGACGGAATGGTCTGTTATGAAGATGGCTGCTGAAACTCTGTTGGGACAGAAACGCAAAAGAATACCTAGAGGTGCTTTTGTTCAGGATCTGAGCAAGGGCTTGGAACGCAAAAGGTTATTTATTTATGTAGTTATTTATTTTTAAGCCACATTAGATGATATATCAGTATAATCTTCTCTGAGTTTTGCTTTACAGATGTTCCATAGCAGTCCCAGCTGCGCTAACCCTCTGCTGCAGTAGCTCTTCAGCAGCTGGCTGTGTCCTACTCATGACTGCAGCTGGATTTCCCAATGTACCTGGCACTATAACTGAAATTTTTAGGCTAGGTAAAATTTTCAGGGTTTTTGGGGGGTTTTTTTGGGGTTTTTTTGGGGTTTTTTTTTTTTTTTTTTTTTTTTTTCTTAGAATGGTAGCGCTGCAATATCAGTACTCAGGAGAGCAATGAAAATCTGCTCGATACTAATGTTTCACTGTTAAGTACCTTCATGAGCGCCTGTTATTTGTGCAAACCCAGACACTTAAATTCCTCCAGAGGAGGATGCAGGTGCTAAACTCTTTTGGCTGCTGGGTTGTTGATATTAAAAATTATGAGTCCTGTCTAGTTTTCAAAAATATTTCTATTGACACCACCTCATGTCTTCCAGTCAGATGTTCATCAGCTAAATAATGTTTTAATTCTCTGAAACTTTAAAATACAAGACTAAAGTTTTGAAGGATATGAAGTAAAACTTTTCTATACGGTGCACTAATAAAATGAAATTCCATATTGCTATGGGATTTCTAGACAAAGTCTTAAGGAGTTAAGATAGACATTTTTCATTACTTAATAATCATTAAGAAGTACTTGCCTTCAAATTATCATCTCGTTACCTCTGAATAAAGAATTGAATCTTTGCCTTGTCTAAATCCAGTAATTTTATGCCTTATTAGCTTAAACCCTGACAGGGGGTGAGCAGCCAGTACACCACATCACTAATTCCAGAAGAACAACTTGAATGACAGACCTTACGCTGAGTTCACAAGCTTGTGAGCTTTGCTGTCAAGCAGCAGCTTGTTGTGCTAGACCAAGGCAGAAGAAAATAGGGGCCTCAGGAAGGCAATGCTATGTCTGCGATAAAGAGCAGAGAGAAGCCAATTTATGGTTCTAGCATTTTCACGTGTTCCCAGGTGAAACTCTGTTACCAAATATGAGACCTTCTGCATCCAGGACCCTCTTTGTAGGAACTCTGCTTCTCCTATCCGTGGTTACATAGCACACAGATCAGCTGAGGCTGAAGGTTCAAGGTGCTGCTCTGTAGCAAGAAGGGCAAAGCCTCAGAGCACTTTTGTAACCACAAACTGCAGCTCATCCTAGACCGCTGGGCAAAATAAGAAGTAAATATCCTCATTTAGTTTTCTAAAAGATTTCTCATTGGACTTCAGCCTCTGTTTATTTAGATTTGTAGGTATATTAAGTGATGCATTGTACCTGACATTAAGACCCTTGCAGAACTGACACCTGACCACTTCATTAATATCATAGTATCAAATTGCAATATTTTATAGTCCAAGTGGATAAAAAGCAGATAGGTAAAAAATGTTTGATTTTCATCTTCGGTCTGAATTCTGAACTAGAAGGAGAGAGAATAATGAAAATCTGTTATCTGAAGGCAGCTGCTAGTGAGAGTTGTATACTTCTCATACAATGTGAGGTCCTGAAGTCCTGTTTATGCACAGGGCAAATATGGCATAAAAACACAGCTCCAAGTTTCACCACTCTGCTCTCCCCCTAAGTCAATAGTAGAGAGAACAACTGTGTGTCTGAGTGAGAATCAAATTCTGCATCCTGTTCAAGACTCTTTCCCTTCTACTGGGTCTTATCTGCATGATGAGAACTTTGTATTAGCTAAATAAGAGCTGCTGTGTACACAGAATAATATACACGGGTTTTAGCTTATTTTTACTAGGAATTAGCCTAATTTTACTAGGAAGCAGTTGAATGGAAAACAAAAAGGAACTCAGTAGCTGAAATAAAAATGGTTCTGGTGAGGAATAACTTAAGTTGAATTGGTGTGTTGACCATTTTCGTTAGGCCGGGTTCAAGACAGTGAGACTGGACATCCATGCTGAAAATAGCTGGCTATTAGTCAGCAATACTTAAATAAACATCTAGTCCATGAGATTAGGAGGACTAAAATTTTGATGAATATCTTTTAAGAGTGACCTTGGTGTGAACAACAAGCACTCAAATGTAGGATTTTTTACCAAGTTAAAATTGATTGTCTGACTGATTGATTACAACATAAACTCAAAACCTCACAGCTAGGCTGACACTTGATCTGGACATTTAAGAGCACTGAAGACAACCACTTTTAGCCTACCATATGGATAAACTGAGTTCTGGGATACGCACATACTCTTCGCAGTGCAGGCAGGCAGCCCCCACACACGAGGGAATCACCTAACATGCATCCCTTCCCATGATCTCATGCAGGGATCATATCCTATCTTTCCTGTTTTATTAAAAGAAGTGTTCCCTGCCTTCAGTGAGGAGACAGGGAGGGAAAAGAAGAGGAACCCCCATGGGACCCTGCAAAGCTGGGCAGGGCAGGGGGAACAGAAGAGGAGCCCCAGTGCAATTAGGGAGTGGGCAGGGATATTTAGAAAACCCCACATAACTAAGATTTGCTTTGGTGTGTCTGCCGAGTATCTGCAGAGTCCATGGAGAGGACAGGGTGTGATTAAGGTGAGCAGTGCTGCAGGAGATGTGTGCTGTATGTGCCCATGTTGGTGTGTTACCTCTGAAATTCTGGAAGGTGAGGGGGGGAGAAGATGTCCCCAAAGCATGACTCCTCTGGGAAAAGGGTTAGTTGTGCCTTTTTATTTTGCTTCATGTCATTATTCCTTCTGAAAGGAAGAGAGTTGTTATATGAAAGGTATTTTTTATTGTTGTGCTAAAGTGGCAGTTGTTCAGGCAGGTTCATATCACAGCCTTCAAAAGGTAGCAATTTGTGCAGTAGTATTAGTCCAGCCATATAAAATAAGGCCTTCAAATAACAGTCAGTCTGAAGACAGAGACAAACTTGAAGTACATATTACTCTAACAAATCGTGTATTTGAAAGGCTCAGTTATAAATAAGCAGTTTAAACAACTCTTAAAAGAAAGGAAAAAACCAATAAAAGCAAGCCTCCATAACTATTTTTAAACTAGGTTAGCTTTTATCTTTTTTATTTTTACTTATTTCTTCTGTTTTCTTTATGCCACTTGTCAAAGGACGCTGAAGATGTTTTACAGTTCCCCTTTTTTCACTTATCTGATGCCTCTTTAGTTGACTGATAAGTAATTATTGAAGAAATATTACACAGTATTACACAAGCTGTAGTTACAGTTGTCTTCATTAATTATTTTTAAATTATTTAGTTTTTCACAAATGCTGATATAACTTTTTTTTTCCTTTGCATGTGTGAAAACAAAACTTAAAAAAACCTTCTGTCATTTAGACTTTAGGATCTTCAGTACAAGGACTCTTTACACTTCTGTAAATCACAGTTTGCATGTTGGGAAATAAATAATGATTTTTAAGTTTTCCTTATTCCTTGTAATACAAAAAAAGATCTCTGTAGACCAAGGGGAGATTTGAACTTTAGAAGTCCTAACGTTGTGAAACATCTTTTAAAACAGATTTTTGCTGCTACTGATTTATGTTCTAGGAACTCCCCCTTTAGCTTATGATTTGTCTTATTATTAAGCAAAATATAAATATAATGCTGTGCTGCTTTTGACTTCTGGGTGGAGTTAATTTTCTTCACAGTAGCTGCTATGGGACCATGTTTTGGATTTGTGCTGAAAACAGTGTTGATTATTCAGGGAAGTTTTCCTTATAGCTGAACAACGCTTACACAGAGCCAAGACCTTTTCTAGTCCTAACCCCACCCCACCAGTGAGAAGGCATGGGGTGCACAAGAAGCTGGGAGGGGACACACTCGGGTCAGCTGATCCCAACTGACCCAAGGGATATTCCATACCATATGGCGTCATGCTCAGCATGTAAAGCTGGGGGAAGAATAAGGTAGGGAGAGGATTTGGAGTGATGACATTTGTCTTCCCCAGTCACCATTATGTGATGGGTCCTGCTTTTCTGGGGACAGCTGAACACCTGCCTGCCCACTGGAAGTGGTGAATCTAGTCCTAGTTTTGCTTTGCTTGTGTGTGCTGCTTTTGCTTTACCTATTGAACTGTCTTTATCTCAACCCATGAGTTTTATCATTTTTACTCTTCTGATTCTTTTCCTTATCCCACCAGGGAAGAGTGAACAAGTGACTGTGTGGGGTTGAACTGACATCTGGAGGTAAATCATGACAAATAGAAATAAAATACTTAATTTAAGGTAAAATATCCTAATTAAAGGTATCCATAATGACACTTGTTTCAAAATGTTGGAAAGAAGACTGACTTTGTTAAAAATAACTCTGAAAACCTCTCTCTTTGACAAGATCAATTTCTCTGTCCTGCAAGCTCTGCGGAGACTCTAATGGACATATTTACCACGGTAACCATTTCCTTCTAGCTCCATGAAAGAGAGAGGGAAGTACAGGTTTCTTTTTTGTACATGAGATGTCTACAATTTCTACCACTTTTAATCACTTTTCTATTCTTACATGCCTGTGGCATTTCTAATGGTGGTTTTCCTAGAAAAGTGTTATTACCATCTTAATCATAACACTTAAATAATACTAAAAAGTGCACAGTGAAACCTTTGGAGAGTGAGGAGGATTCAATTCAGGACTTGTACATATGGGCTCATTCTGAGGAAAAAATAATTTTCTATTCACAACGCAGTATTTTGTGTTTGTAATTACAGAACATGAGAGACATTCGTAAATGAATTTTGATGCCCCTATTTTTACTACAATTTCAGTAGCCTGGTGAAAATGGATGTTAATCACGGCTGACAAGGTTTTTTGATATTTGTGCCTTTTTGCTCAAAAAGAGGTAACAAAACATTTTTGCAGGTACATAGACATGGACATCCACAAATAACATGAAACATTTAAATACACAATCTTTTGTATAAACAAGTCTTAATACTACACCTTGCTCTTCCTTTTTGCAAAGCCAAGGGATGCATTACCAATTTTTTTAGTTTGTCATCGTGATGGGAAAGTGAACAAAGTATTTCTTAACCTTGTGTTTAGCTCTCTTCACATAGAATCTGAAATTCAGTTGACAGTACAGATCGGTATTACTTTCTCTTTTATTACTTATAATTACATTTGTGTTTTATATACTTATAATATTTAAGTTTCTCTAGATACATTTTTACTTACATTAAAGTTTTTCAATAAAGATAATATCAACTATCAAAAGATTTATTAAAAAAATTTGGTTCCTGTGTTATTCTGCATTTTAAGTTAATAGATCTCATCCTTCCATTACTCTTTAATATTACTGAAGAAAAAACAACCCTGTAAAACCAAAATCACAGCATTGCTCTCTCTTGAGTTCTCACAGGATTTCTTCACTTTTATTGTATTAAAAATTAACCTAAACTTAATGAATAAATGGAATTGAAGAAGAAAAATTCTTATGTACCTTACAGGAAGATAGGGAAAAGTTATTATGGTCAAAATTGATTCAGCACTGTAATTTATACAAATATTTGCTTTCATTCTCTAACTTTCTTTAAAACTTCAATAACAGAAGTTGTACTGTTTAGTATTTGTTTTCCTTTAAATTATTTGAAAAACAACATATGTATATGAAATAAAAGTGTTTTAAACCACATTGTTCTTATTCAAATACCTTGTTGATGTTAGTGTGGAGTAAAAACATTTATTATATGGTTGATAATTATAAACTCTTGTCTTCTACAAAGACAACTCCTTAAAAAACAATGAAATTAAGTTTGCTAAATCAAGAATTGGAAAGGTAAGGACTTCACAGTATCTGTGTAAAAGCCTGTCTTCTTCCCACAATTTATAGAATTAGAGTATAATCCCCAGACATCTGATCCTGTAATATTAAAAACAAAAAAACCAAACCAAAACCAACTGTCTGCAGACTCAGAGAACCGTCTTACCTCATAAGAGATATTCTCCAAAAGTTGGTGAGCATAAACCCCTAGATAGAAAGCCCTTAGAGATATGCTCTCCAGAACACATCTTCAAACTTTTCCTATTATTTACCTTCTTTTTCTATCATTGTTACTATCCAGTTGGCAAAAACTGAAGCTTTTGCAATGACACTTACTGCATAATGCATACACATCTGATCCTGCAGCCCTCCTTACTTTTTGAACCTACTGGCTAAGTTCAACCAAACTTGATGAAGGAATTGAATTCTGAAAGTTTCACAAAAAAGGGCGGATTAATAGAGAAGAGCAACCTCATAGCTGTCCCTGAAGATGTGCTGTGACCTCATGCCTTATTAACCACCAGTGACTCTGCATGAGACAGTACTCATATAAGTGCCCAGGCTACATTAGGCACGTAGAGTGGAGATTAAAAAAAGCACCAACATATAAGAAAATTCTGCTAATTATGGTGTTTGAATGCTTTTGCTTTCCTGTCATTACCCTTCCCTACACTACTGTAGAAGTCCCTATGTCCCTTATCAGGTACCTGTGATAGAGGACCAGGTAAATGATGTATTATTTTGTTTGTCTTCTTAAAATAAAGGCCCAGTGAGGCCTTTAAAATAATTCATATACATTTGATAGTGTCATCATTTTAAAAACTGAGCAAATTATGATTTGTAACATATTGAAAGTTTCATGAATTACGGAATCCCAAGTGGTCTGTCTTTAGATCTAATTACTGGAGATGATTACATTCAGGACCTTCTGCAATCACAGAGGCTGATGATAGAGTTTTCTCTCTAATGAAAAAGTTATGTGGCTCAGAAATCATGATTTATGCTTTGGGCTGTCAGAGCAGAGCAAAAAAGTCAGAGTAGACAATCTTTGGGCTAGAACTTGAGTTGGGAAACGGAGAAGGATTATTTTGCTGTGTTTGCACACAGGACCGAGACACCACATGTGCAACTAGGTGCCCACTGCATGAATTGGCTGGTATCCCTAGAGATGCATATCCTTCAGTGACCAGGAAAGAAGGGAAAGGAGAGCAGAAATGAGTGGCCTGAAGTCATACAGAAGGTCAGTCACTGGACTGAGAAGTTGTGTAAACCTAATGATTCTCTCTCCTCTTTTCAATGCACCATTTACTAGTCCATGTTGACTCTATTCTCTAGTAGAATATTGACTGCATAGCTGGCATACTAAGTCCCTCATACATGTACAAAAATTTAGGTGTTCATTTGTGCAAAACACCTGGAGCCTTGTTTGCTTGTTACCACCAAGTCTTGATGTACTGATGTCCTTAGGTTGACAGTAGCAAGCAGGGTACTCAAGCACCATGGTACAAGGTTTAACGTGAAAAAAATAGAGGTATTCTGTAATTGTGATAACAAATGCCAGCTGGTCATGCCAGTTGAGTTTACTGTTTGTTGGAAGAAGATAAGAGGGAACAACTCAATGTCCCTTGCTACTCACAGTACTGCTTGAGAGTTATTACAGAGAGGGCCTAGTAAGTAATTGACTTTTCAGATTAGGTCCTTGCAAAATCAATGAAGAAAGTGGCAGCCTAGATGCTCACAAAAACTCCCCTGTGACACTAGTGACAGTGAATCAGGGACCAAACACCATACAGAGCTACAAATTTTCTCCCTCTCCTACCTGAGGACATTTAGCCCCATAGTCCTACCTTCTTTAATCACCAGGCTACTGGTAACCAATGTCTCACTTAATACTGTTTTGCTTTATACGTAGGAAATATTTTCTTGGAGAGGAGACCAAGACTCAGTCTTCACCACCGTCAATGCAAACAACTTCAGCAGGAAGAGGTAAGCAAACCTTATCTAATGCTGGTCTACAGCTTTGCTCAGAGCTTAGAAGCAGATTGGATTCAAGCTGTGATCTTAGAGGTCTTTTCCAAACTTTATGATTCTATGTGTTTTCTTCTAATATGTCTATGAAATTTAACCATAATCAGAAAATATTCTCTAAACATGACCCAAATAAACAGGGCCCTGTGCCCTAAGGTGTCAGTCCCTACTGCTGCAAAGCCTGTTCTTCTGCTTGGTTTTAGAACAAAAACTATAGACTAAGAACTGACAAAAACTCTGGCTAAAAAAAAGAAAAGAAAGAGAAGTCGCATCTTGCTTTAAGGTAAAATGGTTGTTGGAGACATATAAGGATATTAAACTGAATCAGCCATAAATTGGTTTGCCTGAATCAACCATCCTTATCTTGGTAATCCTCACAGTGTTAAACTCTTGCCTTCAAAGGCTTTCAAAATGCATCCTTCCTTCTACCATTATTAAAATTAAAGCAGATTTAACATGATTACTGTTTCCTAAAGCAGATTCAGGCTGCTGAACCAATGTGGTAATTTCATAGGAAGCTAAAAGCTATACCTCAGCTTCTCCCTGAGAATAGCAGCAGCAGTACTGAAGAAGAAAAGAAAGATCAGTGTATCTGGTACCTTCAAGTCTCAGGAAGGACTTGGCTAGCTAGGACTTTTCACAGTCCTAACTGGCCAAGCAAATGACTACAAATAACAAGGAGCTTGCTTGTCGAAGGTCCTCAGTCTACTCAATCCTCAGAGTGGCAGCCTGCTCTGAAAAATCATAGAATCATAGATGGACTGGGTTGGAAGGGACCTTAAAGATCATCTAGTTCCAACCCTCCCTGCTGTGGGAAGGGACACCTGTCATGGAGGAAAGAAAATAATCAAATATCATGGTTTGCTTTTTTCTTCTTTTATTTCACTTTAGGCTAAAAGTAATTTTGCTTTTATTTGAAAACAGTCTCAGAACTCCATGTAAAAAAAATATTTCCAAAAAAATTTTTGCTTAGTAGTAACTTATCTGATGCGTAATTTTGCAAGTAATCAAGGTGTATAACTCAGGACATGACAGAAAAAAATGAAGCTGTAAATAGTGGAAAACAGTATTTCACAAATATGTCCATATCCCTCTTGAGAAATCATAAATAATATGGGAATTAATATTACACTAGAAATAAATTAATATCCAGGACTTCTGAAAATTTAGCCCTTAGCATGTCTTGTAAATGGCCTTGTTTTTCTCTTGGTTTCTAACCACAGTTCAGCCCCCATCATTATTTCTCCAAAATAGCTTTCTACTTAGAAAGTAATCTAGGTTTTGACATTAAAATGAGCTTCGTTTCACCAGCTGTTTGATTTCTGAAACCTAGGCAATTACAATTCTTTTTGCCTCATGTCATCTTTTGCCTTCCTTTTCTTACAAGGTTTCACTTAAATTTCATTTTACAACAGATTCAAAACCAAGTATTTGTGTGCACATTTACAATTTTCATGTACGACTGGAAGGAATTCTTGATGTTTTATTCAAAAAAGTAGTTTGTTTTACACCAGTAACTTCTACATAAAGAACATTCAAAGAATTGGGAACCTAAGTAATTCCCTAGTGCTAAAACTATCATACCATTCATATTGTACCTTATACTCTGTTCGAGTTTAATTTTCCTTCTGTATCTGTTGGAAATCAATCACTTCCAATTGTGAGGGTTGTTTTGTTTGGTTTGGGGCTTTTTTTTGGTTGGTTATGTTTTTAAATTAAGGAGAGTAACGATTGATATGAGTTGTAGCCACAATAGTAGATGCCCTTGCCACTACTCCATCAAACACTGGCTCGGGCCTTTGGAGAGATCCTTACATAGCAGCTCGCAACCACCCTAAGCAGTCATATTTCTCTCTGTAAATTAAATTTCTTTAAAAAGTCTCATTTTATCCTGAGGCTGAAATTCTGTTCCAGTAAATTCTGATCTACAGAGACATCTACTTCCCATTGAAGCTGATGAGAGCTGCAGGTGACCGGTGCCTCTATAGCTCAGACCCCTAGGCTGGATTTCTCCCAGAGTATGAACATGTTATTAATAAGAGCTAGCTATCTTTAGCTAAAAGCCTGGTGAAAAACACTGTTATGCTTTTCACAGAAGTGAGATGGTTGATTATGGCACAAACTTCCAGCTCTATTTCTCAAAAGTTTTTGCTTGAGTTTATTTTAAAATTATTTTTTTTTCAAGCGAAGCCTTAAGTAAGAAGTAAACACAGGAACAGGCTATCAGAACTTTTCTTCGTTTTCAATTGAAGAGAACTGAATGAGATAAACGGGGAAAAAAACCCCCAAAAACAAACCTTTTTCAATCTCCAATGCTTTTTTTCTCAGTTGGGGTTAATTTTTCTTTAGAAAAAGAGAGGTTATAACTGGTTTTGGAAAAAGAAAATATCAAGCACACCTGAGGTTTTAAACAAACAGTTCCTGCTGTTAAACAAATCCATGGTGAATTGTAGATGGAAGAAAAATCCCTGAAGCAGAGGCAAATAATCCGGTAGTAGTTCACCGGATCTGTATCTAGGCTCTTGCTTTGGTACTAATGGGATTTCTTTGATAGGTTGACTCAGGCTTTTGATAGAAGCAAGATTTAGTGAGAATATGTTCACAGCTTCCTTTGCTGCCTTAGCTCATACATTTGGTTTCCAGGTTTCGTGTTTACATTGCTTTTTAGAGTCTTTGCACAGATCACAACTGTAATTTAATTTCTGTTCTCTTTTGTGCTGCAGTGTTCAGATTATCCAAGAAAGAGCATCTCTGCTTTGATGTGTACCTGACAGAGATTAATTTGCCAGCAAGTTGGGTTCAAATTAAAGAATAACTTTTTTCCCTTATTCTTAGCAACTCAAGATTGCCAAACACACCACGGGATAAAAGAAGATGTGTGGATATATATGTTACTCTTTTTACTTGCCAGCTGGTGGCTGCATGATCAAGACTTATTGAATTATTAGAAATGTTTTCTTATTTGGTTGTTGAACTATGGAAAATGGGTTCCCCAATTCTTCTTCATCTTAAACAGATGTTTCAGTAGGTGATTCAGGAAGAAACCTGCATCACATAATCCATTAAGTTCTTGTCTAGGGGAGAGAAATTGAGTGTCATGCTGGTGTGAGGACCCCTCAGTTCCCAGGGTTAATTCATACAATTGCTGAAAAGGACTGTCAAAGCCAAACAGTCAATTATATCAAGCCTGCAGGAGCCTGATGACAAGCCTCAGGTCAAATCTCCCAGCATAGATACATGCCATATTTTGTCAACTGCACTGATGCTGCGTCAAGGAGAGAAAGAAGTAGTAATGCCGGCAAAGCTGGAGTGCTTTGCCCAACTTCTTGGAGCATCACAACTTGGATTTTTCATACTCAAAACAGAACTATCATAAGGAAATAATTAATTATTTTACCTCTAGTGATCTAAGAAGAATTTGGGAAATAGACCTTAAAATATTACCCCAGAATTACATATTTTAAACATTAGAACAAAACAAAAAAACCCAAACCCCACAAATACTGAAACAAAAATCCTCTTCTTTCCTCTGATCTCTTCTGTTTTCACACAGTAAAGTCTTACTGGTTTGCTTTCTCTGTTTACAGTTTTGTTTGAGATCGTCACACCATGAAAAGTAGAATATGAAAGGATGTGTTCAGGAGGGACAATATATCTGAGAAAGACTTCTGCAGTGTTTCTTTATTGCTGACATATAAAAAATAAAGTGATTTTCAATTCTTTTTAAGAAATAGTTGGATTGTGATCAAGTTAAATAATTCCTATTAAATGTATTCGATGGTGAAGGGCTGAATGACATTCCAGAACGTCTGATTTTCATTCCCAAAAGCCATACTTCAGTAACACTCTCAGTGCTGCATTTTCATATTGTCCAGACCCGCATCTATAATCTATAGATCCCAACATCTCTCTCCAAATCAAGGATTATTTGCTTAGGTATGGAGAAAGAAATACAAAGATCACCCAATGGGACTGACTCACTCGCAACTTCTAAGGGCAGTAAAGACTAAACATAAAGATTTCCTGCATCCTGTGCAATTGCCCCAACCCCTATGTAATAGTTATTCTACTGCTACCCAAATACCCCATGAAGCAGCTACACTTCCATGACTGCATTCACTCTGACTCAATCAATCAGAACTGTTTGAGAGAAACATCTTGTTAAAAAGTCTCCATCCAGCACAGTGCAGAACTCGTGTCAGACCTAATTTGTAGCAGAAAAGAATCTCTTCAGTTTCTTGCTTTCTAGCTCAAGATAGACCTCTTATCCTTCACTGTTCTTCAACTTAGTTGCAATATTGGTTTTATTGAGCTGCTTCAGCAGATTTACTCCTGTGTGTCTATAAAGAGAGAGAGTGTGTATAAGAAGAGAATGAATCCTCCCTCTTTTATACCATATACCCTTCTGCACAGTATACAAAATGTAGGTACAACCCAAGCTTGCATGTATGTTCTTGGTACCGACCATAAGAGGATTATGCAGTGTATTCTATTCCTTGAGTCCTCTCACTGGAGAGTAAAATATTTTAGTTTTGCAAAGGAAATAGAAAGCTAGGCGTCTTTTTGGAGCAAAGTACATGAGAAGCTCTGGGAGGAAGTGAGGCCATAACAGACAAACTAAATGAATTTTTCTTATCTGTTCACTGTGAAAGAATCTTTCTTCACAGGGGTGCATCAGAGGTTGTATCTTTGTTTCAGAACAAAGTTGATATAAAGTACAGGAAACATTTCTCAGGATTCAGCCAAGAGTTCCAGCCTAATACTTAACTTTAACATCAATGTGCAGTTTCTCACATCAGCCTTTGTATCAGAAGATTGTAATGTGAACTCTAAGGGTTTCATGGAGTCCCACAGATAGCACTTACCAGAAAAGCCTGACATACTGTGAAAATCTGTAGAAGAAAATCTGACTAATGTACAGGGTAAAACAATACTGAAGAATAAAAGTAGTAGGCATATAAAAAAGTAATATGTTATGGGAGAGTCAGGCAGGATATTTATGCCTCACAAATCTGTTAGCATTGTTTGAGGAAACTGAGAAGGGTGTAGATTGATGTGATCCAGCTGATAACACTAATCTGGAGGGGAGAAGTCTCTTAAAAGTCTTTCCCAAAAGACTTTAACTACGATGGGTAAAAGGGAAGGCATTTTCATGAGCTAATAATGGACTAAAGCATAGGAAAAAAAAAGGCAATAAAGCATTAGTTTTCACAGTGGAAAAAAATAGATATTTGTACTGGGATGTGTTCTCTCTGTTGCATTCAGAAATGATCTAGAAAAGGGATTGGACAGGAAGAAAGTAGTCAGAAGGGTAAAAACAGAAGCTGATTGAAAGCCATTGGACAGGATGTCTTATAAAGAAAAAAATCATCAATAAAATAGCAGATAAAATTCTGCATCAGTAGAGCAAAGTAAATCATGAGGGAAAAAAACAAAAGAAAAAGAATTCCAGCTAGTCCCTGATCATGAGCTGCAGAGTAGCTGCTACCACTTAGGAAACAGATTTTTTAATTATAATAAGTAGATTTAAGACAATATTATCTTGATGCTAATCAAAGAGAGACTAAGATGCTAGGCATTCTTTTGAAAAGTGTAGAGCACTGTCATACCTACAGTTTTGATTCCCATCATCTCCTAATAAATGCAGTTGGCTGAGGAAAGGAAGGGCAAAATGTGACAAGGATAAACCAGGAACTCAACCAACAAGGAGAGACTATATACCAGGAGTCTTCAATCTATAAAGGAACCTATGAGAACGTGGTAGTCCAGACAGACATGAAGAAGTATCAGCAAAAAAGTCTTTACAATAAATATATAAAATTCTTAATAAACCATCAGAACAGACTTCTAAGATTTCTTATGGAATTCTAGGAATTCCAGAAGAATTTAGATATGAAGTTTGTAGCAGTTAGGTACTGTTGGCTGTATATCACTTATATTGGCCTTGATGTCTGAGAAATAGAATATACTTTTAGAATGACAGTTACCTATTTTAAAGGGCATCCAAAAGTACTTGTGGATCAGCAATTTGATATTTCTGACATGAAAATTATATGAGACCATAATAGATACATGATTGTATAAAGAGATGGAAAATGTGTTATAATGAGGAATAAATCATGCCTCACAAATTTCCTAAAATTCTCCAAAAAAAAGTCCATATTGGAAAGAATGATCCGGCTAGGAAGTGGACTAACTTGCAGTTTTCCATAAAAATTTAGACAAAGTTCTTCACCAGAAGGTGCTAAGAAATAAACTATTGTGGTACAGAAGAAAGATCTGCTCATGTGTAGAAAACTAACTAAAAGGAAGGAAACAGTACAGGCAGACAGGAGTGGCACCATTCCCTAGGGCCAGATCATTTTTTTTACCATAATATGAGAGATCTGTAGAAGAGGTGAAAAAAGGAGTGACTAAGTTTCATATAATGTGACAAGCAACATTAAAACAAAGGGCAAACAACTGATGGACTCAACATGAGGTATATTATCACTTAGGAAAGACTCCTGAGGCACTGTTAGTAGGTATTCAAAATCTCTACAAAACTCACTAGCAGTCAAAAGAAAGAAAAAGAAATGTAAGGAACTGTTAGGATGAAACAGGAAACAAATACAGACTATCATTATGATACAGCATAAATTCATATCCCAAATGTTACTATGGTACCCAAAAGTATCATAAGGATAAAATTGTATTTAGAATTATTGAATGATTTATATTTCAGATAAAATAAACATCAAAGGCCACAAAAATTTAACAGAGAAATTACTATTGGGCACAGGGAACAAGGGGAAGCTGAAATCTGTTGGATAACCTAGGCAAATTAAAGGGCTAGGCAATCACCAACCATATGAAGTGCAACAAGGGCAAGTGCACTTGGCACGAGACAACCCTGGGTGTACCTACAGATCGGGGAGCAAGAGGCTGGAGAGCAGCGGTACAGAAAGGAACCTGGGAGTCCTGGTCAATGGCAAGTTGAATATGAGTCAGCAGTGCCCTGGCAGCCAGGAGGGCCAACTGTGTCCGGGGGGGCATCAGGCAAAGCATCACCAGCTGGTTGAGGGAGGGGATTGTCCCACTCTGCTCTGCACTGGTATGGCCTCACCTTGAATATTGTGTGCACTTTGGGCATCACAATATAAGAAAGATATAAAGCTATTGGAGAGCGTCCGAAGGAGGGCAACAAAGATAGTGAAGGGCCTTGAGGGGAAGGTGGCTGAGGTCACTTGGTCTGTTCACCCTGGAGGAGACTGAGAGACCTCATTGCAGTCTTCATCATTGTCACAAGGGGAAGCAGAGGGGCAGATACCGATCTCTTCACTCTTGTGACCAGTGACAGTACTTGAGGGAATGGCAGGAAGCTGAGTCAGGGCAGGTTTAGGTTGGATATCAAGAAAAGGTTTTTCACCTAGAGGGTGGTGAGGCACTGGAACAGGCTCCACAAGGAAGTGATCACAGCACCAAGCCTGTCTGAGTTCAAGAAGCATTTGGACAACACTTTCAGGCACATGGTGTGATTCTTGGGACGTCCTGTTCAGGGCCAGGATTTGGACTTCGATGATCCTTGTGGGTTCCTTCCAACTCAACATATTCTATGATTCTATGATTCTGTGAACTGTGAAACTATATGAGGAAGGAGTTCAGGGAACAATTTTTCAGCATTTGTTGTGCTATAGAAAGTAGGGGTACCCAATGAAAAGTAAACAAGTTATAATCAAACCAAAACCCCTGATTTTTAATATTATACATACTTAAATGGTGGCTTGTTTTGTTTTGTTTTGTTTTTTTTTGTCAGAGTATTGACTTCAAAGAACAGTTAAAATTATGAAAGTTATGTCAAAAACTATTAAATAGGATGGTCCAATGCAACCTCTGGTTTAAAGTGTCTCTAAACTGCAGACTGCCAAGAGCAAGAGTCAACACCATGAAAATTTTATTCCATTTTTGGCCTGTTTTTACACTTTTTCCCTAGCAATCTCTTATATGCCACTGTAAGAGATAATAAAACAAAACTACAAATGGACCTCTGGCAGTTTTGTTAGGTAAACCTATCTTGTGGGTTTGGAGATTACATGTAGCCTCTCATTTGCTATATGTATTTATTTTTAAATTTTATTTATTAACATATTTTCTTCAATTTTCACAGATTCAATGCAACTGGCTGCCAGTTTAATTTAAAATAAAAAACCAGCAACTTGTCTCTACTTGATATTGCTTCCTTCTCACAACATTTAACTTTAGGATTTTACTCAATTTTTTTTACAGGATGATAGCTCTAGACCAACGTTCTCTAAAAGAACACTGGCAACTTATATTAAATAGTTTTAATTCCCTCTAACTATTCCCCATTGTCCAACACATTTTCTGAGATCCCAGAAAACACCATTTCTTTCCTCATTGATTTTTTCTTTAGTATAAAACAAAGCATTGATTTTCTCCCTTCTGTCTTGTGTTTCTAATGATACGTAAATTAACATGGTTCGTTTGTATGCCACCTTACCAGGACTCCTTGTCACACCAGCATCACCAATAATAGGATGTAGGACCCTCCACTTAATCAGCAACCTGATAAATGCTGCAGCAGTTGATAAGAGCAATGGTTGGATTTGTATTCCTCTGTGCCCTTGGGCAAGACGCTTAATCTAGCCTACCTTTTAATTCTATGAGTACAGCACAGGGAAACTGTTTATCTATCCCATACATGTTTGAGGATGATTCAGATCCATTAGTGAATGTTACATGTGCTCAAATACCTCTCACAGAGGCACAATACACAGTCCCATTATTTGGATTCAGAAGAATGAACATATCACAGTTTCACTGGCACAACCTGTCTCGTCACTGCAGTAATCAATATGTTCTTGAAGCTGTGCTATTCATCCTCTCTGGCACTTTACAGGAGCTATTCATCACTAAATAAAATTTGATTTTACAGAATAAGCATGATTCTTAAACTCTTGAAAAGAATTTGTTACCACCTGTTTTGCTTCTTATAAATTTCTTGCAGGTTCCTTGCTCTGTAATAGCTGCTAAATAGACCAACATTGCCATTATGCCTTGAAGAATTGTTAGATATACTCATGTAGTGCCTCTTTGCCTAACATTTCTGTGACTCCCCAATACAAAGTAATGCTTAAATAGCATTTATTCAATTGCTCCATTGTCTTTACCTCTTGAGGTACCTTGGGGTTTTTGAAGGGTTTTTTGTTTGTTTTATTTGGCTTTTTTTTCCACTTCCATAATGTAAGGTCATGCTGATGTATTCAGATGCAGAGCAGGCCTAAAGAACACAAATGTGAGGGGTTTTGCAACAGTTGTAAAGAGTACCCATGGCCCAGGCATTTGGCAATAAAATAAGGACCCTTTATATCTCAGGGCAGTGTTCCTCAGACTAACAACTCAGATCTGAGAGGTGAAAGAGGTGTTCCCAATAATCAAAGTGCTATTTCTTCCAATATGCACCTTGCCAAAAGAAAACATCTGAAGAGCTGGATTTTCCTCCAGCCAGTGCCAGGCCCTGAATGAAGACCTGGTGCTATAGTATTTGTTCATTCAGCACAACTCAAAACCACATAGTAAGTGCACTAAGAAATAGAATCTGTTGACCATGGCATTGGAGATCTCCCATTTAAAAAAACTAGTTTCCTTGCTGAAGGAAGACAGGTGTAGAACTACATGGTCTAGTTATAACAGCACTTGGAAATGCATCAGCAAACAGGACCTCTATCAAGCACCACTGGCCTGAAACAGTTACTAAGCAAAATGCCAGGACCAGATTTTACAGACCGGACTCCAATAGGTAACTTACTTGAAATTGTCTGTTGTTAAAGTTAAATGTTTTTTGAGCTGTTTTTTCCTTAGGCTTACGTTGTGCTACTCTGCTGTAGCCGATGTTTATAAGCGTAACGATGAGAAAAGGATCCCATTTGTATGGATGAGATATGAAGAGAATCAAATGCTCTGTGTGATAGAAGAAAGCTTGCTAATGTATTTCTTTCATTGAATCCTGTGTCAATTCAGAAAGGAAAATATTTAAGTGGGTGTAAGTAAACCACATTCAGAAGAAGTCAATGTTCGAAGTAGACTGATCCATTCATGCAAAGTTGCAATGCAACACATTGTACACCCAGGTAGTAGTTTGTTTGTACTGTTCAAGGACAACTTTGCCAGTAAAATTGAGCATCAGAAGAAATGAGCACCACATAGTAGAAAAATACAGCATAAGCGAATCATTCATACTTGTCAGAATGTGCTGATTCTGTGGATTGTCTCCTGAGCCTGAAATGTGTTCTTAAAGAAATGAAAAGAAGTCTTCAATGCTGCACTCTGATTGACAGACAGCCATTATCTTTTTTTTCCAAGCAATAAAAAAAAATGCTTAGAGCTCACTAGCCACAAGTACTTATTAAACAACTAATGAAAAAGGGCAGGCCTAAAAGTGAAAGAATCTCACTTACAGGCAAGTGTTGCAAAGAGGTGTGTGATCTTCAGGGATACCTGCCACGCACAAAGGAGTGAACAGCATGTAGTGAAATTCTTCTAGGGATGAGAACCATCCAATTGGAAAACTGTTTATTTATTGAATTGCTTATGGCTGATACTGAACTGGGAAACTTTTACAGACCTCAATTTTTCATGAGTTTCTTTTTTTTCAAACCCATGAAAAAACTATTGATAAACTGTTAAGAAACAGTTTGGAGATTAAATAAACCACCATTCACATAAACCATCACTGACATTAACTGGCATCTTTAATTATAGTGCTAGAAAAGATAGTAGGGACTCAACTGGCACCAAAAGTGTAACAACCTTCACATTTTGCACACCTCAGGTTCACCCAGTCAGAAGCACAGGGGGGAGCCGTGTAGTGACATGTTGATCTGTTATGCAGATTAAAAAAGATTTCTCCATATTAGTCTGAAATGTTGTACCAAGACTAAATTCCTGTCAATATTTAATTAAAGGCAAGCCGTATATGACTGTTTCGTTAATGGGCCATGAAGCACCTCTTACAAGTGACTCTGGCTGCTGTGCATAAGCCTTACATTTCAAATGTTTGTAGCTACATAGAAAGCAGCTGTGTTGATGGAAATCTCTCGGCTATAAGCAGTGAAACTGTTTGAAAATATACTACCTTGTGCCTTCAATGAACAAAGAAACAGATCTTTACCTGTTTGCAGCAGCAAATAAACCATATCTCAGGATAGTAGTGTATAACCTAGGTAGAGAGTTGTGGGTATAACATTACAATGACAGAGGAAAAAATGCAGATGAGTAAAGAAAGTAATATTCCACATGTCAGCAAGCTTACCTAAGGAAGTCTCAGTCCTAGGAGTGGAGGCGGTTCAGGCTAAGTGATCTCCTCTGATCTCTCCCAAGCAAGAAGAGTTTTCCCCATTCATACTATGGGTAATCAACACACAATCACAAATTCAGTCTGTTTAAAATTGAAAACAGTCAATTCATTTAAAATGAATGAAGTCCACTTGGAACAAACTTCTCAGGCTAAAGTGAGAGAATGATGTAACAGAGAGAAAGGATCAGATTAACATGGTAGAGCTTAGTAATAAAGTGAGGAAGCCAGCTGCTGGGAAGCCAGCCTGTGAAAAAGGAAAGGATCAACACTTTTTCATCTGAAGAAAAAAAAAAAAAAAGTTATGTAACACACTGCAGCAGTTTTGATTTTTTCCTCTTCCTGGCCAGAAAATCCCTATGGGGAGAAAAAAAAAATCATAGTGAGCTTCATTCTGCTGTCCACAGGTAGGCAGACCAACAGGGCTCTGAAACTGATATCAGGTCATTAAAATAGGGCATAAATACTTGTGCATTTTAGTCTACCTTGGAGGCTGGGAATGTTTGAAGTCCAGTCACCTCCCTGAGGCTGTCCCATCTAAACCAGATTCACCCTAAAACTCTCTATAATCTTTGATACCTGTCTCTCAAGTCCTGCAATTATCATTTCCATGTTTAAGCTTGCAAGAAGTACTCAAAGAGCAATTTCATGACTGCTGTCTGCTGTGCCTGGTCAGAAAAGTCCCCCTGTTGCTATTGTCAGGGACTTTTGAACATCTTCATACCTTTTTTCACTTTGATTTTGTGTAAAGAGGTCAGAGCAAAGCTGCAGATTAGCATGGGAGTTCTAACAGAATGGTGTCTCCTTGAATTAGGTAGAGTGCATGTATTTGCATTAATGTTCAGTATAAAAGGCACGCATCTTGCTATGTGAATGTGTTTGCAAAATCAAATAACTTCCATCTGACTGACAAACTCTATCCCAAAGAAAGTGTTCTGAATAATCCATTACATAAAAGGAAACAAAAGCGAAGCATATAAAAAGCAATGTATTTAAAGCTTGTTCATTTAACAGACATTGGGACAAGAGCAGACATCTAATACTCTAGCTTTATATCCAGGCAAAGGCATTTGTGCTTTAATGGCAGTAAACAATTTCAGGATGCTTTTGAAATGTCATTGATCTTGGTTTGTAGTCCTCAGAACTGCAGCTGTCTTTTACTGCCTAGCTGGTGCTGGGAACTTGACTTAATTCATTTACATTTTCATTTCAGGTGCCCACCCTGTAAATTCACTGGGTAGAAGTTGTGTTCTATGCATGGGACAAGAAGTTATAGCCATTTGAAGGCTTGAAGCAGAGTAACCAAGTACTAACTATTTTCCTCCAATACTGGGGTCAAAAATTTGCGTAATAGTGGGACTTATCAGTTATTGAGTTTTAACTTAATGACAATGGATTTTACAATACAGTACTTCCCACTTATGGTAACCTTAGAAGTCCCTGGGGAGGAAATGCTTATTTTCCTGATGTTTGTGATGAGTTTTCAGTCAGGGAGTTTGGAAGAAAAGCAGAAATGAAATAATTACCAAAGTTAACTTAGGTAGACAATAATTTTATTCTCTCTTATTATTTGAAGACTTCTGCTCTCTTAATACAGCATGCAACAGCAGGGCTAGTGATCTTTAATGGATGGCCTGATCTGTACCCATTACAGCAAACAACAAAGCTCCCCTTCACTTTTGCAGTGCACAGGCACATGAAGTAATACTACTTTCTTTACATAACTTGCTAAAATTTCTAGCTATCATGTAGAAAATCCCTGGATTTTCAATTGTTTATCTATACTTCTTGCCTTCTGAAGTCTGAAAATATAAAAATTTCAGCCACTGGTGGGTGAGAGGTGGAAAGCCTAGTGTTTTATGCTAAAAACAAAAATTGTGCCCTTTTTTTGAGCAGTGTCACAGACAAATTGTGGCTTGAAGTCACAATTGTGGCCTCATAAAAGTGAACATTTTTATTTCTACTGAAGACCAATTTTTACCTTGAGAATTAGTAGTTTGTGAGAATTGCTTGCTAATGTTGCACAACAGATCAATAGAGCATCTTCTGCAGCACATTTTGAAAGCATACGGCTGGCTATGACTTCCAAAAAGATGATGATGGTTTTTAGTACCCAAATCCAAGTGCTGTCTTCCCAAATGGAATATCCAACTCCTTCAGCTTTTTTTGAAGGTACTCTTCCCATGCTAGACTTACCTCTGTTCTGTGCTGCTCCTCTGCTCATTACAGCTGACATAGCCCAAGAATAAGAATTGGATTTTTCAAAGCCATATGCTCATTTCCTGAAAACTCAGTGAAATGGGAGGACTTGGGGATTGTGTGTGTGAACCAAAACAATGTTGTTCTCCTCCCCATGTCCAAAAAAACCCCCAAACAGCCCAGCACCTCAGGCCATATGCAGCATATGAGTTGGCATAAAATCTTGCTTGGCAAGATTTCTATGGATGCTACCTAAAATAAAACTGAAAAAATAAGCACAGCCTCAGCAGGCAAAGTCTTACACACAGCCTGGTTGCACAATCTGCTGTGGAGGAATATATACCCCAAAGAAATTCTTATACATGTATTCACTTTCAGCATTTTTCAGTTCATCTTCCTCTCTGAAATAGAAATTAACCCTGTGTAATCTTGTTCTCTACAGAGAAATTAATCTAGATTTGCTTTTACTCCCTGCCTCCCCAGCAAATTTGCCACACAAAACCTGCAGAAAGACAGCAAAGGAAGCCTTGCTTTGTGGAAAACATTGCTCTCCTGATGTCTAGCCAAAGGTTTGTTAAACTGAAGCACTGACAACTTATTTTGCTTGTCAGCAGGGCTCTGAAGTCACTGACGGAGAAGCTGTGTTTACCTCTTTTTGTTCTGCTGGACAGAGCACTGCTCTGTGGTGTAGTTCACACAGCTTTTGGTGTAGTGTACATCTCCCTCTTCCTGCATCTTGCAGGACAGCCTGGCTGCAATGTGTGGCAGAGACCTAAATTTCTCCTCTGCTGTCATCACAGCTGGGGTATCAGACTTGCTCTTCCAGGAATCCCAGTTTGTCTTTATATTTTTCGTCTATCTTTGGTACTAAACAGGCAGACTGGCCAGCATCTCCACAGTGGTCCCTGAGGAGCTGAAAGGTGCCAACAATTTCCTCGTGTGTCTTGGGCCTAGAGGAGCAGAGAAAAGCACTGCTTAGCTCCTGGCTCCCAGCATAGCAAAGAACATGCACAACGAAATCAGAAGACATACTTGTATAGTGCACATGCGAAAATTCAGTTAACGAAAACACTGTAAGAAGCACAGTTTTGCCTTTTTTATACAAGGAAAGAAAATAAAGTTTTTGTAAACAAATTTACCTTTTCCTTCTCATAAATCTAAACTTGATCTAATTTGCATGGGTTTTAGTCTAGAGAGAAGACCTACCCTTTAGAAAATGTGGCTGTTATTGTTTACTTTGGGTGAACACCAGGTATCCACTGGGCCTACACCCAAGTCCCTCCAGAGGAAGGGGTGGGGGGGGGTGGAAAGGAAAAAACCTACTAGAATTGGAACTGCTAAGAATTTATATTACACGAAGATAGGAAAGACTATAAGCAATATGTATACAAAGAAGAGCTAAAAATAAAGATACTTTCCAAACAACTGACACTTTCTTTCTGAAATTGCCTTGCTCCGCAAACGTAAGAGAAAAAAAAGTTGATTTCTTTCCCTTCTGTGTCTTTTAAGGAGTACGTTCTACACCCCATCAGAACTGTTAGTAAAATTACAGGTATCCCCACAAGAACTGGGCAAATTGCCATGTTTTTGTTATATGTTCCCGACTTAGCAAAAACAAACAGATAAGTGAGGCAGTTGTTTTATAAACAATTTTTCTTGGCAGTATTCCCAGCTGTTTAAATAGCTGGGCTGACATAACATGGTATGGAATATCTTATTGGCAAAATACATATCAAAGGACTTATCCTATTTCCGTTTTTCCCTCTCAGGGAGTATAACAAACCCATTACAGTGGCTCATTTGGCCAGGGTAAATAAGGTACAAGATGATTTGCATTCTCCAAGTGCTGAAATGCTTTGGCCTCCATTTTACTTAACTAGAATATTCTCTCATGTTTGGAAAACCAAATGCTATATTTTACTCTTGTTTGTGCTTTCAAATTTAATATGCTCATGCTATTTGAACTGAAAACACTGCGTTATTCCTGAATTTCCATATTAAAAATCTGCACATATAATAGAATTTTCTACATACATAAATATTATGAATACATGCATTAGAGACACATATATATATATAAAATTTTTAAGATTAATTATTAAGATCCTTTCTTTAGTCATACAGAGCATTCTTTCTCTAGTCAGTGCTTTTGTGGAAAAAAAAGTTTTAAATAATACAAGTGAATAAATATGTCCCAATTTCAGACTAACATAAGACTTGAAAATTATTTTATTCAAAACTAGCTACGTTGTAGCTGTATTTATGTATGTAGATTGACATCTGTGTAATCTGTTTTAGAAAACATTAATTGTGATTGTACCTATATTCCATCAATTACTATCAGAACACTGAGAGAGATGACATTTTAGGTGGTGAAAATAAGCACACTACAGTTACATTTGTCCCCTGGTACAGCATATGGAAGCAAATCTCTTTTAAGACTTCCCAGTCATATTTCACCCAAATCCAAAACTTTGTTTAAATTTCCGGGAGACAATGGACCTCACCCAGTTCTACAGCTTGTGCTCTCAGACTTTACTAGAAATTAGGAATAAAGGATTTCTCTCTTGGAAGATGCAAGCTCAGAGTACACATATATTTCCCAACTCTGTTCAGCAGTGTTCAATATATGAATCATAGAATCATTACCGTTGGAAAAGACCTCTAATATCATTGAGTCCAAGTGTTACAGCACCACTGTGTTCACCACTAAACCGTGTCCCCAAGTGCCACATCCACAAGACTTGATCCCTTTCGGGGATGGTGATTCCATCACTTCCCAGGGTAGCCTGTTCCAGAGCCTAACCACTCTTTCGGTGGACAAATTTTCCTAATATCTAATCTAAACCGCCCCTGGTGCATCTTGAGGCTATGTCCTATACCGTGAACATAGTGTTCCTTTAACTGTCCCTGACTTATATTTCCCCTTCCCTTCCACAGATTCTTACAGTTGCTCTTATGGTTCCCAGGCAATAAAGAAATTACAGCTCTGCATACAAGGAAGGAAGTTTCTCCTCATGGGACTTCCTACCCAGGAAACACAGCTAGCTGATATTTCTATCATTTCTATCATCAGACATCCCACATATAGCATGCCTCACTGCAAAGGTGTGTACCATAGGTCTTAGGGCTTAGGAAGGCTTAAGCTGAGACTTAAAAATGCTGATAGTTAGCTAGTCCTGCCTGGTGACCTCAGGGAGTAATTTTGCAAGCATTCAAAAGATGAAAAGGACATTTATAGATGTTTGGTCTGTAACTGTCTCTGGGGCCATCTGGCGAAGAACACAGAGCTATCAGTTATATTTTTCTTATTTCTTCATTTTGTGATGGCAGTCATATGAACAAATGGTTGATTCTGCAATTGTGTGTAATAGAAAAAGATACTGATATTAACTGAGGCCACTGGTCTGTTAGTTCACCTGGAGGAAACTGATGAAAGCTCATCATATGTCATTACCTATGGCAGTAGTTAATAGTCATTAAATAGTTTCTAATGGCTATTGACAGAAGGAATACAAAGAGAAGACAAATTCAAACATAATAAGCTATTAATTTTCAAGGGCTATGGTATTATCAATACCTTTAAGTGAATGACAAAAAATAGCTCTATTATTTAGAGGCTGAGGAGCTTTATATATACACAGTCAAAGGGTAACTCAACACTAGAGACCAAAACAAAGGTGGTGAGTTGCTGCAGGATGCACTGGCATAAGGCTAGCAGGGTTCTGTAATTCTGATCTTTATGCATAAGCCTCAGCTCTTGGGCTATGCAGCTTGGATGCTCTGAGCTGCATGAGCTCTTTTTCTATCATCCCAGGGCTGTATGTCGTTCTTCACCAGCCCCCACCTTGTTCTGTTCCCTCTCTTGTCATTCTTCCTGAGCTGGAAGTGGGCTGTACTATACTGCTATAACACAGAGCAACCTCTTCACTTGGGCCTAGCCTGCAAGGAATGAGGGAAGGAAAGAGATTGATCCTGATAATGCTGCAAATCAGGGAAGCAAGCCAAGGTTTAAAGCAACAGCTGTCATGGCTGACCTGCCAGCCCAGGGCAACCATCTGTGACTGACCAGCTGCCACATACCCTGAGAATATGAACACAGAAACATGCTTCCCTACTTTTGCTATACTGTCACTTTCTCTTTTGTGTTTGTTTTGTCAAGTACGAGAAAATTACTTCTGTTCTCACAGAACTCAAAAAGTCAACGATGCAACTTTCTTTTCAGCTTTATTTTACAGCCTAGAAGACTGTCTGTCAGATCCTTTGGGCCAAAGGGGCTTGTGTAGGCTTCAGTGGTTGGTCTTGCATTACTCCTCAGCCCAGTTTCAGAATTCACTCTGACTTGATTTTGATTTTGCTTTTCTTGTGATGTACTTTAAATATTTCCAAAAGGGGACATGTGCTTTCTAGCATCTTCTGATGGAAAAAGTAAATTGAAAAATTTATACTCAAAGGCTGAGTCTTGTTGATTAATATTTTAGAAAAGCAGGATTTCACAATTTTAGCTCTCTACATCTTGTTTTTTGTCTTTGAAATTAATTCCTAATTAGTTTCTGGAGTGTCAAAGAATAATCTGTTATGGAAAATGCAGCCTCAACTTGCAGAAACACAGGGACTAGTTATATGAAAAATAAACCACACCACTTACCATAAACAACTTCAGCAGCAATTAACTCCTTCCCTTAATTAGCAGCAATTAACTCCCTTTGCAGTTTGACTTTCAGTAGGTAAATGTCTTCTTGCCGTTTCATTTCTCTTTTGCCTTGTCTGATGATGTCTTACCTGTCTCCATCAACAGGTAATTGCTGCACAGCTACTCTGTGCAGGAAAGGAGAGTTTCCTGCAAAGTTTTTTGCATTAGTATAAAGGAGATGCAAAACCATAGTATGACGCGTGTGCGGGTAGGAAAGGTATGAAACCTTTGATTTCTTACCTCTAAGCAACTTAGCAGTGTGTTCTGCTGGCCTCTTGTGTTCTCCAGGACAACAGTAGTCTGTTCTCCAGACTTCAGGTGCCTTCTGGGAAAACAGTCTCCAGGCCCTTGGAAATAAGATTAGTCCAGCGCTCATACTTTTTTTCCTCTTTAGCAGTAGAGAAGACTGTCCCTGAATGTTGGGGCAAAGAGATGATGGTATTGCATGTTATTGCACAGAGGCATTGGCCTCACATAATTTCTCCCTTAGTGATACAAGACCAAGTCTGGCGTGCAGGAGGAACTGCTGGCCGTATCTTTCCTGCCAGAAATGGAATCCCTGTTTTGCACTTCATGTATATACCCAACTGTCACAGGAGGAATTCTCAGTAGAAACCTTAGGCAAATGAAGGTTTTCATTATTTTTTTTCAAGCTCAGAATTTCTCTTTCCAGTATCAGAGAACACAGTGATTTCCTTCTCTTTGGAGAGTCAGTTTATCTGGAGTTTTAGGTGAATAGTTTAAAGCAGCTGTGTGGTTGCTCTTCCCTTTTTGGCTAACATCAAGCAGCAACAAGTCCTGCATAGAAGGGTTTGCTGAAGCTCAATAGCACATGACTTTATTTCACGGCTTTTCTTTTTCTTTCCCTCTTTTTTTTTCCCCGATAAGCAGAGATAGTATAAAAAATGTGTGAAGAACTGATATCAGTGTAAGCTGTGGGGATTAATATATCTACACTACTGAAAGTATTAATGAAAACTTTTTTTAAATTTTTTGCTAACAGGTGTGTAGTTAGTGCTTGTGTGCTCCTCTGCAGAAAACATGCTATGCTATCAAAAGAAAATCGAAGGGGTTTGCCAGTTGCCTTGCTCCTCTCCAAATGGTGCCAGCCTCTCTCCTGCTGCTGATCTCAGGGGACCATACCCACAAGGCAGTGCTGTATCACACAGGTAGGGTGGCAGCTGAACAAAGACAGATGCTGGCAGACACAAGCATCATCCCCCACTCTCAGAGGTGCTGCCCTATACAGTCTCATCCTCATTTTTCCTCCATTAAGCTCCTTCTCAATCAAAAGGCAGTAGGTGTTTAAGGAGTTAAAGGCCTGCAGTATTATCATGGCTGGGTTTTGTGAATGAAGATTTGGGAAAGGCTCTACCCGCGTTTGTCACAAGCACTCTGGTGGCTAAAAAGGCCAATACGAGACAGGCATGTCCGATTGCAAAAGGCACAGCAGAAAGACTCCTTAGGTGGTAAATTCTGCAAGGCACAATTCTTTCTGTGTTGCCTTTTCTCCTCAAGAGTGATCCTGTGTGCTTTCTCAAAGGCATCAGCAGCGTTATAGATGGTGTGTCTCTAGACCTTCCGGTTGGAGGCCAGAGTAGACCAGTTACGTTGATCAATATGGCCAAGGCTGAGATGTTGTTTCAGGGAGTCCTTGTATCTCCTCTTTGGGGCTTCTCTCTTGCAGCAGCTGGTGGCAAGTTCACCATAAAGCAAGATCTTATGGAGGTGGTGATCTTTCATCCTTGAGATGTGTCCTGCCCAACGCAGCTGTGTTCTCAGCAACATGGCCTCAATACTTGTGACTGCTGCTTGTTCTAGAACAGACGTGTTAGTCACATAATCTGACCAGTGGATGTTTAGGATTGTATGGAGACAGCGTTGATGGAAGCGTTAGGCCTGCAGTATTATTAATGTGGAAAAGCCCATGACACATTCAAAGGAATTCCTCTTGCCTATGTAAATGTTTTATGACTAGCAGAGAGCAGAGACTGGGTTCCCTAGAAATGTAGCCTTCTTGTAGTACCGTTGTTTCAACCTTTATGCTTGGCAATCATTATTAAATAGAAGTAGAGATCCAGACACTCAGGATCCATTTCTGAAACTTTTATTTGGTTCTAGTATCATTGCAGACTTTCCTTTTTCCAGTATTTTTATACTACGTGTGGCAAACTGATAAAATAGCTATAAAATGACAACATTTAAGTATGTGCTATACTACGTTTGCCAGATAGGAGACCAAAGCCATCTAATCTGGTTTTATGGTCAAGAGCTCTTTTGAACTAAAGTTGCCCAAGTAGGGCATCTCTCATACTGACATCTACAACAACTGTACTGAGAGGACCTCACCTGGAGTTAAGACACCTCGATTTTGGGATTGATTAATAAGACATCTGAGAGGGTGAGAGCTCACATTCAACTCCCTGTTTTTAAAATATAAATTGCCTTTTCCTTTTGTTCCACACCTTGAATTAAAACAAATTCTTTAACAAAAAACATTGCCTATAAGCTGGAATTGTTTTTCTTAATTAAATGAAAACAGTGAAATAAATAGCCTACAGCTCTATCTTCCTTAAAACCTGTGTGTAAGCATTTGCATCCTTTATTGTACATGTTTTTAACATTTATGACAATATTTTGGCCCTGTATCCGTGCTGGTTACACCTATGTAGAGGGACCATAACCAGTTTGTTTTCTCTGGTAGTTTTGATAGAAACTTAAGAATTTTAAAGTTCTGTGAAAACTGAGGGTAGGAGACACTGTATTATATTTAGGGTAACTGCATTGTAAGCGTTTTTTGAAAATCTGAGAATTCAGCATATCATCAAGGTAGAACACATAAGGAAAAAATACAGCCATAATCATCTAGATAATAAAATCAATGTGTTCTGACAAGAGGAATACCTCATGGCACTATATTTGTTAGAAATACCGGCTAAAGCCATTTGCATACCTTCTGAATACAAGCGATCCAATTGTTGTAAAGTGGTAATAGAAATATGCCTGGAAGGACACTTAGCATTCTTTACAGGATTTAATCAAGATACAAGCATTTAACGGAGAAGGTTTCTTCATAAATAGTGCAATAATTTGCACATGCAAATATTGATATTTTCTCAAATATCATGTTCTACGTATATTATCTTCAAGGCCTTCCGAAGCTACTGTTATTCCAAAACATACCATTTTTCTTTGTGGGAATGCATGAATAGGATCTTCTTCTTCTTGCCTGAGAGTCATGATCATAGCATTGGTAATTTCAGGGAACTGTGAATACACTTCATGCACTAAAATTGGATATGTGTTTATGTAAGTGTTTGGCACGTACAAATAAGCAAGACATACTGTTTTATCACAGGCTTCACTGGAAATTGCTAACTATCCAAGGACACTGTCAAACTGAACTTATATTCATTTCTGTAATTTTCCTTTGATAGAAATTTAGGCCTGTACTGTTCTGCCAACAATTTCTAAAAGCATATAACTTGTAGAAGTAGCTGATAGCTGTAGAAGAACACAAGAACCCTAGGGAAGAAATGGATATGTATTAAAATGAGATGAACATGTTCCTGCACATATACTATTTATTAGACACCTGTATAGCAAACAATTTAATTGATCTGTTCAGAAAAATATTTATAGAGTGTGAGAGTGAGCTGGGACACTCAGCTCTCAGGCTCAGGTGCAAGGCTTCATTTAAATTTTATTTAATACAGAGGCATTCTTTTGTAGCTTCATAAATAATCTCTATTAAACATATGCTTTCCCTCTTTTGTTAATTATTGCAATTTTGAGGCTGTCTTCTGTGCCTGAAGTTTTTGCTCTAGAATTCATGGCTCCTATATTCCCTTGTGCTGGGATTATGCTGTTTCACTGTGCAGCCATGATGAGCAGAACTATTAATAGCTCTCTCCCTTGTGCTGCGCTTGCCGGGCAGCTTGTGAACAGCCAGAAGAAGTGCAGCAACTCAGCACTACACATCCTTCTGCTACAGCCTTTTACCATTTCTCTGTTACTCAACATAATTACACAGTGCATTTACTGTGCTCTTCCACATACCTGGTGGAGCCTCAAAAGAAGAGGCACACCACTCTGAAGAACACCTGTGGAAATTCAAAGCCCCACTCCCACATTTAGTTGCTACACCTACCTGTAGCAAAATGCTTATTTTACAAAAGAATTATTTTCTTTTTCTTGTCTGCAACTGGGGCTGTTTCCAGGTATAGTCAGAACTGGCAATAAGCTCTCAAGAGCAGCTAAACACCCAGGACATTGTTCTTCCTGCAACTCAGACACCCTGCAAAGCCAGAGCCACTCCTGCTTTACTCAGGTAAGGGACAGAAGCAGAGATGGGGAATAAAATGGCAGCCTTCCTCTAGTGCTTCCCAGCAGCAATCACTACCTGTCTCAGACCCTCACCTTGACAGGAGACACAGAAGGCTCATCTGCTCTGGTGTTCCCTGGAACCTTACTGTCCAGAGCAGTCTTGGCCTGCTGCTGTAGGAGCCCTCGGCTTTGGTCATCCTGCCCAGCCCATCCTCTTTCTCCTAATGTGATGGTTGAATCTGCCCTGTAACTAGAATCCTTTGTTACCTACCTGCTTAAAAACACCTGAGCTGTATCTGCTGCTGACCTGGCTCTTTCTGGGTCTTCCCTTTTTGTTGTACCAGCTCTGGCTTTGCAGGCCAATGTACACCCGTTTGTCTCAAGCCAAAACATCATGTCCCACACACATTGAGAGCTAAAATATGTATTTTCAGTCTTCCCTCGAGTGAACCTCAGCATGCAGCCTGCTGGTGCTTAGTGCCAGAAAAGAGAGTTTACAAATCACTTTTTGATGTATTCAAAGTCCTACACCATCCACCAAGACACAGGCAGAAATTGTTAATGCCAGGTCTCAATGCAGGCAGTAAATGATTCTGTGTTTTTGATTTACAAGTGTGAGAAATGAGACACCAGTGAATCAGACACCTTTTATAACTTATTTTGAATTAAT
The DNA here is from genome assembly GCF_009829145.1 of Chiroxiphia lanceolata. Classification (NCBI taxonomy): domain Eukaryota; kingdom Metazoa; phylum Chordata; class Aves; order Passeriformes; family Pipridae; genus Chiroxiphia; species Chiroxiphia lanceolata. The sequence goes on from NC_045637.1 coordinate 72,083,622, forward strand.
ATCCTTCTCTTCTTCCCCTCCTACTCATGTTAGGTTCTTACTACTGTTCATTTACAATGTTCAGCATATAATAAATGTGAGTAGCTTCAGAAAAAGAGCTGATGCTGCTCACTGTTCTCCACTTTGGGGAGAGAAAGCGATTTTGTGTGCAGGACTGTGTGGGAAAATTCAGGGATGGTTTCAAGACTGTTAATAATTTCTTTCCTATTCTTATTCAAAGCTTTTCTATTCACTAGGGAAATATTCAATTAGGAAACTCCTATGGAGCAGAGGGGGAACCCAGCAGGCGAGGAGTCAAAATTTCTGCAATCAGCACTGATAAAGGACTGTTATTTTGACAAATGGGATAAAAATAAAAAGCATAAAAGGCTGCAGCAGGAGGCCTGAAACAGACGCTGAGCACTCTCCTTACTCAGTGAGGATGTGTTTGCCATGGTAAGTCATGCATGTTGGTCTGAGGTGATATCCTCTTATTTGTTACTGGTTTTTTCTTATTAGCAGTTACTGTAGTTTGAAATATGTTAATGTTCTGTGAGTGAAATGCTTTCAAGACTTTGAGTGCAGCATTTTGATTCATTTCACAGGCCTTCTGTGTTGGAAGAGTGACAAATGGCTCTGTTTCTGTTTCAATGTCTGCTCAGGTCTAAAAGAAAGTACAAACCAGATAGAGAAGGTGTAGGCTCAGTTCAGCACATGTTGACAGATGTTTCATTGGCCTGATCTTTCTTTGTCTGATGCATCAGGGGTCTACAGGACATCATATCTGACATTTGACTCTCTACTGTGTTTCAGAGCATGTAGGATGGCAAACAGTCTGCCCAAAGCTGTTTCCTGTGGCTCATTGAAGCATGGTGACTGGGGAAGCACACTTCTGGAATGTTATAAAGCCACACTCAGCAAGATCACTTTGCAGCATTGACCCTGCAACATGTAAACCTAGCAACATCTGCCACAGAAGAGGAATTGTACATGCCCTCAGAGTTTTTATAAACCAACTCAAACTAACCCTGTATACATACAGAGAGCAATGGAGAAAAGCCAGGAGGGTGGATGTAGTGAGCTACATCTGAGACATTTGCAGCTATTAGCATGCTGAAGTAAATTGGATTAATTTCTCAGCCATAAGTTCTCAAAAGTTGAGTCCAGATAATTAAATAAAATGAAGTCCCATCTTTACCCAGTTTTTTTAGGAAGGCCATATACTTCTAATGCTTAGGACATCAGAGTATTCTATAGCTGCATTTCTTGCTTCACTTGTGCTGTGCTGTGATGTCTGATAAACCTATTCAGCTCTCATTGTTGAGGTTTGTTATCTGCAAAGCAGGATTAAAATACTTGCTACCATCCCCTGAAGCACATGATGGATGTGTGCACCTCAGGATGGAGACAATGATGAATTGTCTTTGTGAGCCAATTTAGAACTGAAACAGCTTCATGTGGACTTACTATGCTCAGTAACATCAGAGTAGTATCAATACAAGCAAAGACTGTCCTAATCTGCAGAATCAAATTGTTTGGAAAACACTAGATTTTTCCAGTCAATGTGAATGCCTTTTAAAACTTCCCACATACATTTTAATCCTAAAGAAGTTAGTGACATGTTGATACTAGTCTACTTAGCAGACTGTGATACAATATTCATTACAAAGTGATCAAAACCAATCATACAGATATAATCTACTGAGGAGACAAAAGCCCTGAAAAACAGTCAGAGATTAGCAGCTCTGCTATATATGGAGTATGATGATGACAAAAGCCAGCTAATTATTGCAGTTATGCCTCAATAATTTATAAAGTCAACCATTTCCCTAACAGACCTATAGATCTCTTTTGACTCCTCAAGGGAAGAACAGATGTATCAGAAATAAGTGTCTAGATTCTCCACAAAAGGATTCAAACACATGTTTAATGCAGACCTCCAGTCCTTTGAGAGAGTAACTGAAAATTTAGATGGCTGTTTCAATGAGCATCCTGAATTTTAGGGTATGTTTCTGGGCTCCAAAAGGCTGACTATGAAAACAGAATCTTTTGGGTCTCAAAATAGTTTTCCCTAATCCACTAAGGCATAGACAAAAATGATAATAATACCATATCATACAAATGTGGCCTGAAATTTTCAGATCTGTTTAGTGTTTAAATATCCAGATATTTAAGTCTGACCTTTCAGAAGGTCCTTTTTTCCTGAAAATGTCTATCCTTATTCTATTCTTCACATCAAATTATAACTAGGTTTTTTGTTGGTTTTTAACTAAAGGAAATCACAAACTGTTTCAAAGGGTAATGCAAAGATAAGCCAGTCTATAACATCTCTAGGTTTAATATGATTACACAATTTCACTTCATACTAATCAGTCATCTTTGCTATCTTGGAAAGCAGGCAAGAATGTTCACTGAGCAGTTACCTGCCTCAGCTTTTAGGAGAATATTGAAACAATTAAAAGCATATAGCAATGTAATATATGTGAAGACATTCAGGTGAATGCAGTTTGGGACCTTAAAGTGTTATAAAACCCCAAGAGGCAAAGGCATTAGATTTCAACAGTGTTTATCAGCAGGTTGCTTCCAGGCTCCACCTGGTGCCAGATTAGACATTTTTGTCTCATGCCACTTGTGTGCAGTGGGCTGATAACTGTACCTGCATATGATACTCCAAAGAGACATCAACGATGCAAAGAATGAGCATTTACATAATTTTCTATGTGCAGTTAAGGCCCTTTGCAATGGTGTATGGTTTGTCATGGTACTTGCCCCCTCCTTCCCATCACTGCACTTCATCATGATAAGGTGTCTCTGGCCAGTTTACACTTTTCTTTACCCTAGAGGCATCGTAGGTTTAGATTGGAAAAGATGTTCAAGATCACTGAGTCCAGGTGTTAATCCAGCACTCCCAAGTCCACCACTAAACCATATGCCCCAGTGCTACACCTATTTGTCTGACTCCACTTCCCTGGGCAGCCCGTTCCAATTCTTGACAACCCTTTCAGTGAAGAAATTTTTCCTAATATCAAATCTAAACCTCATCATTACAGCCTGTTCACTGCTGGAAAGGAATTTATTAGCTTTGGATGAAGACACTTTCTTCAAAGTCAAAGTCATGATGTTTTCACCGAGTTCATTAACTAAATTCCACCAATTTGAACCCAAGAAATTGTGGAACACTATTTATACACCCGTTTAACATTGCCCTTTTCCAGTTGGAAGTTCCCTTAGGAAATGGTGTTGTGGTTTAGGAATGGTACTCCCCAATTTAATGTTCCCACTGAAATTCCAAACCATGCTGCCTCTTCCTCGTTCTCCCCCTCCCTTTCTCTCCCACCTGCAATGGGATGGAGAGAGAATTGGAGGCACGAAAGGTGAAGATCTCAGGTCAAGATAAGTGAAATAAGAACAATTTACTGGAAACAGCAATGAGACAAGAAAATGAACAGTAACAGCAACAATACTAATGACAGAGTGTACAAGAAAAGAAATGTTACTGTTCACCATGTAAACCCTCAAAAATAGACAATACCTGACTGCAGCGGCTCTACCTCAACTGGAAGGAACCCCTTCTCCCCAGAAGGGAATCTCTTTCCCCAGCCCCCAGCAATGACATAAGGTGGTATAGAATAACCTCTGGGTCCTAGGTATGCCCCCTCCTGGCTATTGCAAAGATTAACCCTGTCCTGGCCAGAGCCAGGGCAGATGGACATCTTTCTATACTCTCATGGAAGCCTTCTCTTCCTTTCCCACAGCAGGGAGTACGAAATAAACTTCCTCTTTCAGTTGTTACATCTAAGGTGTTACAAGAAAAAATACCTTTTTATCCTCTATGCTAAGAATACTGTATTTACATGAGAAAAAAATAAGAATTTTAATTGTAAGTCTATTTTCCTACAACATCTAAGAGTATGTACATTATTTGTTGGTCAAAGAATTCAAGTGACAAAAAAATTGTCAAGATGGCTATGAGGAAGAGTATAAACTACTGAGATATGTGTGATGGGTGAAAGAATTTATGCTAACAAACAAAGTATACAGAGCCAGACAGCTTGAAAATTCAAAATTGTTAGCAAATGCAGCAATACATCCTGTTAGTAAAAGAACTCACTAAGAAAAGGACTTCAGGTTAGGGAAAGCACCCTGAGGTGAAATGAACAACCGCAAATTTCCCTTTTTTCAGCTCTGCTACAGCTCCCCTTTGATAATTTATTCCCACCCAGTCTCTAGCACATTGTGTCCAGTCATCCATACAAACAAACATAGACCAAACAAAAACCTATAATAAATTAATCATGTCATTTCTCCTGTCTCCAAGGAAGAAGAAAGGGGAGTAGCTGTTACCTCTATTTCAAAACACTTGGGTGACAGCCACATAAGTATTTTAAGGTAAATAAGTGAAGTGCAGCTTCATTAAAGGAACGAAATTCTATTGAAGTGCATGGGTGTGGTCCAGAATTTTGACTGCACATTGCCAGAGTTTTATTCAAAGTTTGCTATAAGGAGCTTTTGCTGCAGCTAGCACAGGTATGCTTACACATTACTTCTTTTCTATCACAGTTATCTGTCTCCTTTCTACCAAACACCATTAATAGCATTGATGTTCCACCGGTAAAAGAGGGTAAGTTGCTGGTCCCGAAGGATGCCATGCCATCCCATACTCTGAAAACCAGCCTAGAGAAACAGAAAATGCAATTAGCACAAGCACAAAATAAAATAACTTACGTTTTTTATCATTATCACACTGAAAAAACCCCAAAACCAAAACAGCAAAAACCAAATGAACACCAGTGAGAAAGGCAATTATAAAAGACCCCAAACAATATTTGTCGCAAATATTCAACTGAACAAATTTTTCAACGCAGCACTAATGAGAGGATCATTGTGGTCAGGGTTGTACCTTCACCTGGTTCTCAGGCATGCAAAAGCTGATTGACAACTGCAGCCTACTTAGCCCCTGCAGAGGAAGCAGGAACACCTCATTATCAGAGATGGGAGATTTGCAAGAGGGAATCTTGGAGGGGATACACGTAATTAGACAAGACTCTTCTCTCTCTCCATCATCAGAAAGTGAGAATGGACTCAAGAATTTCTACCACAGGCAGTGTGTTCTGAATGAAAAGTGCCTAATGTGTATTTTATTGTGGTATTTTTTTCAGGAAATGAATGTGAAAGCCATTGTTGGCAGCCAGTCCTGCCTGTGCAGCCATTGCATAATCAAGGCCAGAAGCCCTAGGGATCTGACAGTCAGTGACTTTCACAAAATCCCACTGTTTCACTGCAATTTACGGAGGATTTTTGTTACTTTTGCTCTGATTACTTTCCTAAGGAAAATCCCCTATAATTTTTCCATTGTTCATTATCTTACTGTTTATTTTTTTCTAAACTTGGTTTAGAAAGTAGACATTCATTTTAAATAATTCAATTACTCCTATTGCTGTGCAGTTTGCCTTAAACTCCCTGTTTTTATGCCCAGAGCTATGCTCAGGGCAAGAGAAAACTTCTAATTATTTGGACAGTTTTGCTCTTTAATTATAGAAGATCTTTGGCTAGAATGACATTTTCAAGTAACGAGGAGAGGCTTGTTAAAGAAAGATAACAAAAACCCCCACAGAAGCCAAAAGCCTTAAATCTTTATGTATTCCTTGTTCTGATATAATGCTACCCATTATGATAGTGTTGAAGTAGATTAAAAGCCTGGGGGGTGGGAGGGAGAATAGATAACGTGGTGTATTAGAGAGTGTGAGAAGTAGAGCTGCTGTCAATACTGATTTTTCTATTCTCTGAGCTCAGTGTCAGGATATCCTATGAACTGTTCTCAGTTTGTTTAATGTCCTTGAAGGTTTGGCTAAATCCTTAAAAAATAGATTCATAGAGATCTGTGAAAATAGGATGGTGACTAACATTTTACATATCAGCTCTGCTCCCTTGTTTCTCATGCAAGGGTGCTTGCATTTCCCAGGAAAATTCCCTGCTGACTTACATTCTCCATCTGTTTAGCTGGTGTTTGGGCGTCCTTCCCTTCTTCTTCCTCTTCACACTCTTCAGTTTAACTCCCAGTGGCCTGCCATTGTCCATTCTGCTCCACCTTTGCAGTGCCCTGCCTACTATAACTTCCTTTGTACCAGGTCCATTCCAGGTCCTTTGCTCTTCCTCACAGTGTGTTTCGCAGGATGACAGTACTGTGCCCTAAAAGATGGTTCATTCCTTTTTCAATACAGGTGTAGGAAGTACTCCCAGTCTAAGCTTAGCACTTCCAGCATCACACCATCATCCTTCTTCTTAAACTGAAGATAGCACTGGAGAGAGAATCTCATCCTATGAAACAATGAATTCTTTCATCAACTTCAGAATGAGTCAGCCTTACTGGAAACACTCCCTCCACATTGCAGCTTGCAGCAGTAACTCCCCCCAGGTTAACTGTGTGCTGCTGGGAATGTGGCAGCAGCTTCTGGCACTTGGGAAGGTTTTCAGGCAGAAGTAGTATCACACAGACACACAGGTGTGATGTGGAAGCTTCCAAGCCACAGCAGCTTTGGCAACAAGCCTGATGCCAGTTTTCATGACATTGTGGGCACTAGTTGCCAGAAAAGGACCAAGAGGCATGGAGTATGTATCTCGGAAAAGATAATATGATGATGGTTTCTGACATGAAAGAATCATTAAGCCCAGTCACCACAGAAATATGAGCATATTCTGCCACAAAACATGTTCACATTAAGGAAACAAATATTCCACTCATTGGATTAAGTAGAGTGCAATTGAATATTGCTAGATTCTACCAGTTGTAAAGTGTTTAACATTCTTGAAGTGCTTACGCATGCTGAAGGCTGCATTGCAACACGTAGTCACAGCTCTGAAGACAATGTTAAAGTGGCTGCACAGCTTTGGAGTTACTACCTCCATGAGCTCAATAATTTCTTACTGTGTACCATTTTGTGCAGGTTTGTGAGAACTGGGTCTGTTAGTGAGTCCAGCAGCTCACTGCATTCAGTACAGCTGCTATGAGCATTGTGCTGCTGCACCCACTGCTGAGATGTTCCTGAGAGACATGTGCCTACCTTTACAATCTGGACAGGATGGTGTTAATTATGTCTGCTACCTAGGAGATGCACTCCCCCACGCTGCCCCTTGGGGTTTTGCTTACAATGTCTTTGTGGCTGATATTCCTCAAATTATAATCTCCATCTCTAAATCAAAGACTGTTATCAGTTCAGAGAGTCTCTGTAACTTCCCTTTCCCCACAGATATATCCTTTTCTCAGTTAGAAGCTTTTCCTTCAAGATCTTGCACACTTACCCTCCTAATCACTTGTTGACTTTGTTGTCTATACCCAGAGACTGCACTGATACCCAAATACATCACTTTGCTGACATTAAACATGGATGGAATTTTTTCCAATTACATGTAATGAATCCTTTACTGCTGTTTCTGCCACAACGTATGCTACCAGCTGATTATATTAAACATAGGCAATCACTGAACAAGTAGAGTAGAGGCAGCAGTTCTCCAGAGGCTGCCTTCAGAGCCTTCTGCTGACTGTTAAATTCCATGGGTAAATAATAATTAACTGAAAGTATTTAATGCAATAAAACTGCTGCATATGGTACCGTTTCATATCTGCATAAGCATCCTGCAATGGATCTTGCATTCTTCTCCTGGCACAGTGATCGATACATAGTCCACAGATCAAATCATCTATGTTTTCTTCTAGTTTAATGCTTCAATTTTAAAGGAAAAGTTTTTAAAGATTTCTGCTGCATTATTAATAAATTAACACAGAAATAAATGAATTTAGATGAAACCAAGCAAAGCTGATATCGTACATAAAACTATAAATGTAGTCAAACAGGTTGTCTTCTCACCCCAGACTTAGCTCAGGGATTTAGTTCTTATCTCTGGATCCCTTTCTCCACCCACAGTGTGGGGTGGCCCAGTTCTAGTTCCATTTCCATCTGAAGAACCATTCCGACGTCTTGAAGGATGGGGAAAGGGAACTCCAGGGGTTTTCTCAGGGATTTCTTCTGGCCCTGAGGCTGGAGGGGAGAGGTACCCTCCCCTCCCCCCACGCACGTGGTCCCATGGCAGGCACAGAGACAGCACACCGGCGTGGAGAGGAGGCAAGAGAGAGTTTATTGTTGGGGATGCTACATTTATAGGGTTTAGGAGGATTCACAGAGTAACCAATTAGAAGTCTCAAGGGGCTTACAGGAACACCCAATCACAGGAAGGGGTTAACAAAGGCCAATGGGAAACACCTAAGGACACCTTCCCAGGACACTCCTGAGATAACATTACCGTGGGGGGTGTTGGGAAGAAGAAGCATGTGTTTGCAAAGAGACCACCAAAAGCCATTTTAAGACATGTTTAAACAAGTTTTCCCATATAATGCAGGTTTAGTGCTACACTTATCCTTAATGGTAGATCAGGTCTTTCCACTAATTTTTCAACTGAGATTTTGTCGTTTGTAAATCCAAGATAATCTCCTAAACAGAGACTAAGAAAAAGAATAGAGAATGAGATAAAGTGAGGAAATTGACCCAAGACTCAAGATTAAAGAAATTTTATAACTATTTCTCTCCTCTATTGTTCCCCTCATCATCAGGTGAAGAAAAGATAGTAAGAGATGTGTGCAAGGGAAGAAGAGAAGAGGATAGTTTCTTCACTCCTACAGCCAAATCAGTACTTGCTGGTACAGCTCCTGCAGCTCGATCAACTTCTTTGTTGCTTCTTTAGAGTCAGCTTTTGCCAAACTGTTGTGCTATTTTCCCATGTTGCTGTTCTCCATAAAGTCCTCACACTTTCCTTTCTCATAGAGCTGATTTTGGAAAATCATGACTCAGTCAAAATGCTTTAGAAAATTAAAAATTAAGGACCTTGAAGTATTTTGACTAAGTCAAATAGGTTGTTATGGAGGACCCTTTAAATAAAAATCCTGCCCCCAGCATAGCATACCCCATCCTCTTCTCCCCCCTACACTCCCCTCGCCCATTTTACTGCCATTCACAGAATTGAAAACTTATACAGGTTATTAAGAAAGACATTAAATGTTGTTGGCCTCAGTATTTATCCCTTTGTAACAGGGCACCAGCTGAATTTTGTGACACTAATGAACATGCTTTGAGCCTGATGGTCCAGCCAATTTTCCATCCACCTATTGTCTACTTCTTCAGGTAAAAATTCATCGCTTGGGCTGTAGAGACACTATGAAAGACCATGGTCTTCATAAAATCAAGGTATACACTATCTAGGTGGTTTTTCTATATTGCTCCTTGGCAGTCTGCCTGTTTCCACCTTCTGCGTACTTCCATTTTGCGTAACAGTTCCCTATTTCAAACCTAATAGCTTCTTGTGGAGAAAAGATGAGTTAACACCATACCAAAGAGATTACATTAGTCTCATAAAGCATAACAGAAGCACTCATACATTTCTCATGGAGTTAGAGGTACTACAGTTCCATTTATAGGACTGAAGGGAAGCCAATGTCTCTTGAACTACTGGAAGAGTAGTGAGACTTGAATTTCAACACTTGACATGGATGTCTTGTTGCAGAAAGGCTGTATACTGATTTTATGTATCATATGAGTTTATATATCATATCTAAGTCTGGGTGTTAAGCTACTTTTAGGGAGTATAACTTCCTCTTAAAATATTCTTTCAGCTTTCTCTGCTTTACTTCAGGGTCCTTGAATCAACCCCACTTGGTTGGTGCATGACAGATCTGCTAGCTAGACATTTAACTGGCTTATGGAGACCCAGAGCAAGAAGGGGCAGAGATAGTGCACCAGAAGCCACACAGTGGGGGAGCACAAGGCACCAAGTGAAGAGTGCTTAAATCTCAAGACACAGCATATTTTGCTCTGGAGTTCTGCATAAGCTCACTTATGGAGACTACTGCTGGAACACTGAACTTAGACTTTTATCTCATACATAGTCCTAGGAAAGAGAAAGCTCAAGAATTGGAGCCAGTGCTATAGCAGTAGGCTTCAAGTATTTGGAGAGAGTCAATATCCGAATGGAAGGGACGGTGAAAGGTTTAAAAAGGATCCCAAAAGCAGACTGTGAGAGATGAAGGTCAAGACCTAGCTGTTTATTAAGTTCCTATAACACCTGGAATTATTCCTGTGGAAGATTTCAGGAGACTCCAGAACACCAAAACAAGAGCACTTTATTGGCAGCTTAAGATGTGATCAAAATGTAGGGGAGAGTTTTCTGTTAGAAGCTAATGAACTGGCACTGTGAAGCACCCACGGGAAAGAAAGGCACAATGAAAAGTGGAAAAGAACAATTCACTTCTTAGAGCTTTTATGTAGTATTGTTCCTTGTTGGCAGCCATGAAGGGTAAGAACCTGAAACTGCATGTCAAGGTGAGTCACAAGAATACAAAGACAGTTTTCCTACTGCCTTTTACAAGCAGACAGTGTATGGAGATAGAGCTTCCTTACAGAAATGTAACTCATTTTTACAGAAAAGAGAAAGGCTGACAAGCTCATGAAAAGACCTCTGAGCTTACAGAGGTTAATGAGCTTGAATCAGTGTTGCCATTGAGATCCTCTTTAGATTTTCTTTTGGCTTTCCCAGTGCTCTCTGGCTCTATAAAGGCCATGGAAGACCAGTCTCTCTTTGAGGGATATAAAAGTATAAACAAGGTGAAGTGCAGAGAAGTGCAATGTATTTATTTTGTTATTCCCTGAAATACAGATGGGAATGAATTCTGTTTCACCTGAAACATTTCAGTAGTGCTAATTTAAAACACAAGCCCATTCAATCATATCCAGAGAGACTTAAGATCATGACTTGCATTAAGGAGTTAATCAACTGTAAGAATAACTATAGGGTCAGAATTATGCGTGTCAATTTTAGACTCCACATTTACCATCATCAAGAAGTAAAATCGCATATTAGAAAACATTAATCTGTTCATTTAATTTAATAAGGAACCGGTGGTCCTTACACGTTCTCCTGACACACTGTTAAATTTCACCCATTAATATGATTACTTTACGTATATAACCAGGCAGCCCTGTAATACAGTATTGCCAGTACTTTGTAATGAGTTTACAGGGACTCAGGGCTGAGGCTTGTCATACCTGTCTTGTTGGAAGGTTTCTTGACCTGCCTGTAGCTTTGTTTTACTTGCTTTAGCCCTGACAACAATTTTCCTCATTGACCAGGTGTTTATGGTTAATTTGTTTTACTTTTGTTTTTCTTCCTCTGTTACAGCCATAGTTTTATATAGATAGCAATAACAAGCAGTTAGTCTATGCCGAATGAGATAATTACGACTCTGCAGTGAAATTCCCTTTCTCAGTTTACATCCTTTCCAGGTGATTGTTTCATAATGCATGGATCCTTGGGATTCTTGGTTAACAGCAACATCTGGTATAAAGGCATTTTAAAAGCCTTGTTTTTCTGAGTATGAAATCTCTATCACAAGCATGTTGAGTGGGAAGGGATTTTTTTATTGTTGAAATAAGCAAATTTTAATTATAATCATAATCATATATTCTGGCTATAATATGAAGCAAAGGACCCAATTCAGAATCCTGAATGTTTGTAGACAGGCTCTATTAAATCTCCTAGAGAACATTTACATGAGAGTGTGATTTTCTGTTAAATTAATATTGATCATGTTCACAGTGTAGAATTAAGTGGATAATTCTTTCCCATGCTTGTACCGCTCCCATCTATACAAAGCAATTTGATAAACATATTCTAAGAATGAAAGCAAATGATACATACAAGCAGTATGGGATCAATTCAAGGTTCAGCTATGGGCACTTCATTCTCTTTCTCAATCTGTAGTGTTTCAAATGAGGGGCGTGTGTGGAAGTGCTTTCTGCTCGTCATCAATGAAATACCAATGGCTACTTTATAATCGCAATACTTCTAAAGGTTCAGCTCGTAGGGTCAATATAGGAACTCTCTGTCTCCTCAGCTTCAGTCATACTCTAAAGCATTTTGCAGGACTACATTTCAGGAGATCACTTCTACTAGATCCAATGTGTCTGCATGCTGACATAGACAGACACAAACTGTAAGCATGGATAGCTTAAACTAGGGCTAGAATCACAAAATTATCAATGTCAGAAGGTACCTCAAAGGTGTAACATCTAAGGTCAAACACTGATTTTGTATGGCACCTCCTATTTGAGGACTGAAAAGTGCTGACTGATTCTAACCTTGCAGCACCACAGAATATCTTCTTTGCTGTAGTTTAGGAGAACATGCTAATATTCAGCAGCCATGAGTAATTTGTTTCTTTTTAAGTTACTATATGTGCTTCTGTGAATAGAAACATTGATTCAAACTGAATGAGAAATGAAGATTTCCTTTTTTTTTTTTTTTTGGACCCAGCCTCACTCCTTTCAAGTATCGATGGTTCTGTATGCATTTACTGTGCTACCTGCTCTTCTTTTCGGTGTGGGTGTATTAAAAAGAAGAGTGTGCAGTGCAATACAGATAGTATAGAATACTAACTTTTTAACTAGACCATAGATATAAACATAACCATTTCTATAAGTGGAAAAATTACTTACTTTCATTGGTTCCATGCTATAATTTCATCAATAATAAAGTAACTATGAGAGAAGGAAGTACTTATGTACATGTGTACGTAGAGACAATCAGGAACATTAAAAATGGTTTAACGTGCTGTAAATAAAGAATGAAAATTATGAAAAGACACATAAGATATTACTACTATGGTTTTGCAGAAACAAATGAAAGTAATGGTTGGACTGGATGATCTTAGAGGTCTTTTCTAACCTAAACGATTCTATGATTCTGTGGAAGGCTGTCCCATGGCTAACAAGGGAAACACACAGGGTGCTGGAACAGAACTGCTTTTTAATGTTAGAGCCATCACCAGGCACTGTAATGTCAATAAGAGTGAGGTGGGAGACAATGTCGCAGAGTAAAACTATGCACATTTCACCCTTTACTGCCGTACTCAAAATTCAGATCAAAAAAAGTTTATACTGACAACACCTCCACTGTAAGCACAGACAGAAGTATGTTCTTCCTTCAAGACTTAAAAAAAAAAGTAAAAATCTCTGGTTGCAATACTGGGAACAAAAACTTCTGTGTGTCAGGACATGTTGTGTTGACATCAGCCACTGTCGTAAGGAAATGGTCTTGCTACACATAAGATTAAACACTGACCACAATATGTAGCACATTAAATCTATAAAGAGGCCTTCTCATGTTGTTTGGGTTTTGGAAAAGACCTATTAAATTTTGTGTGTGTACTCCCATGCATCCTAGACAATAAATCATTCAAACATAGCACTATAACTAGAAAAAATTTAACTCATCAGGGATTTTCGTGTGTAGTGAACAGATGTTTTTCTTTGTTCTTATATATCACCAAAGTAGGAAATTAAGTGAGAACTTTTTAATGAATGGAACAGTACAATTTTATACTTCTACAGGGTTCTTGAAATTATGTTTTTCTAAAATCATGGGACCAAAAAACCTCAAAAATTGGAGAGAGGAATGGGATTATGATTTAGAAAAGGAACAGATATTCAAACTCCAAAAATGTTTTTCAAAGAAACATGTCTGTAATTTGAAAAGGCTTTAAAGCTAAAATTCTGTTATGCTCATTTTGAGAAGAATAAACACAGTGGAAACAGGCGGTGTTATCTTAAAATAGAATCCCAAATACATTAGGACACATAATTGCAATTTTTTCATGAAGATTTACAGTAACATTAGCTGTGCTTCTGCAGACCCTCCCTTTACTGGGACTGTTAAATTTTATGTTTGGTTTACCATGAAACAAAACTGACATGGTCAGAAATCACTTAAATTAATGACATTACATAGAACACTGTCTTCTAGGTCACAAGCAAAACCAGTGTGCTACATCAAGATTTCCATTTTATTTCTCCACAAGAGAAATTGCTTCTTGGCTAAGTGCTGTTTGTTTTCACATTAGGTGGATCAGTACAAGGAAACAAACTTAGTCACATCTCTGAGGCAGTAGAATCAATGCAGAACACAACATAGGCCATGGAAATAGATGTCTGTCTTTCAGAGGTTCAGGATTAAATCTGGCAAAGGCTAGTGCCTAAAGAAGCTGTCACAGCCATCGTGTCTGGCAGCTCCTTCTCTGTGTTCCTATGTGCCAGGGCTGGCATTCATGCAGCCACACTGTCAATCTTCTCCAGGAACCACTGCTCATCCTGAACAAGCTTCCCCCTGCTTAGCTATGCTGAAGCCACACAAAGATCAGCTGCAGCACAAAGGCAAGAGTAGAAATTACCTTTCCAGCAGCAGCACAAACACATGCTAGATTAAACTGACTGTGGAATTTAAATCAATTCTTCTGACACTTCCCAATTATTTGTAATGTCTTAATAAATATATAATCCTCCATTAAAAAAGACAATAACTAGGCCTCTTGTAGGGTAATAAGTATAACTCTGCCAACTAAGATTCCTACTTATATATGTTTTGAAAATTAAGATTTAGGCTAGATTCAGAAAGAAATTTACATTGGATTTCAGAAAAACCCCCACCCTAGTTATAGAGTCTTTTACTAGAAGATTTACAAAGTAGCCTTTTCCTGTGCCTTTTGCACTGGAAAAATACAGGTCATTTTTGTATCTATTACTGCCCATGTTGCTGGCTCTCTTTTCTACATCCTTCTGACTGGTTATATTGTATATATTACAGTAACAAAGTAACAAAACCAAGCACTATCAGTATTATATTAGGACAATAAATGAGAACCTGCCAGATCAAGACAAAACTTGGCAATTAGATCCAAGCCAACCTGGTGACCCCTACTAAACTGAAAGAGAAAATACTAAGGAGATACAGTCAATAGAAGAAAAGAATCGTTATCAAACACATCTCATTTAATGCTACTATTTTGTGTAGCACCAACAGAGTTAAATCACAAATATTCAGCCACCAGGCTATGATTAGACTGTAAGTGCTTCTACAGAATTTGCTAAGTATTTACTTCTTTAGAATGATATAGTTTATGTCCTTATTTTGAACTTACAGGAAGTCACATAGAGGCCGGTGAGCAGTGAAATATAGGCCCTCCACAGGAAGGATCATGGGCTAAAATGGAATTTGCTTTAACCCAAGAAATTATACACAAAATAAAATAAAGAGAAAACATCCAACCCCTCTGAGAAGAACAGTGATACATGTACAGGTCAGAAGGACAGTCCCTCCTACCTCCAAGAAAGGCTTCAGGGTAGCAGAGGCCAAACAATGCTTGGGGAAAAGCTCTTCCTCAAATTCACTCCAAATACATTGGAGTACCAAAGCACTCAAACCACCCCAGAGAAAAACTAATCCTTTTCCAAAACATCCAAGCAACTACATGAAGGCGCAAGTAGTTAACAGCATTTGGAGGCAAGAACCAAGAAAAAACAATCAACAACAGCAGAAGTCCAAATATTTAGTGGATATGGAGAAAAGAAATCACAGACTCCACCAACGAATTGCGAGAATATGTAACAGCTCCCTGGGAGCTGCAGCTAGTTGACTCTTCCCAGTTTAAAGACCTTGCCAATATAACTAAAAGAAGAGGTGGAAGAGAAAGAGTCAGTGGTGATATGTCAGAGAAAAGTGAGTCCTCTTTTATAAGCACTGTTGTGGAGAGAGTTTGGTGTACCATTACTGTGAAATCTGAGATCTGTTAGTTTTAACATGGGTTGTTCTTGTGCACTGTCTAGTAGGAGAGATAGTTTGAGTTGCATCAAATTCAAAGCAGCTTTGAAAATCTATTTCAGATTTCTTCATGTAATTTAAAATAATATTGTACACATTATTACAAAGTTTGGACCAGATTTCTGTGCTGTTCCCCTTCAGTTCATGTAAATATACACAGACTAACTCTCAACTATTAGCTGTGATTTTGCAGCAGAGATGAGTGTTGATTACTCACCTGAGAGCCCACTCAGATTTTACAAAAGGATTTCATAAGTGATACAAAGTCCTACAATTCAATCACTGAACTGCTGACTTCACCTGTGTTATATTGAGCAAAAGTGATCTATCTCTGTCCACTTTACAGGATTACTACTATTGCCCTTGCTTGCTAGAGTGCTCAAGGGAAGTGTGTGACCAGGATTGTGCTTTTAGGCATACTCCTGAAAAAGCATATTTGTAACAAGCTGTGTTAAGGAAATGTTGTCGCTGTTGTTGGTTTTCCTGCAGGTGTTTACGATTACTATTTTCAGTAATCTAATTTCAATGAGCTCAATCAGTGCATTCACATTTTTAAGAGCTGTCTCTTTGTAAAATTTGGGTTTATATAATTAAAAAACCCCTTAAATTGGATTACCAAAATAAAGTAGGCAGATGGGTTTAAAACTTGGTATTCATGGAGTATACGGAAAAATTCCTGAAACTTTCAAGGAAATTTAGACTTTCATCCTGCAACAGTTTTGCATGTGGGGCAGGGAGTGTCTAATCAAATTCAAGGCATTATTTCATAACATCACCCTAAGAAACAATAAAAGAGTTCAAGTGTGATACTCAGTGTTATATGAAAACACAATGTAAATAGTTGTTGGCAGGAATGTATATGAGCTACAATGGCATGAGTATTAGCATGCTACACACAAACCATCCTTGCTTTCCTCTTGAGCACTATCTGTCCTAATAATTTTCAGATAATGTAGATCTTTATTAAAAATATTTTGTTTTGCTTTTCTAACTTGATAAACTCATAAGTAACACAACATTTACATCTTAAAGAGGAAGCTCTGCTAGGTGAAGGTTCTGTTTGAATAATTGCATTCATTTTAAGAACTCTGTTGGGATTGGAAATGCTTCATCCTTTACATTACTTAGTCAATGCAACAATTTTTTTTAATCTATTTTTCATGGTTAAGAACAGTGATGCTTTTTTATTTAGATGGCTGACCATTTTGGAATGTGTTCTATAGATTAGGAAAGCATTCTTTACTATTTGCGTGTTGCACTGTGTGTCCATCTCGTTATTTCAGGGGCACGCAAATGACCATAGAAGTGCCAAACATTGTAAATGCTACACTCTGCAAAACAACATAATGACTGCAACCACATTGAAAATCCTTTTTGATCTGAAGAATGTCAGTGAGAATGTGCTCTGTTATGACAGTGCAGGATGCATTCTGATCTCACTGGAGAGAAACATATTTTAAAATGGACTATTAGAAAGCTTGTAAAAAAGGAAAAGTACCTACTTAGTGAAGCAAATGAAAACACTGCTATTGATTTAATTAAAATTGAAGTGGACCCTCTTTACTCATTATCAGTTTGTACTAGACACTATTGTTTGCCTCAAATACTACTGCAAACCACAAGTACTTTCATTGGGATCTCTATAGGACTATTTACTCTTGTGCGATAATCTACTCCACATGAAAAAAGGCATCAGAACTACCTTGATCATTTGATCAAAGGCTGTGTATACTTAGGGACATTCACAGAAGTTCTGGAATAAAGAATTTTTCATATTGTTTTGAACCCAGTGACTGAAATTCAGGACTTCTTAGAACTTTGCAAACACTAATTACCAAAATGCCTTTTCATCCTCCCTGAAAAAAACAGACAAGAACTCGTTGTTCCATAGCGTGGAACAGAAAACAAAGCAAAAGAGGGCCGTAACTTTTTACTTATATAAAGGGATTAAAAGTATGCTGTTCTTAAAAACTTAGACAAAAGGCAAACAGAACTGTTGGGGAATTGGTATTTCTATAGTAATCTGTACAAATTACATAAAATAAGCACCTATAGGCTGGCTGCATTAACCTGAAATGTACAGTCACGTTACTATAGCAGATCTGACTATGGTAACACAGCATCTCTTTCTGGCATCAGAGATTTCATGGACTTCTCAATAAAGGTCTTACAACAATGGTGTTCATCCAACAGCGCTGAAAACAGCAGTTGTGTATCTTAGTGGCTGCTGTAATGATCAACACTTTAAAGGGATAAACGCTCCTGGTTAACCTGATCACTACATTAGGGAAGAATAGTTGATTCAACGTTTTGCTAGCAATTTATTAGAGCTGTGGAACTAAATCTTTCTTATGTCTAACTATGCTACATCACGCCTACCTCCCAGGTACAACTGATAACTCAGTGGTTTTTGAATGCCCGCCTTAAAAACTGTGATGCAGTGGGGCGAGAAGACTATGTTTGACACCTCATAAAAGTCTACTTCTTATCTACTTCTAGAATTCTGCAACTTTTGTTTTCTCCAGCTACAGATAAGAATTTTCAGGGTTTTTTTTTAAATCAGACCCAAATAACACACTGAAAATCTGAGACAGATGTAAAAATTTGAGGCTTCTTTGGAAAATATGCAACAAAATGACATGTAACAATTCTGGACCAGAGAACGAGTTAGTACACAATATGTTGTATTATCTTTGCCGAGATAATAAACAATACCCAGAGAATACAAGTGCAAGGATACATGTGTGTGTATGCATGCGTGTGTTTGTGTCTGTGTACATATGTTTTGATCTATGTACCCCCTGCTACATCACTAAAGATGCCTCAAATGTTTGACTTTCTTATTTCCTTCTTTTTTCTTGATGACTATTATGTCTAAACCCCTGTATTCACTATTCTATTTTCTGTCTGAAAACAATCCTTCTGATTTATTTTAAAATCCAGTATTTTTAATACAAATTCTTTGATCAGTTTCACTTTCCATGGGCAGTTGTTCCTGGAAATCAACAGAGATATAATTAATATATGAGGAATACCCCAGAATACTTCCTTCTTTTTCTGCATTGCAAACAAGGCATTTAGTGGTTATTTTTGGAAATTTTCATTTATCTGGGATCAGAATAGAATGTGGGAATAATAAGAGAGAATAATTTGGGTGAGAAAAAATTGAATACAAAAAAGACCTAAGCTAAAAAGGGAAAGGGATTTGTAAACTTTGGGGTTTCAATATTCTGAAAATTTCATTTTATTGTTTGGTAAACTATTCTATGTCATTTACTGAGAAAACATGCTGGTAGGTGGTCATGGGATATTTCTCACATTATGTTGAATTTACAATTATAATTTTTAGAATGACTATTTAAAGACAGAAAACAAGTGAAATAGGAAAATATTGAAAAACATTTTTTTTCTGGAAAAATCAAGTTATGTTTCTGCTTTCCCATGAATGACTACAAGAGAGCAGAGACAGTTTCACAGTCCAGTGACAAGTCTCTGGTACTAAAGTTTAGCTGATAATTTAGGAGAAGATTCTGAAATCCTGCCATAGTCAGTTAAAGAGAAATCTGCTTTAAGGTTACAATAGTTTTATCTTTGGAAGCATTTCTCAAAAATATCTTCAAAATTAAAAGAATAGCATTCTAAATCTGATTCTGAAAGACATATTCATTTATAAATTTAAATGTCCATTTAAAATGAGAATAACATCACCATGACTTTGCTTAGTATCCTACTAAACTGATCTCAGTTATCTTTTGAGAATGAGTTGAACAAGCAGCAGTATTTTCATATACTTACTACACATTTCAGACAATTCATATCTTCTGTGGAAGTAGCGGAACTTGAAAATAAATTCTTAGCAAACCTATAGCTTCTAGTAAGCTCTTTGTCTGATATCATATATAAAATTCCAGGAAGAAACAAAGATTCAGTAAGGAGGAATTCTTACACAATTTTCTTTTCACCCTACCTGCGCAAGCATATCATTCCTACTCACATGGAATTGCAGGATGAAGGTAAATACATGTGTATGTATCTATATAACTTTAGCTATAACTGTCTACCTATGCCTATCTCTCTCTTTATACACACACCCCCACCCCCTCTTTTTTACAATGGGGGTTGTCAAACACTGGAACAGATTAACTGGAGAGGTGGTGGAGTCTCTGTGGAGATATTTATAATATGGCTGGACATGGTCCTGGAAAACCTGTTCTAGCTGTTCCTGCTTGAGTAGGGGACTTGACTGATGATTCCAAAAGTCCGTTCAACCTAAACTATTCTGCGATTCTCTGTGATATATATTAATAGATAGCTTGTATGAATCAACGTGCCAAATTACTCAATCTTGAGGTCATAATGTCACTTCATAAAACAGTTTTCTGTATGCCACACACCTTATTGCTTTTTTCTGAACACTCTTTACTTCTTTATCCTTTTCAGGATCAGCTCTGAGGAGAGTGTTCCATTGATTTCCAATGTGATATTTGTGTGCTTTATATCCTGTTCATTATCCATTGTACCAAGTTTGCTTTCTTTAATTGATGCTGTGAAGTGCAGAGTTCTCTTCAGCTTGAGCTTCTGCAATGATAATTACTATTTATTCTTTCTGTGGGTCTTTACATGTAGCTGTCTTAAAGCAATTTACCTGTCTTAAACAGCAGCTTTGTCAATTTGTATTTCAAACTAGAAGGAAAAAGAGGTGAAATGATTTTTCATCATGTTGGTGGTACATCTCTAGAGATTGTCAGGATCTTTTATTTTAAGCTAAATGTTTGCTTTTGTTTGTTTCTGCCTCCATCAAAAAGCAGGACAAATCTTAGAAACATACAGTTAAAGTGTGACTTCTTTTATACGATATTTTATCCTGATGTTCTTGTCCTCAGGCAGAAATTCATGGATCTCAGTTTCAGAAAGTCTAGACCTGTGTGATTTGATTGTCTACTTATCAGGCAAGGACAGGAGAGATTCTGGTTAACAAAACTTTGATGCCAAGCAAAGGCATCATTACATAAATGAAAAATGCTTCTTGATACCGCAAAGGTGACATTCTTAACATCACTGAAAGTGTCAACAGAAATTTCACATACTAATTGAGGGCAGCATGACCCTACAACAGGAAAACTTCTTTGCAATCAAATTATACAGGAGGTTAGTACATGCTTAGCTTTGAGCTCTTACACTCTTTTTCCATTGGTACAAGAGTTGCTTTGTGAATCTGATACTGGCCTCAGACTTCTTTTCTAAAATCATTACTCAGAGCCTGTTTTGAAGACTAATCACCTCTGAAGCTATACCAGGAAGGAGGAATATATTCAAATTGATGCTAAAAAGAGTATAAGCACCCATGTGTATACATTGGCTCTAATGGTGAAATAATGGAATCTTATAATATCATTTATTCTGCAGAAGCCTTGTTGGCTAATGGACTGATTCTGCTCTGATGTCAGGTGCAACATAGGCATTAACAACAGCTATAGAAGCTCCTCCTACAGGATAGAATTGCACTGTAAATCTTACTCTTTTCTGTTCTGCAAAAAGCTGTACTTATTTTTCTAAACCATTTCTAACATCAGTAAAGTGGTTTGAACATCTCCTGCAAAACAATAAAACTTAATCACTTTTGTATAGATTCACTGAACGGTTGAACTAAAAAGTAAAGAATTGATCATCTTAGCACCTAATCTTCAGCTAGTAAGGATGATATGGATACTATAAGTTTACATAAGTTTAGAGTGATTGAACAATATTATAAAAAATTCCATCTAAGGTTATTAAACAGGCAGTTAAGGTGTCTAGCTGACGAAATCCCTAAGCATAAATTTTTGAAGGCTGCAGAGTATTTTCAATAAATATCACTGCTTATTTGTCCTAAATTCTTATACTTAATCTCATGTATCTTCTATTGACCATGGTCTTAGCTGTTCAGCTCAACAGACCTTTGGTGTGATCAATTCTTATATTAGGAAAAAGGTATTGACAGTTTTCAAGAAAATTATTTGTATTTCCATGTTTTCTTCTTCAAATAAAACAATAAGAGCATTTCAAATAGTGGAAATCTGAAGGTATGTCTATTCCAAGTAATGCCAGACAGAACAAGACCTGATCTAGTAAACTTGCTAGCACAGTGCCCTCTCTGGACTAATTAGTTGTCTTCTATTGTGAATTAAAGCCATAACATCAATACTGCTCATTAGGAATACCTAAATGCTGTTATATCGATAGACCATTTTTTCAGTAGAATTCTCAGATTAGCCACATGATCCAATTCATAGTAAAAATTTTAGTCTTTGAAGAATATTTAGAGATTTAAGGCCTAAGTCTGTATCTAGCAGGTTAGTTGAAATCATGGTTACCAGGCATGAAAAATAAAGTGTCTAGGATATAATGAAGTAGAATAAAATCAGCATGGTTTTTGCAAAGGAAAATATCATTTATTACTTTTTTTTCTTTGAACATATCTATAAACTGATAGATGAAAAAAAAAATGGTTGACATAATTTAGTAAAACTACTTAAGAGCCTTTGACATGACCTTGAGTAAGATTCTGAAAATGAAACAGACCAAAAGGACCAGCTGTATCCTGGGGTGCATTAAGCACTGTATTGCTAGCTGGTCGAGGGAGCTGATTATCTCAATCTACACTGCACTAGACCAGCCTCACCTCAATTATTAGGTGCAGTTTTGGGTGCCTCAGTATAAGAAGGACATCAAGCTATTAGAATATGTCCAGAGGACAAACCAAGGCCTCAAGGGTGAGACTTACAAGGAACCGCTGAAGTCACTTAGTTTGTTCAGCTTGGAGGAGGCTCAGGGTGACTCCTTGCAGTCCACAGCTTCCTCAAGGATGGCAGCAAAGGGTCAAACCCTGATCTTCTCGCCCTGGTGACCAATGATAGGACCCAAGAAAATGGAATGAAGCTCAGGTGAAGTTCAGATGTGACCTTATGAAAAGATTCTTCACTGTGAGGATGGTCAGTCACTGGAACAGGCTTCCCAGGAAGGGGTCATGGCACCAAGTCTGTCAGAGTTCAGTAAGTGTCTGGATGATGCTCATTGTCATATCTTTTAGTTTTAGGCAGTCCAGCAAGGAGCAGGGAGTTGAACTTGATGATCCTTATTGGTGCCCTCCAACTTGAGATGATTCTATGAAACAAAATAATCTCAAAGGGAATGGCAGCATTGTCCTGAAGAAAAGGCCAAAGAGCACAAGTAAATGACCAGTTAAAAACCAAACAAAAACAACAAACTGAACACAGCAAACACTTTACTGCACTCAAACTTTTATTGTTTAATATCTATCAATAGTTTTGAAAGAACTGTAGGACAGTAGTGACTCTCCTTATTAAAGTTTGCAGATATTACTAAGTCACTTAAGTCAGGAAAGGTCACAGAGGTTGAAAGAAACTTTGGAGAGGCTTAATTCAAGTAGCTTACTCATTAATATAATAAATATTTGCTTTCATGTTGAAAAGGAAAGTTCACACTTTTCCAGCATCTCAGAGGGCTCTAAATTTATGGAAGTAACTCCTAGAGCAGACCTAAAAGTGCTGTAGATTTCTTGATATGCAGCTGTAGTTGTGAGTCTAACAAGAAATTAGGTTACATGAAGACTAATAGGGTACTAACATTGCCATATGATGACTTTCTATAATTAATATTGCCTCATTTGGAGTTAGTTACCTGGCCTCACTTTTGCCATGGGGATAGGCGATCAGGTGGTGGTAATGAGCAGAGGTGGCCAAAAGTACAGTCCTCCCAGGCATCTTCACTTCCTCCCTAGGTTCTAGACCAAATAAGACCCAGTTCTGAAGTTGATCAGAGGACCCACTAAACTGAAATCCCAGGCCGTGGATCTGTAGATGATATCCCTTTGGCCAGATACAGCAGAGTTAAGTAGCCCAAAAGGGTGTCTATATCTATATTCAAAAGGGTATCTACCTGTCTATATATGCCACTACAGGAGCAATGGATCCAAGCAATAAAGTAGAAACTGGAGGCTGCTACCTAGAAAGCAATTTTGCAGAACAAGAACTTGGTGTTTTGACAGGCAGCAAGCTGGGCAGGAATCAGCAATGCTCTTTCACATGGAAGATGACAGGTAGCAGGTTGAGGGAAGAGATCTTCCTCCTCTGCTTGGTACTTGTGAGACTAGCTTGGTGGGCTAAAGAAAAGCTAAGGTCAGCAAGGTAAGTAATGCTGTTTACTTTGACTTTAGTAAGAGATACCAGAGGACATGGCTGATTTCTTGCTGGTGATCAGATGCAGTCTGGTACTGTTTTAATTTTTAGTACAGGTGAGATCATTCAGAATGTTTGACTTAAGTAAACCTAAAGAAAATTTCAGTAGGAATGTATTGCCAAGTGGTGAACTTGTGCAAATAGATGTTTTTCCTAGAAGTGCAGCCTAACCAAATCTGATTTGTTTATTTTACCACTCTCTCTAGGTTTATGTTCATGCCAGCTTCAAAAGCACATCTTCCAAAGCATGGAGTCGCTCATCTTCTTCAAAGAAACAGCTAAGGAAATCTTAAACTTTGACAGAACTTTCACAATGGACAAACTACTTTCAATAAATTAATAAAAAAACTCCCAAACCAAGTAAATGCTATCATGACAAGTTTTCATTTTAAATAGTTACTATGCTCATTGTAAGTAATTCAGAAGAGGTTACATGATGAAATGTGTTTGAAGTTACTGGTGGGTTTTTTTTTTTCAATAGTAAGACTAGCTGCCTAATTTATTCGGTGCCTGAATCTTATTCCTAGCAATGGAAAAACTTCATCAGTTATAACACGATTTTGGAAAGCTTAGCTGAACTGTATATTGTCTATAGAATGCCCTTGGAAACTTAACTTAACTTGCTAAATAAGCAGAATTGGAATGAATAATTTTTTTTTAAATAATAAGACAAAACATAAACAAACAAATAAACTGAAAAGGGATTTATACTGTACTTGAGGGATTTGACCAAAGAATGACAGGGAGGAACTGAAATATTTGTACTATTTGGGGAGGAATTGGATTTAACTAAATCACATAAAGCATTTGCAATTTTCTGTGAGTGACTTTCAAGTCTGTAGTACGCTTGACTGCATCTTACTGGATTTTGTGCTTAAAATGTTTTACTAACAGTCCACTGAGGTGTGAAAGTACAATAAGTTCTTACTGTGGGAGGAAAGGTGCATTTCTTAGGAGTACAGCTGAACTAAAAATAGATTGCTATTTCTCCCACATGAAATACACTACTCTATACAACGGGGTCAAATTTATTTGTAGGTACTAAGGTCCTATCAATGTTCCTTCTTATCAGCTGTGTTAAGTCTTTATCCCAAATATAGTTGATAAAAGAAATCACAAAAACTTCTACCTCCTACTGTCAGGAGGAATAGTTTTGTATAAGATTTAATACAATTTTTGTATAAGATTTAATACACAATCTAAAATAAATAAACAGATAATCAACAACTATAGCTTTCATATATTTCTATTTTTTCTAGTTTGCACCTCACTTTGAGTACTGATCATCTTCTGAGGTACGGCTTCATAATTATGATTATAAATTCTTTCCTTCTTTGTTTGTATGCAATTACTTTTCAGGCTTTATTCAAATTTAGGCAAATAGTACTGTGCCTAAGGAATACCTCACCAAATTATCTGCCTTTGCTTAAGTCCATGTAAGATTTCGTGGCTTGTTGACAAATAAATGATACTGGATTGCACAGGATTCTCAAATCTCAGGGTTTTTTACTTATTTTGACTTTAAATGAAAAAGCGTTGAAAAATCATATTATTTCATTTTAGCAGAAGATGTGGCTCTCTCTTGTCCAGGTGGTGCTCTGAGGCCTGTGGAAATGTACTGGTTTAAAACAAAAACTTCTACAGAACACGGGCATAAACAAAGCCTAAATCTGTCACAATACTGCAAGATGACAACCAGCTAAGGAGAGGTAAATAAATAAATCATATTCAAATTTGCAAACTACCAACAATAACAATAACAAAAACATTTCTGCAACAAAGTCAGTTAATAGATTTGCATGAAACAAATGTGATCAAATGTCTTCTTTGCATATTTGTGGTGATGCTGATTTAACTTAGCCACAGCCATATCATGGTAAGGTGGCCTTTATGTGCTCCACTTCAGACTAAATTGTAGCTAAAATGATGTGTGTTTATTTATGCAAAAGATCTATAGGATATACATGCAGAAGGTAATGCCAACCACAAGTCATCATCTGTGTTGATATACACATTGACTATTTTTCTACTACTTTTGATTGTTAGATTAATGAGGTCATATTCATGTCCTTATAACCAAAACTTATCAGCAGAACTTTTCTTGTTCTAATGTTATTTTTTATAACTTGGTAACTACTGAAAGGGAGAAATTATTGCCATTTTTAGCCATCACACAGTCTGACAGACAGCAGCCATTAGGACCTAAATCTATATTCAAGCATGCTGCTGTTGCTGAGAGCAGAACTTGACCTTTTCAAAGAATATCTGTGTGGTTTTCTTTGTCTTGTCTTAGTTTAAAAGGGGAAGAGGAGAACAGGAGCATACTGAACACTTGCCAGCATGCTGGTGTAATTTTGGATATTCAGAGAAAGTATCCAGATTTGAGAATAATGAAATTACATTTGAATTATCTGATAGATTGCTTAGATTGCATGAAATAATTCTGTAAAAAAACTTAATATGAAAGTATGCTAACATTAGGATAGTTTCAGGGAAATGTTTCTACAAAGTGTAGTCACATAGCCACGCATGTAGCTAGCATGTGAATTAAAGAAAAAAGTCCAGTCTTAGGTTAATCAAAGGTTTGTTGCCAAATTTTGCGAACTTTAAACACAGACAAAGAGCCAGGTTTAGAAAGGAGACATTGTTTATTCTGTGCGGGGTGCAAGATGGAAACTTTCCTCAAATCAAGCACACCAGGGAGTAAAAAGCAAAAGAATTTATACATTGAAATTTACATAAACCCGCCTATCTAATACATAGTTACTACCTACCTAAAGCATGATCATTTAGCTTGTGTGTCCTTATGCAATACTTTTTACTGGGCCTGCGTGGGCCTCCTGGAGGGTCTCTGGTGGTCTTTTGGGAAGGTGCCCCCTACTCAGTTTCAACCAAAGCTCAGTTTAGCACACACTGAACACAAGATCGTGTACCAAATAAAATGGGATCTGCAGCTCCAGCACCAGGTGTTCTTAAAACATTGTCAAGCAGAATACAAAAGCTTTCCATTAAGCATTAAGTAACATCTGCTTAAAACACCTGATGATATCTATTTGTATTCAAAAGATGAGTTAAAGTTGAGAATGATGCCATCAGCTTCCATCTACAACAGAGATCAAAGGAAGGGACAGAATTCTGCTTAAAGACATCAGGATGAATCAAAAAAATACACAGATCATAGTGGGATTCGTGCAAAAAGTAGATATTTTGAACAGAACAATTGTCTCTCTCACCTACTTACATACTGGTGGGCTGTTAAATAATAAAGTAATAAACAGTCAACATTCTTGTTTGTTTGTTTGTTGTGGTGTGGGTTTTGTGATTGGTTTTGTTTTTTGTTTGTTTTCACTTTTAATTACCTAGGAACTTTTGATCACTTCCTCAGAATTCGAGAACTTTCTTTAGTTTGATCAGTTTAGGTGAGGACTAGATGTTAAAGCAGAGGAGGATCCTTTCCTTCTCCTAACTTGGAGAAAATCCCATTCAAGTGTCATATCTCTAAATTGAGAAGAATTCAGTTCACTCCTTCAGTTTCCCAGTTTGCTTTGTTTTTCTCTTTTGTTATCTATTTGTTATCCTCCCTCTGAGAAGGGGATTCAAGATTTTATAAATCAATACTACAAACTTATCATCTAATTTAAATTCTGGCAACAGATAAGAAAATTAGTATTTTAAGTAAAAGGCTTCTATTTTTACTGTGATAGTGGCTCAGAGAATCTCTCTGTACTCTTTGGGATCTATAGTCCTTCAAGTACTCTAAATTATAAGAAAATATTTAGAAATCAGCAGGAGAATTTAGGTTTACTGAAAGATTGAATGAACCTTAGAGTCATGCTTGTGCTTTGGATTTATCCAAAAGGGAAAAATCCAGTCGTTGAATGGCCATCAGAAAGCGCCTTCATCCACAAACATTCATATTTTTTCTGCTTCTCTCTCTCTCAGAGACCATTATTATTTCATATTATGGGCAACAAGGATGGTGAAGGCTCTGGAGGGGAAGCTATATAAGAAATGGTTGAGATTACTTGGTTTCTTCAGCCTGGAGAAGACTGAGGGGAGTCCTCGTTGCAGTTTTCAACATCTTCTTGAGGGGAAGCTGAGAGGCAGGTACCAATCTCTTCATTCTTGTGACCAGTGAGAGGACTTGAGGAAATGGCAGGAAGCTGAGTCAGGAAAGGTTTAAGTTGGATATATGGAAAAGGTTTTTTCCCAAGAGGATGGTTGAACACTGGATTAGGCTCCTCAGGGAAGTAGTTACAGCACAAAACCTGACAGAACCTAAGAAGTGTTTGGACAATGCTCTCAGACATATGGCGTGATTCTAGGGGATGGTCCTGTGCAGGGCCAGGAGTTGGACCCAATGATCCTGATGGGTCCCTTCCAACTCAGCATCTTCTGTGAGTCTATGATTCTATCAGTTTACATTTGGACTAGACTTCATATATGCTGATCTAAACTCACTTAATGGCTTTGCCAAACTTGTTCTAGATTACTGATTCTATGAGTGACAGGAGACTTTACACCACTCTGGGGTTTTGATAGAGCAAACATGCTACCTGTAGGAGAACTTGTGGCCCTTAGGGAAAAAGTAGCTGTGTCATGACTTATATCTATGGAGGGCATTAATGAAAGTGAGATATGTATAATCGTACAATTTTTTACAAGCCTGCTTTGTGTGATAAAAAAAACCTCTGGAAGAACATACCTGACAAACAAACCTCAAATGAAATTCTGAGCATGTGGAGTAAAGTATAATCCATTCTAAATTCCCATGGCTTTTCTTCTCCATTAATTTGCAGTTGCTGTAACCACACATCCCTGTTTATGCTCTGCCTCTATGGAGCAGGCATATGGGATTATTTCACTGGAGCTGAGTTTAAAACTACATTAACATCTTAGGTCTTGAGATATGTTGTATCAAGAATTTTTCAGTTAACCTGTGGGTCACATAAAAAGCCTACAATTTGTGTCCCCTGAGAAATGCATTATTCGAGTTGCATATCCCTTCCAGAAATGTGCAAGGCTTAATTAATTAGTGATTATTAACTGTTCGGGGTTTTCAGATAAAGAGTACTGTATAATTACTTAGATTTACCATTGCGTTTATTGATGATAACCAGGTTTTCCCTCTTTCTTACAGGAGAGGAGACATACATAATGATTACAACTTGAATTTCTGACTACGAAGGTGGGGATTTTCCTTGCCTCTTTTTCATTTTCTTCTACCTAGCTTCAAGTTTAAAATTCTATTTTTCTTCACTAGAGAATGAAAAATTTGATTTACAGGACAAGCAAGAGATCAGGCCCAGCCAAGATAGGTTTAGGAAAGGCAGTTTCTGCTTGACTAACCTGATCTTTTATGACCACGTGACCCACCTGGCGGATGAGGAAAAAGCTGTGGATGTAGTCTACCTGACTTCAGAAGAGCTTTTGATATTGTCTCCCAGAGCATTCTCCTGGAGAAACTGAAAACTCATGGCTTGGACAGATGCACTGTTTTGTGGGCTAAAAACTGGCTGGATGGCCAGGCCCAGAAAGTGGTGGTGAATACCGTATCCAGTTGGCGGCCAGTCACCAGCAGTGTTCCTCAAGGATGAGTACTGGGGCAAGTCCTGTTTAATATCTTTATCCATGATCAAGATCAGGGTATCAGGTGTATTAAGTTTGTGGACAACACCACATTGGGCAGGAGGGTTGATCTGCACATTTTTTCCAACGGTTTAATGCATGAACTAGCATGCATTAATCTGCTAATTGCAGATGCTGTGGATAGTAATATTTATATGATTTCAAAGTGGATGGTCAAGTTAATGAAAAAAATCCACTGAGAACTATTAAATACAAAAATACCATCTTTGGATCAAAAATGAACTTCAAATTGTTGGAGACTGGGAGAATATCAGCATGTTGTTTGCCTAATCTTATACTCTTCCCTAAGTGTTTGGTCTTGGGTGCTGTTACAGACAACTGCTGGATGACCACGAACTTCTACTGGATATAGCTATTCTTCTGGCCTTATGGCAGACTCCATATAGTTACTTACCTTGCTACAGGAGAGAAGAGCTTAAGTCTAGCACTCAGCATTGTTTAGGAGATCTGTTCCAACAGGTTTTCAACACAATTTTTAAGCTACTTGAACTGCCTGCCCCTAGCTTAACCCAAACAGAATTATTCCTAAAATGGCACCTCACCCACTCCTCACTACTTTCTTTGCTTAAGGGGAATGAGGTCAGTTTAATTTACTGGGCTCCACCTTGTATAACGCTGTGTAAGCAGGTTTTGTGAACTACTGTGCCATAGCTAGAAGTGGATATAAAATAACAATATTTCGTTGTTAGTTCCCAGAGAAGATATACTTGAAGTCTGGAAGAAGAAAATTTGAAAATCAATATGCCATTTAATTGCTTTTATTTCCTCAAATGACTGACCAATGAAAAAGCCATTTTGTTTTTAATGTGGGTTTTGGTGAAACATATCCTCAAACAGAAAGAAAGAAAAATCACAGACCTTTAATTTTCACTCCCTCTGGCTTTGTATTGTTCTGGAACTACTAAGTCTTGTAGCATCCAAATTGTCAAAGTGTTTGTATGAAATGTAAGATTTGAAATCCCTTAAGTAGTTGTAAATCAAAGCTGTCCCATAATTTACAGTACATTTATTTAAGAAAATTGTATTTATATAGTATCTTTTAACCCAAATAGTTTTTACAAACTGGATTCACTTTCACCAGCATTGAGATTCAGTCATCTCTGAGAGGTTAAGAAGCTGGAAAAATGCGACTTGAGTTACACAGGAGCAAACTAACCTACTGGCTAATACTCTTAAGGCAAATTTCCTCATGAGACCAACTGTCACATCATTTTCTTCTGCCAAGAATGTGGTTTTTTTCAGTATTTTGGCTCTTTTTCTTTCCTTGTATGATCATATCATATCATATCATCTGTGTTATTTATCTACATCAGATAAAGTGATGAACAGAAATCTCCTTCCAAGCAAGTGAATTTGCCAAATTTTTTTGTGACCTAGTGGCAAAGGAGAGTCTTGGAGAGACGTATGCCCCAGTTATGTGTGTCTCCTACTCCTTCCTCCTGCTGGATTTTTCTGAGCTTCCCTATTTGAGGATCTGCCCTTAGCACATGCAGAAACTGAAATCCACGTCCCACTCCTGTCACTTCTTTTATCTTTGGGGTAAACAGCGTCAGATGATACAGCACACAGACCAAACTGCCCCTTTTTATAAGATCATTTAAATGATATAAATATATACACAGACCAAGCAATTGGAACGCTTATACTAAAGAACAGGGCAGACATGTCAAGCAGTTCATTCGTCTTATCCTTTGATGTGAAAAAATAAAGTAGTTTTAAAGAATGAACTGTGGTTAAAATGAGATGAAACTTGAGTTTACCTGATCTGAATAGCCACGTAAGTCCACTTATTTAGATAAGCTGTACAACAGGAGACATTATATTGGAAATTAGAGCTTTTCAATATTTAAAAAAAAAATAAAAATCTTTCAAAAGATGTTACGAACAGCATGAAGGGAATTTGCCTTGCTGAATTCAGCATGTTTCAAGAATAATAGCACAAATATTTTTTCATCTGTTAAAATTGGTGTTAAAGAAAGGTATATCATTACCTGATACTTGTCATTCAATATTTGTTGTTCTCCCGTTTAAGATATTTCCGTCTCTCTAATAGGAGCAAAACCGAACTGACAGATTTAAAGGATCACACCATACATTACAATTAGTGGAAATACAATGTACAAATAATTCACAGACATAGCTTCTATGAAATGTGTAACAAATGCAGTATCAGAAATCCGTGATTTTTTTCCTTGTTTTAGCAATTCATCTAGTATTAAAGGTGACAAAATTACTCATATACAATGGGCTGCCGGAAAGGTGGTTAGCTCAAAACCTGTGGGCTGGTATCATTTCAATGATTGTCTATAATTAATATGATTGTAGGAAAATTTTGGATAAAATGTAAGATAGTGCAAGCCCATTTCTTGAATGGAGGTAATTATACATTCTCTAGGGTTTTGATCTGATTTCCATGCATACACATCTGCATATTACTAAACTAAAAATCACCTTTGTGTCCTGATAGTGATAGGGGATTGTATGCAGAGCTGTTGAAAATTTGCTTTATGAAGAGGCCATTAATACATTAGGAGGTATTTAACACGACAGCTGAGAGATGACTTTCAAACATTTACTTAGACTGGAGCACCAACTGTTGGAGGCTCTCCAACTAAACCTTGTTTTGCTTGGTGTTTAGCAATATAAGTTTGCTTGGCATTCCTCAGTGGGGATTGAAGGACTCTGGATGTGACTCTTTCCTGTATTTGAGTGACCAATGTTTGTATGTTCTACAGAATCCTCTTCTGGGTCTTCTCTAGGTTAGATCTTGTGACGTCTGCATCTTTCACATCATTTTGACAGCTTCAGTAATTACACTCCTGCATCCAGCCTTTGGGTGCCAATGATGAGCACTGCCTGCAATGACTGCAGAGCCTGTGGCAGCCTGCCTTCTCCAAAGTTATATCTAAGGCTTCTGTCTTATCCCTACAGCTTCTCAGGTTAAAGTAAAATTTTAACAGATGAATGACTTTGTTCCTGCTCCTCCTGTACAGTGAGTGGTACCTTGCAGACTCTTGAACTTTTAGACCAGACTGCAAACAACTAGGGCTGTTTACTATTGCAAACAATATCTGCTTACTATTTTAAGCAACCTGCATACTTACATGCCATATAACATCTCTTCTGCCTTGTCTTGTAGGGTTCAGTCTGTCTTTTAGTATAAAAGGAAATAAAATAACTAAGTTCAGATACTTTCCCATTTCAAATGACCATGAATTCATGCAATCTTCTAGTGGAAGCCATCCCTGCCCATGGTAGGGGGATTGGAACTAGATGATCTGTAATGTCCCTTCTAACCCAAACCATTCTGTGATTCTGCAGGTATTTTCTGCAGAAAAATTTCTGTTAAAAGTGAAATTCTTTTTCTCAGCACTTACACTCTCAGGTATTTTCTTCTAGTACTTTGGCATGTAATTCCTCCTTGAGATAGATAAATTTTCCAATAACAGACATTTCTTAAAAAATATTAATCCAGAGATTAACTCTTTGCAGTTAAGATTGCTATATCATCTGCAGTTTTGTACTTGCTCAGGTTACTTAGGGATTTGTTGTGCTTTTTTTCTGAGATCTTACCCATATTGTCAATTTGTTGTTTACTGCTTCTAAATTCAGTGTGTCTTTTACCTATTTTTTTCCTATTGATTTTCTAAATCACAGCACTCTTGAGCTGTAGTCTTGTTTTCTGTCTGATGTTTGTTTGAACAAATACTGTACACTTGGTGAAGAATATTTCTTTCAACATAGCAATGTTTTTCATACCATTGGGGACATTTTTAAGTGTGGATCTATGATTGAACATAAGAGCACAGGAACCCAAATTTTTCAAACTGAGAACTGTGGGGGGAGATGGCAGGCCCATGGAACCCCCGGGCCCCCTGGAAGTAAAAGAGCTAGAAGCATTAAAGGGAGTAAGGCCATTCCTGTGAGAGAAGTAAGAGATAACTGCACATTCCCATGGAGACAGCCCTGAGAGTTGGACAGTGCAAGGTCGAGCTGTATAACAAACTGCAGGTGTTGCATTCCTGGGTGTTTTGCAGGAAAATGTTTATAGTGTGTGTGTATGGGAAAGTGGAACTTGGGACCTAATAAAAGACTGCCTGCTGCGCTGAGCAGGCAGACATCTCTTTGTCTCGTTACCCTTGTGTGTGTTGTGTGTCATTCTTCCCCCCCAGGACCGAGGCCTTCGACAGATACCCAGCGACAGAGAACATTGTGCATATTTCAGGTAAAACGTATTTTCCAGTGCTTACAATATTATAAATGAAAACATTTATAATTTAGAGGCAAAAATCTGTACAGAAAACACATATAAAGGGGTTTAAATTCATGAAGGAATTTAATAAATAATTCCAAGTTACGCTATGTAATTTTCATTTGCCATGAGGGGGATTTTCAGGCTTTTCTGTTTACAGAAACCTAAATATCTTTTTAAATTGTACTTTTTATCATAAAGCTTATCATTTTATATCAGATATCTGATGTTTTTTGAATAGTGTTTCACAACATTTTTATTTTCCTTCCAGGATGGCTAATTGTTATTCTTCTAGCTTTCTTTTGTTAGGGAATAGTGCTGAGAATATTGATATTTCTGTTGTCCTATCTCCTCAGTTTTAGTTTCCCTGATTTTCTCTGTTTCTGCTGTGTTCAATGAATCACTCACAGAGTTTATGCTCAGCAGGAGAGAGGCTGACTTGGTGACATGGGGCAGCAGAGTGCTGACCACTAAGCCCTGTGGGCTACTGTTGTCACAGGGCTCTGTATTGCCCTGCTCAGTGAGTCTGTCTCCACAGTAGGAGGATTTGCATGGAAAGACTACTTCACTTTATTTGGAATTTTTAAGTGGAATTTAGTTTTCACAGAATATGTCAGATTGAAGAGAAATGGCCTGAAGTTCAGCCTCTTGCTGCTATTGTAATCCTTTGTCTTTCTGTTAAACAAGCTGTCCAACATGTCAGTTATGACAGGGGTATCTGTCTGCAAAGAACTGCTTGCAAACCATCAATATTTGAGATTTGAAAAAGGGACCTCAAAGATGACACATTCTCCACTCTGCCAGAATGCCAACAGACCTCTGTGCATCCAGTTGTGTGTGACTAATATCACAGGATGTCACAGGTTAGTATCAATGTGGACAGACGTGGATGGCAAAAACAGTGGACCATAACATCCCTGAGGGAAAAAAAAAAAGGCTTTGATAATATAAGAAAAATCCTATTCCACATGGTTGGGAGAACAGCTCACTACGTGCAGTCTGGTGCATGGTCCTTGAACCAATGATTAACAAAATAATGTAATCTGTCCTTTTGACCAATATTGCATGTGGAACAATGTACAGGAGACAAAAGCAAGGCTGCTTTCATTGTTACTTAACATTTTCATGTGTATTTATTTCTGGCATATGGTGCTACTCTGACAGTTTTTAGAAGATGAAAGCTTGTTGGCAGAATCTATCTGGTCTCACTCTCTGACCTTGAAGAAAACAGTCACCATATGCATCTGGTAATCTTCAACTTCTCAAATAAGTAGACGTTTTAGAAACAGAGAGTTATTAAAGTGTGACATAACAGAAAATAAGTAAAGGTCTTTTTTTTTGTCGTGTGTGTTTTACATTGTTCATCCAGTGATTTATAAAGCATTAATCTTGATCTATGACAGTTGAATACAGAAAGGAATTAGCTCCTCATTCTCCAACCTCACTTTCAATGTTCCTAAACATTGCATACTAACTGAGGCAGTGAGCCTTGCTGTGAGGAGGCTGAACACAGTGCTGTGTGTGGTACCAGCCCTCAGTTTTCATAATCTAAGCAGGTCTGTCATCTCTGTATTTTCCAGTTTCAGCAGAACTTGACAGTCACTTCATCCCTACAGTCCCCTATTCCTCTAGCATTTTGTGATAAGCCTTAAGTCTTGCATAGTACATGAGCTCATTGAAAGAAGGAGTGAAGAACGAGAAGGATTATTCATTGTTCCTGTTAGATGTAAATCCTTTCAACAATGGCCTAGCAGGAAAGCAGTGTTACTTCACAGGGAAGTTTACTTTGGACAGATGTGCTTAAAAAGGCTGCACTTTATTCTTTAACTACACTGAGCAATCCCCTTTCCTTCTTCTCCCCTCTGCTTCTCACTCACTGTTAAGGACATTGCTTATCTTAAGGAAATCAGTAGTGTTACCCTGGTTTTGCAGTGTGGTGACTAAAACTATCTAGACTGCCAAGGCTTTGCATCAGGAGAGGCAACTGACAGACTTGGGAAAATATGTGTGTTGTGTGACACTGACACAGGTACCAGTAACTCTACAACCACGGTATGATGGGCTGCTCCCACATGGATGGCCCCCACGAGAAACTTAACCATCACAGTTCTGCTCTGTAAGTATGACAAGTGTTCTGATCGTTCACTTTGACGTCAGATTCTGGGAACATTTTTAAGTCCATTTCATATTGGTCTTCAAAGACCCAAAAATAGGTCTAGTAGGAAAAGTGTATCATATCTGAAGAAGACATGATTTCTATCTGAAGTTGGAAAATCATGTACATATTTGCTAGAAACTGAGAGCAGTTTTCAGATACAAATCTTTGAATTTCCCTGTCATTATAATTAGGAAAGAGTAATCTGTAGCATACAGTATTGTATGCTGGATTTGTTTGGTTACAGTTTTCTGTTTGTTCTTCCTAACTATTTATGAAAAAGTTTGGTTCTTTTTATTAGCCTTTCCCCTCAGGAGGAGGACTGAGTGATCTAATAGGCTGTTTCTATTTATGACTTCTAATTCCATGACTAACAATTTTTTTGATAGAAAGGAGAACATCAAAAGACACCTCCACAGAACATCAGAATATCATTTTCTATTATAACAACCATATATGGAATATTTTCAGAATAAATTTCTACTAGTGTATTTCAGAAGGACAGCTTTGTTGCAATTTGTTGCAAAAAGGTTGTTTGCAATTTAAAACAGATCAAATACTAACTGAGATGTAGTACTCTGCTTTCATTGTCAAGTGGGAGAGGAGGTAATGTTAGATAGTGCCCTGAACTTGGCTTCCTGACTTACATAAAGACTTCTTCTCTTGCTATTTTATGTAACTGCTCATCCTTATTTCCTACATAGTTTTAAAAAGTGGGCCAAAGGAATGCATAATAAAAGCAGTAATTTCCTCTCTATTCAACAAAATTGACAGCTTTTGCAAAACTCCGCAATTATCGATATTTTGCTGATCTGTGCTTGCTGCCAGAGTTATGACATTCTCCACCATCACCATATATTTCCAACTAGGTTTCAAAACCCTGTGTGCATCTCTGGTTAAAGAAACGGAAGTCACAGTAGCTCTTACCTAAAGAAGGCTTTGTAAGATAATTCTCACAAGTAGTTACAAAAAGACCTAAGCTTGAATAGTTTTCCAGGTTTGAAAATACAGGGCTGAAATCAAGTGCAGCTCAAGAGAAGTAGTTGGCAATGCCCAGTGCCTGAAATAAATGAGAACGAAATCATAGAAGTGTAGCTAACACTTGAGTGGCCAAGGCCCTGTTAGTTACTTTTCCTCTCTGTAAATGTGCTCCCTCTTTCTCTCCCTATGACCTATTTTTTGTCGTTATCTCTTGCTCTTTTTCTTCTTGCTTGTTGAGAAAAGTTGATTTATATTGGGCTACTAGATTTATTTGCTAGGAAGAAAAATTTTCAGAAGGATTACCCAGATCAGAGAGCTTAAAGATTCTGTGCAGACACTCGTTGCGATGAGATCCAGTTGCTCCTCAACACAGCCATCTGTATTCCAAACCTTACAAGATTTCCCCAACTCCTTTTGCCGAGTAAATGGTTTGCAAAGAGCAGGGTGGAAAAAGCACAACTGCCTTCTCCAGTTCATGAATTTCACAATTTTTCCATGTTTTGGGGTTTTAAGATGAGCAACTACAACTTTCTAGTCGATTTGCATACAGAAACAAATGTAAAAGACAAACACACACATACTAGCCATGAAATGTGAAGCCATGTAAAACTCACTGTATCACAGATTTGAAACTCAAGCTCATAATCATATTCATGAAAACAACTTCTTTCCTTGTTTCTTTGTGTGACCTTTTTCAAATAGGATGATTTTCCAACATACATCAAATGTCACAGTGTTTTGAAAGACCAAAAATGGTTTTCATTTGCAAAGGTACTTCAGCATATCTTCAATGGGACTGTGCACCTACTTCAGGCTGTACATGCACTTAAATACTGAACTGAATCAAGGTCTTCAGGAGGAAGAGAAATCCCAGCTGCTCAGACCCTAATTTTCTTTCTTTATTTTGAAAGCTGAGCAATTGAGAATTGATAAAGTAGCATTTAAAGAGAAAAAGCCTGCATATGATTTATATGGTATTCTAGAAGATACATTAGAAAGAGTTATGGAATGCAATCAATCACTGCCTGGATTACTCAAGATACTAAAGGCTTTTTTCTACTTTCAGCAAGTAAGAGGACAGATCAGGTATTAGTATGGCATATTTGTCTAACTGATGGCATCATTTTCTAGCACTTTTTCTTGATTTATATTCCTGTGTTTATCCAATTTCCTTTATAACACCATCCAAAGCAGAAACATTAGGTATTTGTTATTTAACCTCTATGATACCTTCAGCAATTGGCAGAACAAACTGGACTCATATTCTTATTGTTGCTTTAGATGACAATTTGGCAAAACTGAAGGACTGCAACATTCAATTTATTTACTGTTGTTACTATAAAAATAAGGATAAGACATTTTTGGCCTTAGAAGAAATTTGATTCTCCTTACTAGCAAGAAAGGTTGACTGAAAAAAACCTCCTGTTCCCAGTAAAATAAGTAGGAATTTTGGCACTGACATGCAATGTGAGGAATGCTGGTTCCTAGTTCATGAATTTCCTGGTATCAGACTGAGCTGCACAAGAGTCTGGGAACTGTAGGCCAATGTAGCTTATAATTTATTTAACAAAGTATGGAAATTTATACTGGAGAAAGATAATTCTATTCCCTAGCTGAGGGGTTTCTGGTTATCTCACAGCCAGCTGAGAGATAGTGATTTCACTGCAGTCTGTCCCTTGCGACTTCAGTTTGCAATAAAAACAAATAACTGACTGACAAAAAGCCCACTGTGCACGCCAAAGAGATGGGATTGCCACAGAATCAGCCAAATGCTCATGCTTATTTTCCAAATTAATTTTTTTCTTCTTTCTCAGTGTACTATATTTGATGGCAACATTGCGTAACATATAGCATGACAGAAATACCTTGCAAACTTTGGGACTCTAATATGAGTCACTCTAATGTGACCCATCCACCCAACCCGGTCAGTTTCAAGTCTTGTCTTTGCTTTACAGATGACTCAAGTTACCGCTTGGGGGTTGGTCCTAGCTAGGGAAGTATTGAAAACATTGTCTCTTTTACTCAGTCTATTACCTGTCCAAGAACAAAAGTTGAATTTTTATTTCATCATAATT
The DNA here is from genome assembly GCF_009829145.1 of Chiroxiphia lanceolata. Classification (NCBI taxonomy): domain Eukaryota; kingdom Metazoa; phylum Chordata; class Aves; order Passeriformes; family Pipridae; genus Chiroxiphia; species Chiroxiphia lanceolata. The sequence goes on from NC_045637.1 coordinate 72,122,646, forward strand.
TAAAAAGGCCACAGTAATGTGTTAAAGTAGATGAAAGTTATAAAATTCTATTAGACTCCTAATGCCTTCTCATAACTCCCACATGTATCCACATGTATCCAATAGGGCACAAAATTTTCTTCACCGTATCAGCACAAAGGAATTTCTAAAGTAGAATGTATTATTGCAGCAATAAAAATGATGAGCTGCATCAGTAGAAGGTCTTAGAGCTCTAAGTGAACTGGTGACATACTTTGTACCTTTTAGTTCAAGTACCGTCTCACTGTGGTGCAGCCATTCAGACCAGATTACCTTAACGTAAGCAGAAAAGACATAACCTCAGAGATATATTTGACAAAGTAGAATATGTTGAACTTTACTGTCACATTTTGCAGCAGTGGTGATACTAGAGCAACAGTACATAGGAAGCACAGTTATGTTAAACCTAGGCTGTACTTGACAGAGTCCTACAGCAGAAATGATATGAAATTGTTGTCTATCGCTCCCAATCCCCTTATAAACACATCTGCCCGGGCCTAAGCCAAATCCCCCAGAAGTCAGACAGTTCCTTTGATGAAAGGAAGATGGGTGTTGGGTCCAAAAAACCACTTAATTGGGCATCCAGTGTAGTTGATATTTATTTGTTATTCTGTTCCACTGTATTCACAACTGGAATAGAAGTTATATGACTTATAAAAAATTTAAAAAATGCAAGATATTTCTTTGTCCTTGGTATTTTGAGTATATCTAAACTCTTTATTCTGACTATGAGGGCTAAACCCACCAATATTTGCAAGATCCCCAATAAAATCGACAACGTTTGCATAGGAAATCTCCAATAAGAATTACTCAAAGAAGGTGACAGATTTGGTGTAGAGGTGGCCAGTATTTTGTACTGACCTATGGGAAATTCAGTTTTCTGTTATTACTAAATACATTGGAGGCGATATTCTGGCTCTCAGAGTTAAGTGGTGCCACTGCTAGGGAATCCCATAAACTATCTTTTAAATATGTTCCCAGCAGCAAATTTGCTACAACAGTCAAACATAACTTACTAAAGAGAATCAATAAAACTTCAGTATGAAAAAGGTAATGTACTACACTGTGTACCATTGGCTAGGAGGCTCATTAGGACAAGACATATGGAAAAGGAATAGTAAGACCATACCCAATGGATAAGGTGTTATTCTCACTGAATGAAGAGCTCTATCAAATAGAAACTACTTCCTGAGATGACTTTGCTGCCCTTCACTGCAGAAGAACTTTAGGAACATACTTTGCTTTTTCTTCTCTCCCTCAGTGAGCCGGTAATTGTAGACTGAAAAATTTTCTAATCTCAGTCCCAAAAGGATATCAAATGACTCAAGGGATTTATGCAAGTTAAGCCCAGTACAACAGTAACTAGCCTTGCAGGCGTGGGAGAAAAAAATTAAACTTGTCTTTTCAAACCTCTTACTTGTGAGAAAATTTAGGGTCGTGGATAAAACCTCCTGCCAGATCTTTCCAACCATTCACATGAGGTTAAAAAAAAAGGAATTCAGTTGTCTTCTGTGATAGATATGATCTTTACCAGAGAAAGCCATAGCACACTTCAAGATACAGACCAATTCTTCTTTGGTTTTAACAGACTTAGTTTCTCTGCTTCACTAGTCCGGGGATAAAATGAGAAAGGTTCCTTCTCTATGTGCCTGGGGTTGTCCAAACCCTAGAGGCAGCTGAGCGTAACAGTAGCAGCAGCATATGATAATGTACATTTTTCTGATAGGCCGTCTTTTGTCATGAGCTACATAATGCAGAAGCAGAAAGGCACCCTGCCTGGTTTATCTGAATCTATGCCAGATTTGCTGGTAGAGCTCGTGCAGCCAGAGGATGCAATTTTGCCATGTTCCTAGTCTTATAGCTAGGGCAGCAATATCTTGTAACATATTTAACTTTGGGGAGCGTTTTTTAATTTCCTGTTTCAGTATTTCGCTCTTTTCTCGGGACAGAATGAAAGCTATCTCTACCTCGTTATAGTATTTCTTTGCAGAAAGAGAATCTTTCCCCTAATAGTGGTTACAAATACTCCTATAAAATTTAGTCCAGTGTTCTGCACATTTTTTGTAAAGGATAGGCTACTGAAAATTTCAGATTACTATTGTACAACAAAAACCATATTGCATGACTGCTGACTAAATAATTGCATCTCTTATAGTACGTCTGTGATGATGATAAACTGTTTGTCTTACAATAACCTTCAAGCTATGCTCTTCCTATAGCACTCTGTTGTCAGAAACCCAGAGTTTGGATTGATGTAATTTGACATGGTTCTGATGAGATTCTGGGAATCTAATGTGACAAACAGACATGAACAATACAACCCTTCCAGCTAACTAGTTTTGTGAAGAACTATCTAGAAAAAAGCAATATCTTGGAAAATAAATGGTACATTGAAAAAACGGTAAATATCCTAGCTCAAAAACATCTCTATTAAGTAATGCAGAAAAAAAGTCAAAATTCAGAAATGCTAAAGAGATTGTATGAATCCTCTTAGCTGTGACTGTATCTTAGATATCTGTTAATGAATATCCACATAAGGTTTAATACTAAGTTAAAATATCAAGCTAACAACATACTAGCTATGTATGTATATAAACCCAGAATCTTACCTCTGTGTTGGACAGATATCTATCAAAGTTGATAATAGCAAACTTTGAAACTGATATTTTCTTTGAAATAAATAGTTATGATATAAACTGTTTTATATATAAATTTCTACCCCTAAATGAAATCTCTATTGCCTATTTTGAAAACATTCACTAAAAAGATCTCTTGAAGGAAAGGGATTTAAATTATAATTTTGCACATGTATACAGTAAGGTTACCCTTATTTAAATTTTCACTTGTAAACTAGTGTCAGAGTGAATATCTATCTCCTAATTGCCAGCAAAAAAAATTAAATTATTGTATTAGTGGGTCTTAGAAACAGCTTTCACTGAAGCAAAAATATTCTTACTGCTTGCTTATGATGACATAGATAACCTTAAAAATAAGAACTGAGTATAAATGATCAAAATATTTTCATGCAGAAAGAAGCCATTCATCTCAAGAAGCTGTTAACTCTGCAGCTATATTGGCGGCAATTTAGAAGTCTCTATTTTTAACTAACTACAGAAGGATTCAAGTATAATGCTTTATTTTCTATCTACTGATACCTATGTGCTTTCCAAATATATTTTTGTATACTCAAGTTTGATGAACAACCCTATTGATCTCAAACTTGCTCTGTTAATATCTTTTGTATTGGTATTATGTATTGCTAAGGAAAATCTGTAATACTTTGAAAATGAGAGACACTGGAATAAGAAATAGATAGAAATGAAGTACAGCAAAGAACAGAGTTTGGCTTCTACTGTCTGCTCCTGCTTGAAGCCCTACACAGACTAAGTATGCATATATATAGATATATATATATTTATATTTATATACATATATGCACACCTACACTATATATACATACATTTATATATAACTAGAAATAAATATATAGAGACAGTTGCAAGCAAAGCTGTGATGCTAGAACTAAAGCAAAGCTCAAAGGAACTGCCACAGGAGGCTCATTTCACTGCAGTATAGTGTGTCTTGTACAGGGTTTAGGCCACGATTGAGTCAAGAGGGTAAGAAAGCATGGAGCTCAATACACTTTCTGAAGAGCTCTTCATCTTCCTCTTTACTCGTCACTCCACATAAGAGGGTGTATATTGTGCCTGTCTGAGATGGAGTTCACTTTCCCGTAGCAGCCCTCACAGTGCTGTGCTTTGCATTGGTAGTAGCAGGGCGTTGATAACACATCAGCGTTTTGGCTCCTGCTGAGCAGCACTGGCACTGGCACAGCATCAGCGCTGTCTCTCCAGCACTGTCCCCGAATCAGCAGCCTGGGTTCCTGGGCAAGATCCTGGGAGGGGACATAACTAGTCCAGCCGACACAAATTGACTAAAGGGATATTCCATACTATATGACATCTGCTCAGATATGAAAACTAAGAAAAGGAGAAAGAAGGGGTGGCATTGGTTATTTAAAATATTTGCCTGAACCAACCACTAATGAGTGCTGAAGCCCCACTTCCCAGGAATTGGCCAGACATTACTTGCTGATGGGAATTAGAGAATAAAATTATTTTTTTCCTCTTTGCTTGAGCTCATGAAAACTTTTGGTTTTGCTTTAGTAACCTGCCTTATCTCAACCTATAAGTCATTTTCCATCTTATTTTCTCTCCTCCGTCCAGCTGAAGAGGAGTAGTGATAGAATGGTTTAGTGGGTACCTGTCACCCAGCCAAGGTCAACCCACCAGAGTGGGACATGACTATCTAATTTTAAACAAATAAAGTGGAGCTTTTTGTGGTCTCACAGAACCATTCAGAACCATTCTGAAACACCCCAGGAAATGAGCAAAACAATTTTCATGTATTGTACACATTGTAATTAATTTTCTTATTTGAGATATAACTGATTTTTTTGCAGGAACAAAATTGTATTGACAGGACAGGCAGATAGCATAGTGGTATGACTAGAAAAAATAAATGGAAACCAATACTTATCCCTTCTGTTAATCAGTCATTCATTTGATAGGACGAGCTACAAGAATGCTCAATAGTACAGGAAAATGAAACAAAGGATTGTGAAAGACACGAAGTCTAGGTGAATTTTATTCCAGGTAGCACTACTAGCAAAACTTCTCTGTAAATCATGCAACATTTCCCACAAGATTATAGATTTATGGTCTTATTCCCTTGTACATCACTTTTCCACAACCAATCATTTTCATTGAATGTTTGGGTTTTACTCTCAAACCATTTATTTTCATTGAAGACACCAAAAAGAACCAATAACACATGTTCCATATTTGAAGACTGAGGAAGATTCAGAAAATTTCATATTTGAAAGGGTGTACCATCATGCTTCCACTTCTGCTTTCCTACTTCAGTTAGAACAAACACTGACAAAAAGAGGAAAAGATGTAGTTAACACTAAACTACAGTTCAAATACTGGATGTTTTTGGAGGCCTCATACTGAAGAAATTTCAAGATGTAAAAATCACAATTGTTTTTATACCATGAAATAACTGTCTAATACGGAGTTAAAGTAGAACAGTAGGCAGATTTCCTTCAATGTGGGTTTTCGGTTGGTTTTTTTTTTGTATTTGGTTTTGGTTTTTTTTTGTTTTTTGAGTGGCAGCAAATATTGGTTTTAAGAGAGACTTTTTTTTCCTTTCACTTTTCTTTAAATGGTTTTGCCACAGTACTTGATAGAGATAGTTATGCTTATAAAGATAAAATGAAAGTGGTGATCAGAATGTATAGTGTTGACAGACAGATAGACCTAACAGGAATACTCTGCCAAAGAAGTAAAATTGTAATATTTCCCATTGGTAAGCAATCATCTTATTCAATACATTTTAAGTAAGTCTGAAATAAGTTATCTTCTCTCAAGAACACCTTGCATACAGTAAACTTCCAAAACTTCCCTGGATCTAACGCCTACACGCAAAAACATTTACTCAGAAATGAGACAAAATGTATGTAACCACTAAAGGAAGCATATTAAAAACATTATGACTTTATAGCATGCATTATTCAATAAAAAAAATCCAGCCCTCCAAATGGCAAAAACCTCCTGTCCACTCTGCACTTGAAATACATTTAATTTACATGGTTAGTGAAATTGTTAAAATATCTGGTTTTCTTATCAAAATTATGTACTGCAGGTCAAAACATTTCCAGAAATCATTTTTAGAATCCAAAATGCAATGTTCTAAACTTGGGAATGCTGCATACTTGCTGACAGAACAATTTGGCAAAAAAAAAATAAGGTGATGATCAGATTATTCTACCTGTTTTTTATTTTGTTTCTTTTTTTACTTTATGTGTGTATATGTGGGTGGAGATGTAGCACCAGCTTTGAGGATTATGAGATTGAATATAAGCTTCTAGATGGATACAATCCCATAACAATGCAATTCAATGCATGAACATGGAAACAAATATTTAAAGGGAAAATACTTAGTTATAAGGTAATTTGTGCTTACACAAACTTATCAGACTGCTTGACTTTATTATCACATTAGGTCTGCCTTAGTACTTTTAGTCCACCGTCTGACAGGGGATTGGTTTCATGTTTATGGTGCTCTGTTTATGCAACTCCCAAATGACCCTAGACTTAATCACCTATTCAACTTCATCTTCATGGATGCTTTTGCCTCAGGATGCAAAGTGCTAGAGTTTAGGGTTTGATTTCTGTGTGGGAACAGTAAGGAATATTCCTTGTTCAGGTCATTTGTTCTTAGGTGTCTAGGAAAAAGAGATAGGTTAGTGCCAGCACATGAGAAGGCTTTTAAACACCGTGCCATTTCTAAAGCTGCTGGTCAAACATGGTTCACCTCATAAATAATATATTGATACCAGTAAGAATGCTTTCTGGGGTCAGTAAAAAAATCACACAAAAAACAATTCAAATTTCGCTCTTCAGAGCAGTGTTCCATCACTAAGTACCTGTCTTAAACATGAAAATTACTTTAGTGTTCAGTTCACAGGATAACAAAAAACTCCAAAATTAGCAAATCTGAAAGGGAAATGTAAACCTCACTCAGGTACACAAATATGTGTATATTTATTAGAATATGTTTATATTTATTAGAATATTAAATATTGAAAACCTGTGAGAACATGGACACATGGAGACATGGAGAACAAGGGGAAAGACTGGCTGAGTAAGCTGGAGTAGGAGTCCAGTGGGAGAGCCCTCAGAAAGAGGTGAAGGTTAGTCTATCACGTAATTAAGGACAGCTTCTTATTGCATGTGTACAAGGAGGCAAATTTATATTGTAACAATCTTAATTCTGTCACTACAGAACTCTAAGACTTTGCCTCTGCTTGAGTTTTTGGTCTTATTGTTAAGTGAAGACTCTGAGATGAACTAAGCTGATATTTTTGCACAACTGCAATTCTCTGCTGTCTGCACAGACAAAATCCTTTTCTTTAGGGCTGAAGATGCCGAGTTAGCTGCTAACTTGCAGGGGGCTGTGGAAATTGTCATTGATGTCTAGCAAGCCCAGAGTAACAGCAAGCTGCTGAACTTCCTGACAAGAACTGCAATAAAATGACTGCACATCAACGAGTTCATAACAATGAAATGAGCTACAACAGGAAACTTTTTTCAGAAAGGAAAATTACCTTTTATTTATGAATATCTAAAGTGACACTGTTTGAAAACACACCCTGTTTTTTAGTATGGAAATTTTATTGATAACAGCTTTCTTTCTGCTGACACCTTGAGTTTCTTTAAAAGCTGGCAGTTCTTTGGCAGTTTTATTTTTTATGCCCTGGTATTTCAGATAAACAAAGAATTCAGCTCAAGGCGTTATTCTGAAATTTGACAGCTCTTCCCGATTTCATTTCTTTCACAATTTTTAAACTAGTAACCCAGTAATAAGAGGGACCAGAAAACAAGGCAGTTCTGACAAAGTACACATGATGTTTGAACCTTCTGTAAAAGCCATTTCGAAATAGCATATTGCTGCTGCACTTCATTCTGGAGCATTTTATCAGTGTAGCTGCAAATGCAAACCTGCTCCATCTGACTTGAGGAACCATATACGATACACTGCATACATGAAGTTTCTCCCTTTTCTTTTCTTTTACTTATTCACACATTCCATACTTCAGAAAGAGATGTGACCGTAATACATATTGAAAGAGAAATGATGATTTTTTTCTTAGTTTGAAATTTAAATAAATAAGGTATGGTGTCATTTGACCTTTTTTCTTTTCCTCTTTCTTTCAGAGAGGCATTTTAGCCATAAAATGACCTTGAACTTTTTTTTTTTTTTTGGTATGTGATTTTACACCTGAGTTCTTATTTCCTGTGAAGAAACACGAGAGACTCTCAATTAAAACACTCCTCATCTTGGGATAATCAGTGGACCTTTTAAAGCCATTTCACCTTATGAATTATGTGTTAATTGCTTTGGTGAGGTGTATGATGCCAAAATATGACCAGTATTTTATCTACCCTCAAAGTACAGAAAGTATTCCAATCAAACTTGGTATATAGACCTCAGATGCAGTTAAGATGGGCTTCAAGTCTTTCATAAAATCTACAGAAGTTGTACAAAGCCAGATAAACAAGCCCTTTTAAAGATGAAGACTGTGAGGTAAAAATCAAGGAAAAGCCACAGGAAAATGAATGAAACTTCTTTCCAAATGAGAAATCATTAGTAAAATGACTATGGAAATTTATAACCCAGATCTTGCAAGGAGGCTGGAGCTAGTGCAGTGCTGCTAAAGCATCATGAGATAGACACATCAATTCTTCCTAAAATGCAAATTTTCATAGAATGACAGAAATATTGAATCATTTATTTTGGAAAATATCCTTAAGATCATTCAGTCCAACAATTAACCCAGCACTGCCAAGTTCACCAATAAACCATGTCCCCAAGTGCCACATCTACACATCCTTTAAATGTCTTTAGGAGTGGTGACACCATCACTTCCCTGGGCAGCCTCTTCCAATGCTTAACTACGTTTCCAGGGAAGAAATTCTTCCTGATATCCAGCCTGAACCTGCATCTCCTGGCACAGCTTTAGGCTCTTTCCTCTTGTCCTGCCACTAGTTGTCTGAGAGAAGAGGTCAACACTCACCTTGCTATAGCCCCCATTCTGGTAGTTATAGAGAGTAATAAGGTCTCCCCTGACCCTCCTTTTCTCCAGGCTAAACAACCCCAGTTCAGCTCCCTTAACCACTCCTCATAAGACTTGTGCTCCAGACCAGCTCTGTTGTCCTTGTCTGGACTCGCTCCAGCACCTCAATGTCTTTCTTGTAGTGAAGGGCCCAGAACTGGACATAGGACTCAAGGTATGGCTTCGCCAGTGCTGAATACAGGGGTAAGATCACACCCTGGTCCTTCTGGCCACGCTGTTGTTGATACAGGACAGGATACCACTGGCCTTCTTGGCCACCTGGGCACACACTGCTGGCTCTAGTTCAGCAGGCTGTCGACCATCACTCCCAGGTCCTTTTCTGCGGGACAGCATCTCAGCTACTCTTCCTCCAGTCTGTAGCACTGCATGGTGTTGTTGTGACCTAAGTGCAGGACCCAGCACTTGGCCTTGTTGGAACTCATTCAGTTGGCCTTGGTCCATTGAGCCATTCTGTTCAGATTCCTCTGTAGATCCTTCCTCCCCTCCAGGAGATTAATCCCACCTAACTTCGTGTCATTTGCAAACTTACAGAGGGTGTATTTGATCCCCTTGTCCAGATCATTGATAAAGATATTGAACAGGACCGGACCCAATACTGATCCTTGGGGAACACCAGCTGGGTGTAAGTCCATTCACCACCAAGCTCTGGGTCTGGTCATCTATTCAGTTTTTAGCCCACCAAGCAGTTCACCAATTATCCAAGAATTGAGCAGCCACTTTCCGCAGGAAAAAGCTGCAGGAGACAGTATCAAAGGCTTTGCTGAAGTCCAGGTAGGCAGCACCCACAACCTTTTGCTCATCCACTAGTTTGGTCACCTGGTCATAAAAGGAGATCAGATCAGTCAAGTAGGACCTGCCTTTCATAAATCCACGCTGGCTGGGCCCAGTTGCCTGAAGTCTTTAGAGGAAAAAATGAATCCTTTAATGGCTTTCATTTATAACAATTGAAAACAAGGTATTAGATCCCAAAACATTAACAGGATTTCTGCTCTTTAACTAGGGATGTATTTTTAGTTTCCTAAATGTTTTTTCATGTGCCAACAAATGAGGATAAACAAATCCAAATATGCTCTCTGCTGTATGTGCTTATATCTCCAAAAATAATAAAGAACCCACCAAACAAAAAAAAAAAATCTTACCATCTTGATTTTTTTTCAAGAATTGAAGTTCTATTACAAAAATCTGGAGCTTAGGACTTCTTTCCCACTGACATTCTCAGTATTTTCGTACTGTGCTCTGAGATAGCCTTATGGCTATTCCTTGTTTTAAAGCTTCTAGACTCATGACTGTCCAATTCTCAAAGCTATCTGACTGACTGGAAGACAAATGATGTATTTCCCTTGAATGCTGATTTACCCTTTCATGAGAAACACAGGTACACACAGTCCTTTAAGTTGCATTGGATATGCTAATCTCAGACATATAAAGAGATATAACACCAATATTTTACTAGATGTCATGGTTCATGTTATACCCTTTTCATAGAAACAATATGTATTCTATGTCAAGAAAAAGTCGATTTTGGCATCTTTTTTAGAACATTACTTGGTTTCCATAAAAGTTTTCTTTTGTCTGTTCATTTACATACACCACTGTGATTCTTTTTCCTTCATTGTGTTTACTTGAATGAAAGGTGAAAAAATTGCAAAGATATGGAAGAAACAAAAGAGCAGGATTCTTACACAAAAGGATCAAATGTATCTACTTCTAATAGCAGAGTGTGAGTGATACTTAGTCTATCTATTTGAGTAGTTTTTGTTACTTTTTTCTTGGTTTTAGAAGAATCACTCTTGCCTTGTCATTGTTTGGACAGGTAGAAAATAAAAAAGCAGAGATTCAAGAACCCAACAACTGTACATGAGAAGCAATTCTGATGGATCCTACAATTGATCCTGTGTGAGTGATCAACACATGCTCAATAGCCTCTTTTTTGGATGGCTTTTGCAATGTTTTCCTGTAGAACTTTTATTAAAAGGAATAGATGGGAGGCAACAAGAAATTATTCTGTGGGAAGAATATGTTGGTATCAGCAGACTGTCCTCTGACAAAGGACATTCTGCAAGCTCCCTTCTCTCTCTCTGCCCTTCACATTTGGACATTAAAGCTTTATGAACACTGATATTTATTTCCTCTGTGACCCTTTACTCAAAGCATTTCCTAACATTTTGCACTTTTTGTAGTTGATGCGCCAACCTAAGTGTAAACTTCTGTGCATCTCTTACATTTTAATACTTCTAATGGAATGCCATAATTTCATTTTAGAAGAAGAGAGACTTCATGACAACAACATAGTTGGCAGCAATCCCTGTTGAATAAGAAGCCTGATTTCATACTTTTACAAGAGCAAATAATGGAATATCAAGAAAAAAGTCCAGTGTCATCTTTAAATCGTCATGTGTGAGATGTCAATATTAAAAGGCTTCTTCCTTTATTCCTGCAAAGGACTTGAAGTAGTTAAATTATTACCTTAAGCAACCTCAATAAATCATCCCACACTTCAAAAATAAAAATAATTCCATGATGTTTCCTGTTGTGAATTCTTATAGCTATAAATTTAGAATTTTAATTTCTTTGTAGGCACAGGTTGTTTTAATAAACAGAATAGGAAACAAAGGCATTTGCCAACATATCTGTGATAAATGGCTACCAAAAAAGCAACAGGAGGCTAACTAAACCTGAGGTAAATTTCTTTAAAACTACTGCTGAATATTCACAGCAAACACCTTACAGCATGTTCCCAGCTGTCAAGAGGATAATAATAAAGTTTTCCCATTGTTACTCCTGTAGTAAATAAATTTTTTTTATTGAGTTAACATGAAAAACAATAGTTTATCTTTTTCAATAATTACAATTTTTTGTATTTTAAAAATAAGCAGCACTACTGATGACTGCTTCTTACCATTTCTTCATTTAAGTTAATGGTTAACTAAAGTAAATCTCTGATATGAATGAGCTTTCTTTTTGGCAGCTTCTTTTCATCTCTGAAAGTAGCTGGTTACAAACCTCAGGTAGCTGCTCCAGCTATCAAATAGAACTAGGAAAGAAACATAGAAAGAGGATCAACTATGATACCTGTAGTGAATAAATCTCTATGACGAAAAACTAAACGTTGAGATTCCTCTTTCTGGAAATAATTGAGATGAGAAGCAATATTATACAGGTCTGTAAAATCATGGCTGGCTTAGAGATTGCCTCTGATGTCATAAATCACTCTGACTTCTAATACAAGAAGTTGGAAATACACAATGACCCTCTTACCAGGTTTAGGACATGTATTTAACAGCAAAAAGACATGTTTTCATACAGTTTGTACTGTGGAATTCAGTGCCACAGCATGTTTTAGAGGTAAAACAAAAAAAAGGGTTCAAAGAGGAAGGCTGAAAAAAGTTGAAGCTATTGGTGTTTTTAAACACAGTGATCCAGCAGTGTTCTTTAATTCAGAGGTCCTCATATTGATGCATCATGGAAGCTACAAGTATGTCACATTGGGGAAGGTCTGAATACTAAACTCCTCAAACGTCTGCTGCTCATTGCTGTCAAAGGAAACCTACTGATATTGGTAGGCCTGTGGTCTCATCTGTCAGGAAGGGTAAAATATGTTTATACAGATTCTGAAAGCTGTATGCTATTTCCCTGTCATAGGAGTGTATTTTAGGATAGTTAAGAATTTTTTCTTAATAGAACCTAAGAATTTTCAGCTTCTCTTGTGACAGTAGGGAGCAAAATAACTTGAACAGAAAAGATTTTGCTCTTTATTAGGCAATTTATATTCTTAATCCTTATCTTATCTAAAAATGAGACAGCAGCTCCACCAGAGAAATTTTGCTTCTTAAAGCCCCCAAGTCAATTACTAGTTCCTCATGAAGCCATTCATATAACCAATTTCAGTTCCAAGAACACAAAAAACAATGCAAATTTATTCTTGCAACTCTTTTCATGTTGTAATCACTTGAGGAAGGGCAGTGATGATACATGAGCTTTAAACTGCTTTTCATATCACTTCAGTGTTTTTCTTTGCCTGATGATAGAATTTCATTATATTACAATAAAGCTTTAGCACTGGTACAACTTGTTCCTGCTGTAATTTGCTTGTTTCAGTTTTGCTGCTTCTTTTAAGAATGTCAGAGAAGCAATTTCTAAGGCTAGACAGCATAAGCCAACTACATGGTGAAGGAAAAGGCTTTCAGCCAGAAGGCAAGGTATGTGTGGTTACTGATTAGCCTCACTGAGAGATGGGCTACAGAGTGAAAATACAGTGTTGTTGCAGGGTGCAAGACAGTTACCTCAGGAAATCTGAGGTAATCATAGGGGGAAAAATGACATGTTTCAGGCAACCTACAATATTTATAAAATGCACCTGATCACACTGTATTACTATGAATATCTTCTTGTACACATGTGACAAAAGGAAATCTGTAGAGAAATGTCTCAGCATGGCATGGTTACAGCTTTTGATGGTTTGGATGTTTTATCAGCTAGTGAGCTTTGGGATTATTGTGACCAGCTGAATCATGATTCCAGGTCAAATGAGAGGACTCCATAATAACAACATACAAGGCTGTGTAATCACCTATAAGATATAGATAAGATGCCCAAATTTAGATAAGATGCCCTGCACACTGGGAGTTTGGTCAGTAAACTGGCTGTGATCACTGTGACTGCACTGGCAAAATAGGGTCCTGTCACATCCTTCTTCGTCAGAATGCCTCTTACCACTACCTTTATACTTTTTAGGGTGTATATTTATATCTTATACCATTGCATAAGTATTTATGCCTTAGAAGAAATATTCAAAGAAAAATACAAAGAAGCATTACACTTCTGTATAAGTTGTTTCGTTTTCATGAGCTTGTTCAATGGCCTCAGCATTACATAGTCATTTTCAAATTTGCTGAAAAACTGATTAGTGCCCAACCAGCTCTTCACAACACGTTGGTTTGTCAGATTCACGAGGTTGATTTGACTTATTTTAATATCATACATGTTGCAAATTACCTTATTAGAGTACACAACTGGGACAAAAACTGAATTAAGTGGTTCTTTTCAAGTTGTGGTTCCTGTCTTTAACATACAGCCACAGTCTTTTTGCAAGAAATCAACTAATCAATGATGGAATTAGAGTCAGGGGAGCTCAAATCAGTAAAAATGCCAAAAGAAATGTCTTAAAGCATTGGGTAAAAAGCTTAATTCCATAAAGGCCAATAAGAAACAGGCCTCTAGATTTTATATTCCTTAATGCTATTGAAAAGATTATACTGCTCAAAACAGAACTGAAGCTTTATAAACCAAATATATTAATTTTCATGTTCCTAATAGGTAATTATGTCTTTCTTCATAAGCATACTTCCATCTGCCCCTTTATATCAGTTAAATCTAAACTCAAGTAGCATAATAGCAAGTATTTTCAAATGCCTAGGGTTCAAAATGAGTGGCTGCTGACGCTGTAAAACAAAATGCAATAATACTTACCAGTTCATCCCTAACACTAACTATATTAAAGTAAGACTGCTCATGAGCACCGTTTATTTTCCAGTTGCCAAAATATAAGTAAATCTCACTATTACAGTTTACTCACAATACCTGAGCACTTCTGGTATGGCTGTATATATCTTTCTAACTACATATGTAACACACTGAAAAATGTATCTTTAGCAGTAACTATAGATTCCTTTTGAGTTCATAATTTTTTTTATTTGTTATGCAAGCACAAAGATGGCTCCAGTAGGGCTTAATTTGAAATGCAGTACTGAATACGTTTTTTCCTCTTCTTGTTTCCCCTTGCTGCATGTAAAAGTTTTGTTATGCCAAAGATACTGACAAAGTTATCAGCAGATAACACAGCCTTACTTCTTTTTTTCCTGGAGGAGAGGCACGGGCAGGATTCTTCACTGCTTGAACAAAGTCCAGTTTCTGCATATTCACTGCAAATCTTCCAGTGCAGTGTTTTGCTTAGAGAAAACCTGAAAACAAACATGACTTAAAAGCAAGGCCAGAGAGACTATGCACTGGAAGCCAAACTGCCACCGAGAACTACACTTTTTCTCCTAAACCATTTTTATATAATTTTCATCATTTAAAAGCAAACGAAAAAATACCACAAGAAAAATTGCTGTAGTTGATTGTATGTGGAGATGTAAGCAGCAAAAGCAACCTGACACCCTGCAATAGGAAGAAAGTAATTCAAAATAAGTATTACTATTAAAGAAAATGCAGGACCCTGCAGCAACATACTCTAGGAGGCAAAAATCGAGAATGTTCATGGAAGTACAGGAATAGAGATAAATACAAAGTGTGAGAAATTCAACAAGGATGAACAGAAAGACAAAAATGATTATAAGCATAATAGGAAAAAAAATCCCAACCCAAAACTATATGTGATGACAAATTCATTGGAGAACTATGGGCTTCTTTTTTTTTCCAAATAAAATTAATATTTTAGTCAAAAGCTAAATTCAAGAGAATTCATTTTAGGTATCACATAACATTTGCTTAGTGCTCAAACTGTGTTGTTTGGATTTTAGAATACAGCTACGCTTAAATATCTCCTAAATTTCTGTCCATTTTTAATGATGTTTAGTTCATTTTGGTAATGCTTTCCTCTTCAGGAAATAGTACTTGAGAAGTGCAGCACATCCGTAATAAAGAACTGCAACACTGAAAGGTACAACTACCTTAAACCATGAGTCCATAAGTATCAACTGTTAAAGTAGTCTCAAGTACTAAGGAGATAAGGCCATTTCACTTATGTACGAAAAAGTAGAATAAACTGCATGGCTAGTGTGAACAATACAATAAAAGCAGATTATAAAGTGTTATGACTAGGTTTTCATTTTGTAGAAGAGAGATCAAGTGCATTAATCCTCAGCCACCGATGCCCTGATTCAAACTGCTTAAGACACTTTGAGAATTCACTTTTCTGTGGTTTCTTGGTTTCTCTTATAATCAGTGGTGAGAACCCAACACCTCCAGAGTAAAATTTTGTCCCAATAAAGATTTAAATTATCTTTTGAAGGCACCTGTTCCTTCTCATTGACTACGATGACTAAATTTTTTACTCAGATGCCTCAATTATATGCTTAAACTTAAGGTAAATCCAGGTGGTAAAAGATCACAGAAAATTTTTTACTGTGTTTTGTATGGCAAGTGCAAGAAATAATTTTGTTCATATTACTGATGCTCCTAGGAAGGCACAAACTTAATCTCCCTGCAAAGATGTTTCCAGGAGTATCTGCAGACCCCACTATGGTGGGTTGACCTTGGCTAGTTGCTGAACATCTACCCAGAATCTCACTTGCTCACCTTCCCAAAACACATCAGGGAGAGAAAATAACATGGGTGAAGATAAAGATAGGAAGAGTGATTGACCAATTATTGTCATGTGCAGAACAGACTTTACTTGTAGAAAATTATTTTAACTTATTGCCAATATGTAGATGGTGAGAAACAAAGAGACAAGACACTTCATCCACCCTCTTTTTTCCCAGGTTCAACTTCATTCATTGGAGCACAGTTCTGATGAGCTGCTAAAGGGAACTGGGGTTGTTTAACCCGGAGAAGAGAAGGCTCAGGGGAGACCTTATCACTCTCTTACACTCTCTACTCACTCTATTCACTGTGAAAGAAGGTTGTAGCCAGGTGGGGGTTGGCCTCTTCTCCCCAGCAACAAGCAACAGGGCAAGAGGACACAGTCTTAAGCTGCACTAGGGGAGGTTCAGGCTGGACATTAGGAAGAAGTTCTTCACAGATAGAGTGATTGGACATTGGAATGGGCTGCCAGGGAGTTGGTGGAGTCACCATCCCTGGAGGTGTTTAAGAAAAGACTGGATGTGTCTTTAAGAAAAGACTGGATGCCACTGGATGTGGCATGACTGACTGTCATGGTCTAGTTGACGAGG
Organism: Chiroxiphia lanceolata; assembly: GCF_009829145.1. Lineage (NCBI taxonomy): Eukaryota > Metazoa > Chordata > Aves > Passeriformes > Pipridae > Chiroxiphia > Chiroxiphia lanceolata. The sequence goes on from NC_045637.1 coordinate 72,139,260, forward strand.
TGGTGTTAGTTCACAGGCTGGACCTGATGATGTCAGAAGTCTTTTCCAACCTAGCTGATTCTGTGATTCTATGATTCCTCCATTCCTGTCTTCTTGTCCTCCCCCCACCCTGCCCACCATTGCAGAGGCAATGGGGAACTGGGGGTGGCAGTCAGTACCCAACAGTTCCTCTCTGCCACTCCTTCCTCCTCACACTTTTTCTCTGCTCCAGGTCTTTCTTTCCATGGTCTACCACTTCTCTCAGGGCATATACACCTGTTGCAATGTTGGGTCCTCCATGGGCCTGCAGTGTGGATATCTGCTCCAGCATGGAGTGCCTCCTCCTTCTCCTCCTCTGACCCTGATGTTCCCTCTGCTGTTTCTAACACTTTTTGTTCCCTCATCTGTCTGTGCAGAATTTTGTGCCCTTTCTTAGAGATGTTTTCTTTGAGGCATCCACCTATGGCTAGGGCTAAGCTGTGTCCTGCAGTAGGGTCTGATGGAGCTGACAGGAACCAGCCGCCTCTGACATGGGACAGCCCTGGCTGCTCCTCCTGGAGCCACTTCTACAGCTGCCCACTGTCCACCTCTTGTTATGCAAATCCACTACGTGATCTTTTCCCAAGCAGACAAAAATATAATTTGTGAGTCATTATGAGGTTGTAGATAAAAGCTTTGTATTAGTCTAGAAAGGAAATTAATGAGTCAGGTGTAATACTTTTCTCATTAATTTTCTCACAGATAGTGCAGTTTATTGTAAAGGTAAGAGTTTTCATTTTGTAGGTGGGAGTATTTAGTTCTGGATGAAATAACTATCTAATTTCCCCAACGGACAGCTCTCAGGATGTAGGACTGAGCTGAGGGTATTCTCTGTGCTGTTAAACAGGCAATTTCTTTCATTCTGTACTTCCAGAACTGATGAGCTTGTTTCTTTCAAAAGGCAGTTCAGATACTCCAGGGATTCAGTCTTTTGTGGACAGTGAACCACAACTCCATCTGAACCTGTTATGTTGAATGGACTGTTATGTTTCTGGACTACAGAAATACTAAATTTAATCTGGAGTGTGTCTGTCTGATGCCTAGGAAAGAAGGTCCTATATAACCTTTTACACCTGTACTTATAAAGTGCAAGTAAGATGACTGAAAAATGTTTTAGGAAATGAACTGAAATGTCTCCAGTAACTCATTTATACAAGGGAAAACCAGAGTAGGCAAGTTCCTGTCCAAGACAAAGTACACAGCTATGCAGGTAAAATGTGAGCAAATAAGGAATAGGTAATTCCACAAATAACCACTGATTTCGCTGTTGGTTTTTTTTGGCGTTTTTTGAACATTTGTGTGGAGAGCTGGAATCAAGTCCCTTGCTCCTCCCTCCTGTTAAAAGAAATAAATAAGTCCAGGCTTTCTGCTGCTTCTCCAGAGCATCTATTGGTCTCAAGACTTCTGGAAGAATCTAAACCTCAATGTCTTTCTTGCTGCTGATGTGGACAAAATCCAGGTTCTCTATCTAGTGCCGTTCTCAGACTTCACAGTCCTTCTGAAGTTTCACAAAGCTCAATTCATCATATTAGAAAACATCTCTAAAGATGTCTGACCTACATATCCTGAAGCTCAGATGAACTTTAAAAGTGGTTATGAAAAGCCTTATACTTTTAAACTACCACTGCCACTATTGACAAGAGGACCTGATCTTTGCATTTTTGTCCTAACTCAGCAAGGACTGTATTCCAGAAGAGTGAGATGAGACTAATGGAGCTTAATTTCAAAAACACTAATAGTTTTAATTTATGCCTAGTTGTTACATAATATGTAATTAATGCAGCATAATCAAAGAAATACTTCTAGGAAAGAGCCAGCTCTGGTTTGACATGCAAAGCTTTTTGTGATCCTTAACTTACTTACAAAGAGATTCTCCTTCTAAGAGGAATTAATGCAGATGCAGATGCAGAGATTTCGTAGAGCTAGCAAACACTCTTCTCAGATGTTGCACTACAGTAATGACTAAGCCTCTTTTACAGGAGCTGGCTGCTATCAAGTGCCTCAGCTGAAATATTTGTCTGGTAAGCTCCTGCTTTTAGGTGTTGAAGTGTATGGTATATTCTTGAGACTTGGAACTGGTAGGAACCATGGGAAAATACATACCAGATAAACATGACTATATAATTATTTTTTTTAGGTCATCAAAAAATGTGTAAATGTGATGCTTAGGGACATGGTTTAGTGATGGACCTGGCAGTGTTATGCTAATGGTTAGACTTGATGATCTTAGAGGTCTTCTCCAGCCTTAATGGTTCTGTGATTCTATAATTCTCTGACTAAGTAAACTGCAGCTCTGGTGCTCTGACTGATACCTTCTTCAGAGTGGTCCTTGATTAGTTCTTAACAGATGCAACGGGAGCTATCAGGAATTTTCCATTACTGAAAACATTTCTCAACTCTCACTTCTTTAGATATCATAGATGGGATGAGAAAAATAATGGAGACTCTGTCTAGCTGGTTTGCTGCTCATCTGACTATCATTGTCAGCTGCAATGGCGTTAAGTTCTTGACAAAATTGTTCTGATTTTACTCCTCTCTGAAAGTTTTTGTTAAACATGGGTTTCTTATTGGGCTTTTTTGCTAGAGCTCTTTTTTGTGATTTTTTAGCATCCAGCAGAAATCATTAGGTAACTAATGGCTATCCAAAAAAGCTTTCTTCATGTATATTCACTCTGACTACCAGGTCTTTGAAGCACCAGACACTGGGATAGAAAACAGAACTATTTGGCATGCATTTCAGAAACTTGTGTACTGACAATGAGAGAAAAATATAGATGCCAGAGATCACTCCAAGGCTCACCCTCTGCCAGCTGGGCTTGCAAGCAGGTTACAGACTTCTTGAATAAATAGCGTTGAGAAAATCTGTAAACCAAATGTCCAAATAACCTGAGGCTCAGTTTGACCAATGACCAAAGATAAGTTCTAAAGCTCTGTTTTCAGCTGAAAGATGGTATGAAACAATTTTCCTGTGTCTTTAGCCACCTGTGAGCATAGAATAAGCTCCTATTAATTCCACTGACTGAATCACAGGAAGATCAGATTTATTAATGTTGTCCCTAAGGAAACAGCTGAGAAAAGCAGTTGACCACTGACTGCATCACCAAAAAATTGTGACAAGTTTCTGAATTAGCCAGTCACTAATCAGTTGTTGAAATAAGACCGTAAAGAACCTGCTTTTATAAGTACGCTCAACCAGCGAAAATAATTTTATGAGGGTTCTTTAATAGTTTCCTTACTCCTTACTAATCTTCTGAAATAAAATGCACTCTACCAACCTTGATTTGGTAAAACAAGAGTCTTGCTGGATTATTTTTCATATTTTTCATATTTTTAGATACCCAGGTAAAAATAATTTTCTTTACCACTGTTACAGAGGGGGAAAAAATAAAGGGAAAAAAATCCCCCCCCCCACCTAAACAGGGAGAAATTAAAGTACCTCATGAAAAAGAATAGTGAACAAAAGTACATATAAATCCTAGGCCTTGTAATTTAATAAACTTGGGTTATTTCTCATGTTGCCAAAAGCAACAAAAATGAACTGTTTAGTGGCAGTATCTTGGGAGGGGAAGAGCAGAGAGACTGAATGCACATGGTTCCTCAAAGGAAGTGACTAATGAAAGCATTCAAAATTTCACTGGTCTATGATTAGGATTCACATAAGCAGATATTTTAAAGAGAAACAGTAGTTGTCCTTCAAGACGGGACATCACTTTGGAAAGCTGAGCCTCAGTCTTGTTCTACCGGCTTTGTTTTAATTTTCAAATTAAAACCCAAGTAAGAAAAAATGGGTTTTTCTCTTGAATATATGAATGTTGATATTTCCCACTGTAACACAAAATCAATTTTCCAGCCAGAGGTCAGACTAAGGTAACAGTTCTATGTCGTAGCGACTCATTCTTGAGGGCAGGATGTTAGACAATAATGTACCGAATGCTTGTTAAAGGAACTTGTATTTTGTGCCTCAAGACATTTTTGAATGTCTTAGCACTACCTCAAATCATTACCAGATGAACAGTGCTTTCCCTCTTGGTTGCTTTTGACAGAACACCATTTCTGTATTTGACATTAAATTTAAAAAAAAAAAAAAGCATTTTCCCCTCAGCCTTCTCTGTTCATTACAGCATTTTTTTGGTAATTAATACGTGACAGTCTTAAGACAAAAAAGTCCCCTACAAAAAAATCAACAAACCACAAACTTTTTGTATTTCAGGGCTTTTGGTTTTTGTGTATATGTGTATCTGGGTTTTGTTTTGTTTTTTTTTTTAATGTAATTTCAAAAATTTGTAATTTCAAAAAGCTTAGAAAGCTTTTATAAAAAACAAGAGATTCAGGAATCTCTAAAACACTGGAAAATCCTAATTTTCGCAGAAATATGGAAAGTTTTTGGGTGACGTAATCTAAACAATAATGTCAAGTCAGAAGAGAGGATAGAATGTCTACAGATGTTGAAGGTTTATTTTAGCCTACATATTAATGTGATTTTGTATTACTACACAGCTTATACTTAGACAGATTAACATTACCACACTGTTCTTGTCTGAATTGCAGTTATTATCCTGAAGAAAATCACAAGTTTTCAAGCTAATAACTTGCAGGCATTCTTGGCAGAGAAAGGTGTTCAAATTTAGGTCTGTGGGTATTCTAATCAACTTTCATTCTTCTCAGAATTTTTTTTTCTGTGTCATTATTCAAATTTTATGATGTCCCCGGAACAAGACTTGCTCCTGGACTGATGCTTTCAGATGCAATAATGCTTATGTCTTTGAACAGAGGGATTAATAGCCTTAGATCAGAGGTCAGTTTTGCTACTAAACAAGAACTCACCACAGCGGTCCAACATGCTAGATTCTCTCACATAAATTCTCAAGGTCAAAAATGAGGACAAAGGAAGTTTTTTTTAATTATTGCTCAGCTTCTCTGGCATTATGAAGAAGTAATGAATTGTAAATGACAGCTGATTTGATGCTGTTTGCATATGAGAAAAATTATTCTGGGAAATCAGATTATGAATATTATTGATCCCAAGGTCCCTAGGATATGTCTGTGTCAAAATCACAGTGCAGTGAACTGAATTTGACATGCAATATTTTCTATTCTATCTTTTCCCAGCAGATGAACCCTTTCCCTGTTTACTAAAATATGTCAATATCTGCAACATCCTTTCCTGCATGTGATATAAGCATCTCCTTATAATGTGACACTCATGTTTTCCTTCAGAAAGAAATAATAATAACCCATGCAATTTTAGAGAACAAGAGTAACTATCAGTCATGCAAGAATTTGACAAATATCTTTATATCCAGGAAACTTTTAGTGATAGAAGGGAAGAATAATCACTGAGAGATCCTCTCAGCAGACTGTCGTGGAGTGTATAATGTGCATTGAAGCAAGGGCAGGAAGGTGTCTTCTTCGTGCCAATCCAGGAGCAGCTGGGGAAAACGTGGATAATCTGAAGTTACACATATAATAGAAACATATCATGCTCCTTCCTGAAGAAATCACTAGTCACAACTTATCCTGTACTCATTTACACTGCAAAATTGATCAGTTTAATGTTAAAACTCCTGTCAAATTGCTATCAAAATATTTGAATTTTCTCTCCACAAAACTGCCTGTCAAGTGTATTTCAACAGTTTAGTGGAGAACATCACAAACTAACAGAAAAGATGAGAACAGCTCTAGTTATTTTGTCTCACTGATGTTATTCAAGAATTATGTTGGCCTTATGACAAAACTGAGAGCAGAGCAGAGCATAAAAAATTGGTCTTCATATTTTCAAGCTGTGAACTAAATGCTTTCTCACTCATTTTCTTAGCACATAGTCACAAAGACTACTACTTTTCCTGAAAGCAGTGAAAGAACATCTTATTTCAATCAGGACATGAAAAGGAAGAGAAGTGAGGCTATTCAACATAGCAGAGTATTTCAAAGTAAGGTAGAAAGTATTGCTAGATGTTTTGGGGCAGTCTGAATTGAGCAATTAAACAGAATTAGAGTCATAAATTCTAGCTGAACAGACTTTAGTTACCTATGAGATTTTCACTGCTGAATGTAGACAGTGGATAGCAGCCCCATCTCCCAATATAATTATTTTGTAAATATTTTTAATATGAATAGGGTAGAGTACGGTTATTCATGGCTGATGATTTTTCTCTCAGATCTTGGGAGAAAGCTAGATTTCAATCTAGTATTTCAGGTGAGGCAAATGGGTGCAGTATTGCATGATTTAAATTGTCATATTAATCTAGCCAATCCAACTGCTTGGATTGTTACCTGTGGATGCAGTTGCCTGCTATGGAGGAAAAAAACCCTTCAGAAACACTTTTACATAGATGTTAAAAGACTATTCAAGCTTTTGTATAAGCCAGTGAGCTTAAACTTTGAGGAGTTATGTCTTCAGAAAGTGTTACCTTAAATCTTCTTTCAAAAAGTGTCTATTTGATCAAATCCAGACATGCAATTTTATGCATAGGTATCAAATAATTTTGCATTATTAGCCATACAATAACACTGTGTTAATTTATCAAAAGTATTTTGATGTTTCAGATAATACGTGTCAAGAATATTAGAAATTTTTTTTCACTATTGGACAGCCACTAGGTTAAAAAAAAAAAAAAAACAACAAAAAACAACAAAACATTAAAGAACAATAAAACTTATCAGTAAACAAACCATCCATCCTGGAGACTTTGATGATGACAATCTCCTCTGCTCAATGTATGTACTGCACTTATGCATCTGTAGGCTGTCTCAAGACTTCATTGCATAAAGTAAAAGCCAAGGTAACTTGGTAACAACAGAAATCTTTACACTTGTCACAACTGACCTTAAGATTGTCTCAGAAGTACATGCAAGACCTGTGTACTTGGTCTTAAGTCGTAACTTTTCCACTGAGTGTCTACACTCAATGCAATCTGTGGCACAGGGCTTGAGCTGTCTGTAGCCCATGGTCCTGTTTTGTAAGATGCAGTTGTGCAGCCTTGGCTCAGCTTTACTGAAAAATTGTTGAGTTGTGAGAGAGGATATAGGCTAAAGCCAAGATTTTCTTCTTGAGCAAAACAGAAACAAAGACGTAAGGGAAATTGTTGAAATGGTAGTAGCAACTTCGAGAAACAGAAAAATACTGATATGAAAAGGGGTGAAATGCAGAAAAGAAGCAACGGGTCCAAAAATGAGAACTCAGTAAGATCAAGAACTAGCCTGTTCCGAGGACCAAGGAGGGTCTAACACTTTCCCACATGAATAATAACTTTCTGGGCAGCAGGGACTCATCAGATGCCTCTATTGCAGATGCTGAGCATACTCATGTTTAGTATATTTATTTCTAGTTACTTGCTGTCTGTATTTAGCCAGTGAACAATTGATGCACATTTACAAACTTTTGTAGTACTACTTATAGAGCCTCTGCACATGGTTAAAGGGACCCAATAAATTAAGGGTTGCATTTTCATAACTTGAATGTTCAATGAATACAGTGACATCTTAGAAGAAGTACACCACCTACCAGAAGAGAAAAAACTGCTTTTTGTGTCAACAAATAGTGACAAATTCAGAGCATTAATATTACAGGCAATGAAAATACTGATACACTCTAAAGCTTGGTCTCTAAGTCTGTGTATTGATATACAATATAAATTTGTTGTAAGTATTTAATTGATTTATATAAATCTCATAAAAAGTCAATTAATATTCAAAATAAATAAATGTAGGGGGAAACAAAGCCAATGCAAAAACAATGGAACTATGACTATATATTAAGTCACACAAAACTAAACTCCCACAGAGTAAGTGTTTGGAATTTATTAATATATCGACTAATCCCTTCCAGGGAGCCTCCAACAAGAATTCAGTAAGACATAAATTGGTTTATGCAAAGGTCATTTTGAAACAGAGGGATGCCAAATAAATGAACAGTACTTGAGTACTTCTGCACCTTTCAGAAGCTGTTGTTAATATGGCATAATATCACGTTCTAACAACTCCTAGTCATTAGTCTTTGGGGTAGGAGCTCTAGAGTCCTGATCACAGTCTTCTCTGCTACCTAATCATAAGAAATGGTAATGGAAAGCTCATAAGCACCTCTGCCAACTATTCCAGTCTTTGCACTAGTCTTTACAGATTTTTGAAAGTCATGTGGTTGGGAAGAGGCCTTTTTTTTTCCCATTAGCTTTCCATGTAAAATTGTCTATATATTGTTCACTACTAAACTCAGCAGTGTTTAAAAACAGTGAGATTCCAAAATAGAATGTGGGTCTTTGTTAGCAACTGTTTCCAGGTGGAATAGAAAGGCACTCTTGGTACTTTTGGTATAATGACTTAAGACCTTAAAGATGGCGGGAAAATGCTCAAGTTTAATGAAACAAAAGTCTTTGGCAGCATTATCTACACTTACATTTAAGAATGAGATACAGGCAAAGAAAGAAATATATTAAGTGGCTGGTACTCTGCCTGGTCAGATAGCAACAATTTATAATTATTTCTTTTAAGTGCAAGAACAAAGTTGTTGAATTCTGAGACTTTGCTTCCTCCTGAAGGAATAGGTCAAATAAGCTTCTTTTTTTTCTGCCATGATTTTATGAACAGCTATAATCACTACATAGATATTATCAAGTTTCTTTCTTTGACATTTACCAAACCACAATGAGCAGATACGGTGAGAACAAGCCTGTACAAGGCTCCTGGACCAACCTCAGCCTCTGTAGGACCACCTTGGGCCCATAGGGTGCCATTATTTTGGTACTTTCCTTTCCGTGCTAGGTTCCTTACTTGTTTTAAGCACTGTCTCTTACTCTTTCTCAGAAATTAAACCTTTCAGCTAGACTCTCAGCAGCATCGCCAGTTTTCCCTTTTTCCAAGATTCCTAAAGACAAAAATACTAGTCCCCTAGTTTCAATTATAAATTCCTGGTTCCTTGTCTCAAAGACAAACAGTCTTTGAAGTTGAACAGATACCTAGATTAGGAAGATTTGGGGGAAGAGATTACTTTGTGATTTATAATGTGTTTCTCTCATTAGGTTCCTCATTGTTCCTAAGTACCCTGAACCCTGGTAAGGTTGTCTTAGGTCAGAATTTACTCAGGGCAGTTTCTTCCCTCTTTGAGAGAATAGAATGAAGTTTAATGATTCTACATTCATTACTAAAAAATCTCCCAAGACTCTTGGGTTTTTTTTAAGACCAGACAGAATACTCAGTTTAAATTGAGGGTAACTGAAGTTATTCACAAGCCACTTAAAAGGTACAATCTATCCTTTTAAAACTATTCCAGTCCTGCTTATTTCATAAGACTCTGTGTACTAGCAGCTGTTGATCTATTGAACATTTTAAAATATAATTAGTATGAAGAATATGCCTATTTCAGGAGGCAAAAAAAAAAAAAGCAGTATCTTTTATTATGAGTCTCTAGAGCTTTGCTTGGAAATCTAAGGCTTCTTTGATACTGTCAGATCAAAATCTTTTCATCTTGTGTACATCAATATTAAAGTTGTTTTTTTTTTTTTAAATTTAAATGAGAGCCTGAGCTCTCCAGCATCACTGATCTAAAATTTATATCCTGGATTATGTTATGTTCTGTTTGGATTTTTTTCTGAAGGATGAGGTAGACTGATCTGTCTAGGTCGTGAAATCATACGCTGACTAAGTAAAAAAATTACAGCAATCTTTTTTTTTTTTTTTTGTGAACAAATGGAAAAACAAAGGAAACCATACCTATTCTTACTCGGAGAAAAAGTTACTAGATTAGATTCATACATAGCACTCAGGATTCACATTTACAGCACTAACTTCATGGAGCATCATCATTCCTCAATCAACAGAGCATGAAAATGCTTACCAGATACCAGAAAAAAACAGACAGAAAGAAAATATCGTATTGGTTTCTGTGTGAATGGTGGGGAACATGGAAACATAATAACAGTTATGGAAATATATTTTTTCCTTGAGGCTAAAACTGACCAGAATTAATCATTATTGGGTTTTCCACATGTGGTCGTGTTTCTTGGTAAACAAGATTTGTTGATTCATAACCTTTCTCTGAGACTGTGTCTTCTAAGCTGTGGTAACATATATAGGCAGAGGGTTTTTGCATGCTTTAATTGATACCCTTAACTCCATAAAATATTCTATCAGTGCTGCTCAAGACCTCAGAGTTTTAGGTCTCCAGGGATGAGCTGTCTGTTACAAAAGCAAGAGTAATGTGCTTTTGTAAGGCCCAAAGTTGCCAGACGCAGTAACTCCAGTTACATGCTTATGTTAACATTCATTTGCCTGTAAAGAGCCTGTTTTTTAAAACAATGCAGAGTATCTACAATTCCCTTCCAAAATGCAATATGGACAGCATTCATTAACTACTTTTTGTGGGGAAAGTATCCCTAGCAGGAATGTGTTCTTGAATCATATCCATAGTATGGAACTATTCTTGCCACACCATAAGAGGAAGGGTGCAGGACTGCATGTGATACGTCACAATACAGTAAAACCTACTCTGTACAACTGACAGTGGTCCTAGCTAATTTATTTTCACTGAGCTGTACCTGTGCAACAAAGGTCAGAACTTGAACAATAATCATCTGAAGCATAAGACACGTTCATATAAGAATATAAAACAAACAATATATTTCCAGAAGTTAGCCATAAATTGTCCTTTTCAATCCTCCTACATTTGCTTGTATCTGACAATTAGTTCAAACTGCAAACTGAGGAACATGGCCTGTAACAACTATAGAGCACATCTGGACTTAAGGATTCAAAAAATACTGCTCATATTGACTTTAGGTCATTTAAAATGAGCAGTTTCATGCATCCTACAATGTTCCACAACCCTAAAATTATGTATGCAGAATATGAATCAGTTAGGTATTCAAATACTGGAAAATAGGAGATCATGAGACCTATTCACTTAATTTTCATCATTGCCATTTAGTGAGGAAATGACTCAAATCCTGTTCACATTGAAAGTACCAGGAAAACTCTCACTGATATAATATCAGACCAAATCCTGGCCTCATTAAAGAACATTTCATTAAAAGCTTTACAGAAAACAAGTTGCTGTTGCCATATTACTCCTTCTGGGTCATGTGGAAGGGATTTGCATGCATCTATTTTGCACAAATTTACTTTCTTCCCTCTTCCCTTTCCATTTCAAGCCTGAAAACCTCTTTTACTAAAAAAAAAAAAAAATCTGATGAAAGATGCACTATGTCCTACTAGTACTTCTTTCAGTGTAGCAGAAACATAACCTCCCCTAAAGCATGAGATGTGCATGATGAGATACTTTCATACCCAAGACTGACTGACTATTATTGTCAATACCTTAAGGGCTGTTCAGATCTTTTTCTGCTCTTGCCCACCACAGTGTATTCAATGTACACATAAAAGGTAGCTCTCCATCCCTTCAAGTTTTTTTAGGTCACGAAGACTAAAAGATTACCTGATAAGTTATATATCTAATTTCACTGACCTTTATGTGCAACTTAAGTACTCTGTGATGACCTCCTTCTACATTTAGTACTCCCCAAAGATAATTTTGAAGGCTCTTAGTTTTCTTTGTTTGTGATATAAGAGACCATATTTGGTATCAACACAGGCTGGCGGATGAATAGATTGAGAGTAGCCCTGCTGAGAAGGACTTGAGGGTGCTGGTGGATGAGAAGCTGGACGTGACCCAGCAATGTGAGCTCGCAGTCCAGAAAGCCAATTGTATCCTGGGCTACATCAAAAGCAGCGTGGCCAGCAGGTCAAGGGAGGGGATTCTGCCCCTCTGCTCTGGTCAGACCGCACCTGGAGCACTGCATCGAGCTCTGGGGTTCCCAACACAGGAAGGACATCAACCTGTTGGAGCAAGTCCAGAGGAGGCCCCCAAGATGACTAGAGGGATGGAGCACCTTTCATAAGAGGAAAGGCTGAGTGAGCTGGGATTGTTCAGCCTGGAGAAGAGAAGGCTTCAGGGTGACCTGATTGCATCCTTCCAGTATCTGAAGGGAGCTTACAAGAAATATGGAAAGGGACTTTTTACAAGAGCCTGTAGTGACAGGACAAGGCAGAATGATTTCAAACTAAGAGTAGGTTTAGATTAGATTTTAGGAAGAAATTCTTTACTGTGAGGGTGATGAGGAAGTGAAAGAGGTTGCCCAAAGAAGTTGTGAATGTCCCACCCCTAGAAGCGTTGGTGGAAGGCTGGATAGAGCTCTGAGTAACCTGGGCATGTGGAAAGTATCCTTGACCACGGCAGGGGGGTTGGAACTAGATGATTTTTAAGGTCCTGTCCAACCCAAGCTATTCTATATGAAAACTGACTTGCTAGCTATGTAATGACCCATTGGTAGGGGGGTGATGTTTGTTATAAATTCTCTTCAGGCTGAACAAAGACACTGGACATGCATCAGGCAAATCTTATGTTTTATTATAGTCTTCTGTAACTCTGGCAACCAGCCTAATATTTAGACTCAAAAGGTATTGGCTAACGCCCTTAAATTTATACAATACACTTCCGTAGGAGGGGAGACTAACAAGCTCTTAATTTCATACAGTACGCTTCACAACTCCCACAACAAACTCCTAAAAGGTACCGGTTCACAAGACACAACACACCTCACAAGCTCTCCCCTCCCACAACAAACTTTAATATGGATTATGGGGTAGAATACGATAGCTGTGCTTTGCCCAGGGAAAACCAAAGAATATCATCAGTCCTTAGATCCTGAGCTGGTGTGCCATGTGGATAGTCCAGAGCTGGGGTTGTGAGACAAGAAAATGAAAGAGGAAAAAGAGGAAAGGAGAGGAGAAAGAGAAGAGAGGAAAAGAGAGAGTGAAGGTGCCCAATCTGTGTGCTTTTATAGTTAAATGGAGCTTTTTACATAAGCCTCTTATGTAAATCAGACTTTTTGCACTTTTTTTCATGTGTGCACAGCCATCCCTTCTCCAGGAAGTGAGCTGGGTGGGGGTACTGAACATGAGTCTGAAGGTGGAGCAAGAAGCTGTCTCAGAACAGCTCTGCCTCACATCCATGGACCCCTCCCCTCTGATCCCGCCCTTCCTGTTTTAGTACTCACAATGTTTGAGACAAAATATGCTTAGGTCTGCTCCTATACAATACCTTTCTGCTGTAATTATCCTTACAGAGCTCTCAGTAAAGAAGATCCAGCAGTAAAACTTGATAAACACCTTTTAAGAGAATATGAGATAATATAAGATATATCGTTCATATAAGGCATAAAAGAAAGGCACAGATAGATAAGGATGTTTTAAACTTAAGTAACCTTTTAAGTCTGGTCATGTCATTTAAAGCATCCTAGTAGTTTGCATGATTGTTTAAAATTAATTGAATTTGTAATTTTAGAAATGGCTAACAGTACCATTGCAATAATAATTTTTAAAATTTTCAATACAGTTAAAAATTCAAGCAGAGTTCAATATTTATTTTGCCTATATTAATTTCTTGATTTTTCAATAGATGAAACAGTGGGTGAACAGCTGTGCAGAAAGTACACATGTGATGGGCCCTGGAAAATCATAAAACTGTTTTCAAAATCTCCCTCAGCTCATAATGTAGACAAAAGTAGACTGCTTTCACATGGTCTGGGAAGAAATGCCTTATGAAGCAAAACACTAATGTTTTATGAAGTGAAGAACTTTATGAAGGAGTTGAATGTGAAAGTGCTACATTCATAAATACACATTATTTGCAAGAGAATTCAAGAATTGCGTACTATGGTCATTTGTGTCAAGTGTGGAGAACTATTTAATGATGTAAATTTAGATTTTACTAACACTTTGGGGAAGGTAAGAATGTGAAAAATTGACGTGGATTTTGTTCTGAGCATCTCTTTCATCAATTCATAATAAACTCAGCCATTACTTTATTAATTTATCTTTACAATCGAGATTGCTCCAAAAATGTCAACAAACAGGAAAACATTTCTGAAACAATGTTACAATTCATAATACTAACCTGACTATAGAAATACTTCATCAATTGCTAATAAAACCAAACAATGCTATTAGAGGATTACAGAATTGTCTGCTGATTCAAAAAAATTAAAAGAAGAAAAAAAGTAAAATTTAGAATTTTAACAATACATCAGCAAAATAAACAATCTCCTTTTGTCATGTTTCTAGCATGCCAACAATTTCCAGAATGTAGATTTTGGGGGAAGTAATGTAACAGAACTGCAGGAATATGTAAAGTAAAATTGTCATAGAACTTAAAATATAAATAGTCCCCCAGCAAAGTACTGGTCATGAGATTGATCTTATTAAAATCTAAATTAAGGCATCAAGAAAAAGAAGCATCTTCAAGGTTATTGTGGAGTCTTGATTGTGTTAAATACATCTGAATTTTGAGAAGTAGAACCTATATTTGTGCCTAAGTTCTTTCTGCTCCAACCTCCTCACATTTGGACTGACATTGCAGCACTGACCCTGAGTGAGCACAGATGCAAGATAGGATGGACATATTTAAAGCAAGTTCAGCGTTATCCGCAGCCTTGTGATATTTTTCACTGAGAATATAACATCCGTTAAGCAAACAAGATGGATCAGCATTATTGAATATAGCAACCTTTAGGCAAATGAGATAGATCAGCATTATTTTCTTACTGGCCCTGCATACAGAGTGACTCTCTTGAAGGACATAGGCTTGAGGGCCTTACATCTTTTGCAGTGTCATGAGACAGCAAGCAAAACTGTTTGCATATGGCCCTGTAAGTATATTGTGGAAATATACAGTGTCTCCATCCCTCCACTGATGAAAGCAACATCCACCACAGTGAAACAACAAAGATATCTTAGTGAATACTCCCTCATGGCTATTGCCAAATATTTGTGAGTAATCCCGACAAGGTCATCTTGGCACTATGCGAAGCATATAAGTGCCATAGTATGCTTAATGAACACATAATTGCAGCTCATCTAACTAAACTCTTTTTGATCAAGTTCTAAAAATTATTTACCAATACAAATTTTGTCATGGTTCATATAGGACTGGGATTTTTCCTCCCAAAATGACATACTGGCTAACAACAGGTAGACTACATTGATGCAATAGAGAATTTATTTAAATGTGTTTAGAGGGACTCGATTCATTGTTATATTGTGCTTTATTAGTGGCCCGTTCAGACAAAATGCTGCAGCAGAGTTATATCAGAACTGCAGTAGAGCTAAATCAGAAATAATATTAGTTTCAATTAAACTACTGCTCACTTATAATAAGGTAACTAAATTTAAAAGTCTCTGTTGCTAAAGATCTTTATTATTATATGATAATTTCCACAAATGAAGTAAATCTTAACTTTGGATGATCAGTCTAGGATTTTTTTTTAAGTAATGTAAGTTAAAATAGGCTTCCTTCTCATCAGAGGCACAATTAATTGTGCTTGTGGGTGAGAGAGAAAAGGATTCAGGGCTGTCAAGCAATGACAGTTTGTATGAAAGATTTCAAAGGAATAGAAATGTGGAAAAATGTCTCAGGGACACAGAAAAGTAAGTTGTTCAAGAAGCAACTTCAAATTCATGCAAAATAAAATCTTTTCCTGCCAAATGAGTGAAACTTGTCAAGTCTACTAGATCTCTTAATTAACTGCGGACACGAAAGAAGCTCCCTTCAAGGTATCCAAGCTTGCAGTCATCATGGCTAGTTCCTTTTGCAAAGACTATAAAATGAAGAATGTATTCATTAACCTCATAAAGCAGCTTGGGTGAACTAGAAATATAAATGACTAATCAGGGGAGAAATTATTCATAATGAGGAAACACTTTCAAACTGCGGGGAGAGAAGGGTTAAAAATAGCTGGCAAAATTCACATTTTTAGTATACCATAGGGTAAAAAAGGACCAGATATGTCATATTCAATCCCCTCAAAATCCCTTTCTTTCAAAATTTACAGGTCTATACTATCTGTAACAGATCTTTGTAAACATTTTGCATAGGAATCAGAAACTTAGGAATCGCATTATTAACAAAATAAAGCTAACTGTTCTGCAGATGATTTGACTCTGTTACAGTAGTCCAGTTCTGTTCCACATACTATTGAGTTGGAAAGCAATGACAGAATTAGATACACTTCTAGTAGCATCAGTTTGTAACCTGTTGCAATTTGAGGGGATTATGGTGGATAAATGCACATAAACAAAAAAGCAAACTCCCTCACCAGGACATTTCTTTCTTCTTTCTCCTATACATGTAACAGAGGCTGACAGCCAAAAAATTGTTGGGTTTAAAATAAAAAACAACCCCCCCCAAAACAAGTAAGCAGCAATTCCACTTGCTATAATTTTGGCCACACATTTGTGCCATTGGAAAAAATCCCCAGAGTTCACATTTTCAATACTTTCTGAAAAATGAGTTTCTTTTAAACCATTGATTTGAACACCTGAACTGCTAATCCGATCAAAATTACTAAACTTGAAACATCCAATTCTCAGTGAGTGAAGAACTGGAAAATAAGTCCTTCCTCAGATGAGATGTTTCTCCCAATGGCAAACACACAAGTAATCTTTAGTGCATTGCTGTTCCTTAGATGAACAAATGACAATATCAATGTGAGCAAGGACTACAAGGACAGACTCAATCAAGAGCAGACTCAAACAAGAACAGAGGGCGCATGTTAACAACAGAGGCAATCAACAGAGTCAATCAAGGACAGCAGGTGCATGATAACAAGGTTTGTTTTGGTCTTTGCTTATCTTTCATCTTTCTTTTTTTCTTTCCTTCTTTTTTTTTTTAATTAAGCTCCATACTCATACATACCACCTGTTAAATTTTAACTGAAATGAAATATACTCACTAAAGCAAATGTTGCAATGTTGCTCTAGGTCTTCCAGTCACAAAAAACCCAAAAAACAACAACAACAAAACCACCAAAAACCAACCAACAAACCAACAAAAAAAGCTACTACAAAAAACCGAAAAGCTCACAAAAAATAATAATAATAAAAAACTCTCCAAAAACCACCATAAAGAAAAAGATAATAACACACATAAAAATTAAAACATCTGAACATTTGGAAATCAAGGCTGTTATTTTAATGTAAAATATTCTTTCAAACTATACTAAAGAGACCAATATTTCCCTTACAAGAAATGGAATTGTTCTAGAAACAGTTTCAGTGTGGTTCTTCAGTAAACAGAAAAATATTTTTGTAGTATCTGATGAATCTGCTCTTTAATTGTCTGTTAGCTGAGCTAAAAGGATGCAGGCAAGTACTGGACTAGCAAAAAATATTTTCACTCCCATGTTAATGCTAAAGGATTTGTGAATGCACACACTTTATATTTATGTGTTTTGAAGACCTAGAACTGAAATCTACTTTTCTCTCATCTCTGAAGTACAGTCATTACAAGGCACTTAAATCTAAATGTTCAAAACTTTGTCAGAGTTCTTCTAATCCCTCTTTTGATTCCAGATTGAACAAAAGAGCCTGGACAGTATGTCAAGGCCAGAAAAGAAGAACACACATTGAATGAAGTTAAATAAGTTGTTATTTATCGGACAACGTTCTCAGACACATGGTGTGATTTTTGAGGTTGTCCTGTGCACAGGCAGGAGTTGCACCTGGTGATCCTTGTAGGTCCCTTTCAACTCACAATATGAGTAGCAAGCCAGAAAGAAAAGGACTCCGGTCTGGGAGGCCATGCTAAATGTATGAGTAGCACTTTAATTTCAGTGAACTCCTCAATGCGCAGAGATATTACCTACAAATTAACTGTATCAGTTTATTATCAAATAAAAATCTGTTGAACAGCTAATGCTCCTGAGAATGGCTATAATCCTCCTGATTACTTTTATTGATGGTGGAAAGTGAGACACCAATCGCCTTAGAGAACTGAAACTCTGAGTATCAGTTGGATGGTTCGGCTTTGGGTCCGATGCACAGGCAGGCAGGTTGGTGGGATTAACTCAGAGTTTTCCCTCAATTTCTATGATACTACTACTATTGCTTTATCAAATGTCACCTCTATTCTGCAATAAAGAGAGGATGAGTAAAACACATGCATACCACACATCCCTGTGCTGACTCACTCACTAACATTGTTTCTAATTCTCCTATTTCTACACCTGGACAGCAGAGGCCATCAAAGAGCAATTAAACACAGCAATTCCTGATCTGAACTTGTTTTGAAGCCTAAACTCTCAGAAGTAGCAAGTCTAGTAGGAATTTCAATAAAATGAAAATGAAATAATGTGAATTATTTATACTTGGTGTATTTAGGCAACATGAAATTTTCATGTCATTTGGTAACTGGACACAGTCACTTCCAAATGAAGATGTGAGAAGAATCTCATTTCCCAAACTACAGAAGATTCATTAAATAAAATGTACATAAACTACATGAGTAGATGTAGTCTTTATAGTAAGGAAAAACTGTCTGAATGTCTAGTTATGGGGGATATGGGGATTTCTATATCTTTATGTATTATATTGATGTGATATTTGTAGGTTTTATATTACATTATCGTTTATCAGTGTTGTCTCTGCTTTTTCTCAGGACCCTTACTAAATTTCTCTGCTAAAGGCAGCTTGACCCCGAGCAAAATTTCATGGGAATTTTCCAGTTTATTTTCTATCAAAAAGTGTCTTCCCTCTAAAAAAGTCCCTTAGCTCCATAGCAAATCAGGTCATACAGGATGAAGTTAGATAGATGTCACATCAGCAACTGCACGTTTGCCTCTGTTGCCCCTTGTTTGCAGCAAATTCACAGGTGTCATGGATAAGCTGGACATTCAGTGGCTCCATGCACCAAATAGGCTTAATCAGCTGAGGCAAGTCTTAACATCTTTGACTTGTGAGATAGTGCTACCTCTGGTATGGGCTAGAGTAACAAAGAACAGTTTTTGGCTTGGTAGAAACTCCCAGTGCTTCACTCTGGCTCCTCTTTTTTTCTTTTTTTTTTTTTTTTTTTCCTTCTTCCTTCCTTCAAGAACACATGATATATTCCACATATTTATTTAAGTGCAAAAGGACATTTTTGAGAATGTCTTTGTTAAAATAGAAACTAAATAACCAGCTCCATGTTCGAATGTCTGAAACTTAGGAATGACATAGGAATTGATATAGCACCAAGATAAAGGCACACAAGGAATCTAGGGACATAGTGAAGGACAAAGACATGTGATCATAACTTGATTATACTGAAAACATCTTGCAACCTTAGTAGCTGAAAACATAATGTGTTTTTTTTTCATTGTTCTTATAGCTTCCCCTCCAATTTCCCCATTTGCTTACATATCATACATGCATTTAGAATATAATAGGAAAAATCATATTTAGCTAAGATTAAAAAAAAAAAACAAACATATTAGGGCTGACAGCTTTTATTCAATTCAGTAACCTGGAAATTCCTACCTACCCCCTCAGGTATTCAGACTCAAATTTTGGTCATTTTCTTTAGGATTATGTCCCTTCACAATTCCGTCTTTCCAAAATTATTCTGGGAATTTAGCTTCCAATTCCCATGAAAGTGGAAACCCTGCACTACTTAGGAAAAAACCAGAATGTTACAGAGTCTTGTTTCAGCAACAGAAATGCTACTTAGAGAGTGCTTCTTGCTGAGAGCAGTTTAGGTCAAAGAGGAATGGCTTCAAGCATGTACCACCACTTTTTCTTGTGAAAGTTTCCCATTTCATAATCACAGAATTTAAACTTGAACAAGTGTCTGAAAACTTCTAGGGGCTTGTGAACAATGAACAAAATCATTTACTGCTTTTCCATTATTAAAGCTCATCATTAAAAACTATCTTACTTACACAGATTTAATTCAAATAAACGAGATAATACTATATTTTGCAGGACATGTTTAAAGACCTTTCAAATCCCAAGAAACAAAGCATTAACTGGATTAGCAAGTCTTTTGTTCTCCCAATGTACAATCATATCAGGTTCAGTAATATAAAAGTATTTGGTAGATGAAAAAAAAAGAATCCAAGTTTGATATCAAAGTACTTTATCACCCTGGGAGGTAGGAATGGAAATTGTTGAATGAAAACAGAATAGGCCTTCCTGTATTTATTTTTGTAATGCATTTATCAGGGGTATTCATGTTATTAAAAAAAACAACAAAAAATACCAGACAAAATTCATTTTATGTGACAAGTACATGACCTTCTGCAGATCGGAAAGGATCTTTGTAGATTAAATTATGTGGAGAAAACACAGATAAAAAGAAAGTGTGGAGTTTTCATTTATGCACAGTAAAAAAAAATACAATGACTTTGCTTGGAATACACAGAGGTAAAACTTTAACTGGCAAGATATTTATTGAAAAATTGACATCTCTAAAATAGTAGTGTAATTAAGCACCTTTAAACAAGGAGACATAGATTTTTGCTATGGTTTTTATAATACAGATACACTAAAAATTCTTCTCAGATTCCTAGGCTGGTTCTGCTCAAGCTTGGAAAATCATAGGTTAATGCAGCAAAGTGCTAATACATTCTGTGGAACCAAATATGGGTTTATATAACTGCATGACATAAGCAATGGGCCAAATGGATTTAACACAAGAGGGTCTGGTTGGGTTTATGAAGGCATTGTAATAACATGCATCCTTTCTGATTACTACTATCTTAATATTGGCCAAAAAAAGGCTTGTTCTAGCACTAAAGACATCTCAAGCATGAGACAGATTTACCATAAGGTAAAATAATTCATATGCAATAACCTCTCAACATGAAATGTCCATGGGTATATAAGGACATATGTAAGCAATACCAACACACATATCTAAAAATGTAAAGGTTACAGTATAAGCAATAAAAGCAATCATGCTGATATTGTACCATTTCTGAAGGGCAAACTCCTAGTAAAAAAATGATACAGGAGATGACAGAACCTCAAGAATTTTTTATCGCTTGTAAGGTTCATGACAACACCTAGAAAGTTAGAGATTTGCCTGCAGTTCACAGTTTACCAAAATTACCTAAGATGGGCACAAGTCCTTTAATTTCAGTATTTATGGATGTTCAGAAATAGGTGATGATACAGACTACTGTATCACACAGTATAATGTCATTGATTTTTAGCCAGAAATACTGTAACTTGCTATCTATTTTCCTTGTTTTAACTTGTGCATTTTGGGGGACGTAAACAGATTTCTATCATAAAACAGTAGAGTGATTCTGACCTTACTGTGAAATTTTGATGTTGAGATCTGGTACAACATGAGTCCTAAAATGATTTGTTTTACAAGACACAATGATAAGCAATTGTAAGAAAAACTTTAATCCTTCAATTCTGTTCCCCTTTTCCTGCTATTTCAAGTTTCAAACTTACCATCTATTCTTTCCCTCCTCGTTTTCTCCTTGAACTCCAAGTTAATAATATCTCCCTCTTCTTTCAAAATCTATCTCATGTGGGGATGAACCAATTATACCCTCTTATCATGTAACTTCTATCAGAAATCAGTAGGCAAACACATAATACGTAGGAAGAATTTGAAACGAGACATGGAAAACAGGTGAAACTATGGACAAGTAGTAGCACAAAATATAAATTCTACTCAATCCATCTCAGGACTACCAGCAGAAACTCTTTTGTTCTTCCATCTGTAGACCCCAGTACCATGGTATTGCTTTCCCTCATATTTTACATATTATTTTATCTTTATATGAGTACCCTTTTCTTTCTAGCTCCATGGAACACATGAGTTTCATTAGAGATAACTAGGAGAAAACTGCCAAGCCAAACCATGCTTAGCATTCTGCTAGTAACAGCACAGAAGAAAAACAGAGAACACCAAATCAGCCAGTGTTTTTTACCGATTTGTCTTTCCCAGACTGTCTACTGCTTTGGTTTGGTAGAACACAATGAGCAGTCCAGCAAAAGTAATTTGAAAGAATTACCCTTAAATATATCTTTCTCCTTTGCTCATTCATTTCCCATACATTTGATTAACTCTATTTGGTAATAATAACCATATTATTCATTTGACTTCAGTGAAATCTATCATAGCTACAATTTTATTGCAGCTTAACCTAGTTGATCCTTCTCAAAAAAGTGATTTTGAATAAAAAATGTTAATTTACACTTTCCACCTGCTATCACATTTTTGCCTCTCATGTTAAGTACAAGGTCACTAGCAGAAGGTAGATGTTATATATCAGCATATCCAGACATTATATACTTCAGTCAATGGAAAATCCTCAGGGCCTGATTTTCCTTGCTTGTACTTTTTACAAAACTAAAAATCCTTTAATATGCACAATGGTACCTAAAAATAATTGCCAGCTTCAAGAGAGAGAGCTGTACCTTGCAATGCTGATAAAACACCACGCTCCAGGCCTCCATTTTGTGTCCAATTTCAAACAGTATAGACACTTTAAGATCATTTTATTACAGGCTCCTGTAAGTAGTCAATCCATACTGAGGAGTTCAGAAACAACTTGAACACCTGTCTTGAAAACACTTACCCACTTATTTAATCTTTACCACAAAACTATCCTTAATTTCTATATATATGCTCATTTTTGATTACAAATAAAACCAGTGAAGCTGAAGTGACTTCATCAATAAAGTTTAAGCTAAAATAGGTTTCCAGATATGACTGATTGTTTTCTCAATCTGCTCATGCTGCTGTTTGTCCCTATTTTATCTCCTCTGCTAACAGAAAGACTCAAGAGAGTAAACTTTAATTACTTACCTCCTTTCTATTTCCTTGGCCCTCTCCTGAAAGGTAATGATCAAGGCACTTTTTTTTTTAAATATTTTTAAATATTTTTTTCCAAGATGAGAAATTATCTTATATTAAACAAATATATCAGGATTTAAATTGTAATGAATATTTTGCATGAATAATACCTTAGAGTGAAGTCTAACTACTCATTATCTAACTTTCATATTGCTATCAGCAGAAATACGGAAAGGTATTTTTTGGAGGTGTATGTGTCATGCTGGATCCAAGAGGAGTAAGGCTGCTGCTGCTCCGCGTCCTCCAGTCTACCAGCATTGATACTGAAGACGTGTTCCCAGGAAACACACACACAAAAGCCCACGTATGCCCTACATATATACATGTGAACATGACTGTCCACATAGATCACAGAGGGAAACTCAGAGTACCCACAGAGACATAGAATAACACTAAAGGCCTCATCCTGCTTCCCTCTGGGGCTAGACAGGATGGAGGCCCACTTGTAAGAATATGTGTGTGTGTAGGTATGTGTATATATGCATATACGAATATATATATGTGTGTGATTAGTTTCCCACCTGGTTGCTGGAGATGATGCCTCCCCTTGGACAGACCTGGATGGTGGACAAGTCATTCCTTGGGAGACCTTCATTTGGGTTCCCTGTATATCCCTTCACTCTTCTGGGCTTCTGCAAATGGGCTGATGGCCCAGGTGATCTGCCTGGGAGTAGCCCAGAAGGGGATTGTTTGGGCTTTCCCTTCTGTCATTGTCTGTCTGCTCCTCTGTTGGTGTGCAGATAAGCTTTATCGCATAATCCAACAGTACTGAAATGGACCACATCCAAGTGAAAGACTCTGCTGAAATCCCATTTTTAAAAATGTTTTTCTACCTCTCATGCTAGCAACTACAAATCTCTCTCACATGTTGTGCTGATTTTGGCTGGGGTAGAGTTAACTTTTTTCTCCACAGTGGCTAATATGGGGCTAAGTTTTGAATTTGTGCTGGAAACAGTGTTGGTAATATAGAGATATTTTTGTTATTGCTGAGCAGGGCTTACACAGAGTCAAGGCCTTTTCTGCTTTCCATACTGCCATGCTGGTGGCAGTATGGAAAGCACGTGAGGTTGGAAGGACACACAGCTGGGACAGGTGACCCCAGCTGACCAAAGAGTCATATACCATATGATAAGATGCTCAGTATATAAGGTGTGGAGAAGAAGGAGGATGTGGAGGATGGTGTTTGTCTTCCCAAGTAACTGCTGTGCAGGATGGGGCCCTAATCTCTTGGGATGGCTGAACACCTGTCCGCCCCTGGGAAGCAGTGAATTAATTCCTTGTTTTGCTTTACTTGTGTGTGTGACTTTTGCTTTCCCTGCTAAACTGTCTTTATCTCAAGCCCTGAATTTTCTGGCTTTTACCCTTTGATTCTCTCCCTGATCCCACTACAGGGAAAGTGAGAGAGCAGCTGCTTGATTCTTAGTTGCTGGCTGGGGTTAAACCGTGACACATGTCCATGGTATTTTATACCTAGTGCTACATAATTGATTTCAGTCCTTTCTTTAGTTGTAACATATCTGGATTGACTTTTACCCTGAAAGTCATCCAGTGTTTTGCATTTTTTTTCTGTGTCCAAAATTTTAGACTTCATTCTGTCAGGTACTCCAATTTCCTTATGACCATGTTTTATCATGACTTGCTGGGGAGGGATGGGAAAACTTTCCTTCAGCAATGAAGATTTCTCTAAAGCTGGTCCTTACTGCTTCAGTAAACAATGAGACCAGAGAATCAAAAAGGGGAGCAGATGCTGACCCCTTGTGTGCTGCCAGCCGGAGCAGCTGTAACAGCTTAGTCAATGCAGGAGATAGAGAGCAATGACAGTGGACCTGTAGCAGGATCTTTGGGGAAGATTCATGCATGAATGAAGCTTCCTTCACAGTTTTTAGGAAAGATATTTTTGTATGTCTGAGATGTGATTAAGACCCAATAATGTTAGTAGATTTGGAGGTGTGACAGATAAATAACGAGAAATAAGTGCTTTAAGTTCATTAGATACTGAAAAAGCCCACTGAATCATACAAATAATCTTCAATAGTTGGAATTCCTAATAATGTAAGATAGCAAATAAATCCTGTGCATTTTTTTTCAAATGCTGAAAGGCATTAACTAGTAAATTCTCATATTTGATCTGAAAGAGTAAACTTAACATGCAAAGTTACATTATCTCATACAGTTTCATACAAGGTGCATAAATGATTATGTCATGAATAAGGCAGACTGATTTCTACAAATTTATACCTAACCCGCTTTCTCTCTTAAGGTAAAACACTATTTCCTGTGATGAATTCCAAATGGTTTTGCTGATAATTTTTTTCGAGGCACTTCAAATTTTACCATTCACTGATATGCAGGGTAGAAACATGGAAACATATACTGAGTTTGTACACCCAATGAAATCAGAGAGTGGCGAGGTATATAAAAATATGTATATATGGAATACATCAACAAATAATTGCTTGTTATTTCTTATTTCCTAAATTTCTTTCCCTTGAAAGCATACTTGAGTTTAGAGAAGTAAACACAGCACTATTATTTGCATCTTCAGTAAATGTCATTCAGAATACTTTTAGCTCCCACCTTTATGTCTACTACAGATGGATGTTCTTTTATTTTGTGTTTAAAGTTTCTTTAAGAGCAAAATCATGTTCTCTGTGTACCTACAGTGCTTCATTCATGAAGAATTTCTTTATCTCCCTGTTAAGGAAATCCCTTCTAGAACTAGTAATAATTTCATGCTGTTATAAATGTTAAGTGCATAGAGGTAGAGATATTCTATGGGGATTATTTATTTAGATAAACTGGTTATATCTACATTAGTTGTAGATTCTGTACTTTATAGCTCAACTCAAGCAGTTCTGTAGAAGAAAGGAGCTAGTGCAGACATCCACTTCATATGCACATCAAAAGATTTTATTTTAGGGGAAGTCTAATGTGGTATCAAATTAGACTAGTCTTAATAGTTAGAGAGCATTAAATGTGCATATTCTAATTTAATCACCTCTTAGAGGAATGCAGCACATGCAGTGGTAAAGTACAGCAAGCAGTGGCAGTTGGCAAATTGGCTTCAAAAGTAAGGTCCTGATATAAGTTAAAATGTTAGTATGAACACTTCCTGTAGCATATAAAACCCAACTTTAGGAAACAAATCTCACTAAACAGTATTAGAATATATAAACCAAATAATGGTCTGCAGAGGGAGAACAAGTACAGGATGGCCTCTAGTCTCCACATTTAACTGGTTATAAAATTTTACCAAACTTTACAAATTTCATGAAAGTTTGTTTTTCTTCTCTTTGCATCTGCCTTTGGTGATCCTTACTCAGGTCTTTCCGGTAAATGTATAAGATTCAAGGTGGAGACCTCCCCATTTTACCCCAGAACCAACATTTCTAGGAAAGGTTTAATGCTTTGGTGAAAACAATCTTACCACGGATTTCAAATGGGGTCTTCTGTAACGACTTTAACTTCTACAGAAAACAGAATAAAAGAAAAACAGGTCTAAAGATGGCTTTAGAAGTAACTTGACTACTCTGTAGTGACTATAGAGATATTTTTATATGGATGATTCAAAATATACTGCTAAAAGGTTAAATTATGTATAACTCATATAATATACCAAAGGCTCCAGTTCCTTAAATAGAGAAGCTCTGTCTTCGCTGAGTATTGGTAAATCTTGGGGCAGTAGATGTTCCTTTACAAGTTGCCTTATTTAAATCATGAAGTATCTAAAAAAGTATCTCCCAAGGGCCTATTTTTCAAAACTAATTTTGAAAAATGTACTGTTTTGAGGCACAGTTGCCTCTAGCTAAATGCTTGTTGACTAGAATACCTCAGCTAGAACTGCATAGTTAAGATACAGCTTTTCAGCTGGCTGGATTATGTCTTCTAATTGCTCTACTTGCAATTCATGTATGCATAATGTGAAACGGTTCTAGTTCTTTTGCAATGTCCCTGCTTTTCAACATAGTTTTCATAAAGCCAGGAGCAATTTTGTTTATTACACATACTGTCCCTCTGCTGTCAAGTGCAAAATCAACAGAAGTAACAGTAAAGGTCGGGTTTGATGTTTATGAAAAACAACGTCTACTCTGTTATCACCACTGTCATATTGTCTCATTGTGACCTTCCGTACCTCTTTGTTAGAATCAGAACTTTCCCTTTTTGACGTTTGCTTTAGGACAAGTGATATTTCCACAACATGAAAGAGCTTCATATTGTCTAAAACAGTGGCTTCTAGACACAAAAAGGATAAGAGCTATTCTTGGAATTAGAATCCTTTAACAGTTGTCTTGGTTCCAAAATATGGGATGAAATTTTTTCTTTGAAGACTTATGCTCTATTTGTGTTAAATCTACACACCTGTTCTCCTTCTTCTCTTGAATTGTACTCCCACAGACACAACCTTCCATACGGTGGAGACTTCTTGAGTATTTGAAACAACACTGTCTGAAATTTTAGTCTGGTCTTTGGAAATAACACTCGTGAAATAAGCTGCAATCCTTACTTCAGCATAATTTTTCTTGAAGTAGAATTAGCCACATTTTTAAGTCTTCAAGGTTATTTCCTAAATAATATAACCTACAGAACACACAAATATCTATTTATACATATATAAAAATATAATTGTAGTAATGGCAACTGCAGAAATGGAAGCTTTCCTTTCAAGCATAGTTATCATTTAGAAGCCTGGCTGATAAAAGGCTGCCTACATTTGTGTACAGATAGCTCAGTCTAGAGCAAGTGTAATGTCTGCAAATAGTGAAAGTAGAAGTGTTTTTTTTAATATCTCTATTACATTATTTCATTGGACAATGATGTTTTCACTTCTTGCTTGCTAAGAAAGCCTTCTCTCTCATCTTCCTTCCCACCCCATGGTCTTTTTCCCAGGTTCTGTAATCCGAGGGCTCTAGCCCCCATAATCTTGCTAGCACTTTGGAGTGCTCACCTGATACTTCATGTCTTCCATCCCATTTCTCATTTCCAAAATTCACATATGAGTCTTAAAGACAACGCTTCATGTTTAAGTCCGTACCTGATCTACTTCAGCTCTTCATTCAGATTTGAAACAGATTTGAAATACTGCCTGCATTTTTTTCCTTTTTTTCCTTTTTCACACACTGAGGGCAGATAGTCTTTTACATACCTTATATGATATAGTTTGATGTGTATCAGATGGTATTGCCTAAGTAGGTACTATGAGCATGGTGGAACTCTGGGCCTATAAGTTCAGAGCTACTTAGGACCCTGTCCGCAGTTTATCTTAAATGAAGTATCAAGGAAGAGAACATAAAACATAAACAAATGTTTTTAAAATAAACAAACACGTTGACATGTCTGATGTCAAGGAAGGGGTATTGGTAGAAAAGACAATAATGGGCCTAAGATGTGTCAAAGAAGAATCTCATTAAATGCTGGACCTCAGTAACCATAATTGTTTTGGAGAACCAATAGTAAAGATTGCCTGGGGAAATGTTCCTGTCTCCATCTCTGAAAGTCTTTACAAAAATATTAGAAAAGCACATCAGGAATGACACATCTATCAAGAATTGCTCTAGGCAGGAGGATGGACTTGAGATTTTTTTTTTAAGAGCCATCTAACTGTGAGAGCAAATAGATTTTTACTCCTTCCTGCCCTGATCAAGGAAATTGTAACAGGGTACAAAAGCGAATATTCCATCAGTAAGGGTTTTCAATATCACAGAGCCCTAGACTTTATTCTGATGATCCTGTGAGACTGCAATATGTGGGAAAGAGGTAAGAAAAGATAGGCACCAGTAGGCTTTTCATGGCACCTGCTCTGGTATTCTAATCTGGAAATCTTGTCTACATTTATGGCTATGAATATTAACACTTTTGTGGAACCTCACATCTCCACCACATTTATTGCAATAGGTCTATTAACCTCAAACTGAGTCTCATCCTCATAGCAAAGAGGGCCAGCAGCCATTTTTAGCAGGTTGAGGGAGGTGATTCCCCCTCTTTGCTCAGCACTGGTGAGGCCACAGACAGAGTGCAAGTCCAGTTCTGGACTCCTCAGAACAAGAGAGACATGGACCTACTAGGGCAAGTCTGGCAAAGGACCAAACAGATGATTACAGGACTGAAGCATCTTCTGCATGAGGAAAGACTGAGAGAGCTGGGACTGTTCAGCCTGGAGAAAAGCAGAGTCAGGAGGATGTTACCAATTTGTACAAATGATGGTTGGGATGAAGGAAGAGAGAGGTAGACTCTTCTCAGTGATGTCCAGTGACAGAGCAATTATTATTGGTAACAATCTCCTGGACAGAGCTGGCGGTGCCCATTTGCTGTCAAACATCTGAGAAGATGACTGGATCAGTGGCTTTATGTCCAGAGCAAGGCTGTCAAACACTCAGCCCATCAGGCCAGCAGCACTTATAGCCTATCTTCAGTGCTGCTTGGTAGAGGCCCAAAGTAGCAGTTTATGACACTCCAGAATTCCCAAGAAAAAACACCTGCTTAGATTAAGCTGCATACATCCTTGCACCCACAAACACTCTTCTGCACAGTTCACTTCATGGCTTGAGATATATTCACAGGAACATGTTTAGAGAAAGCATTGCAAATACTGCAACACTGACTGATGTTTCCTTTACACTACGTGCTGGCACTCTGTAAATGGCACCATAAAGCAGCAAGATGGATGTTACAGCAAAGTGGGAAGAGTTGTATGAATAAGGTTTAAAAATAACTAAAATCTGTAGTTTCAGTACTTTCCATGAAAGGTTATCTGTACAGCAAGAAAAAGAATTAATCTCCAGACACATGCAGATTAACATCTGAGCAATGATTTTTGGGATCTCTACTAAAAATTCTGAAAGTTAATTTGAAACACGGTGTTCTGCAGGTACTGTTCAGGCAGTGATTTAACAAAGAATAACAAGGCTGAATTAATGAACTCTTTTATTCTCACATGAATACGCAGAGAACTTTCAAGAGTAGTCATGCTGCAGGTGTCTTGTTTTGACTTAAAGTTAAATCTAGATAATAAGACCTCAAAGAGCATGACTTTTTCCTCAAGTAGAATTCCCTCAGGGTGTTGCTGCTGATTGGAGGAGGCAAAAGCTATGGCTATAAAAATGAACACAGTACAGTATTTGGACCACTGTGTTTTCCCTTGCAGCTGACTGTCAAATCAACTTTACTCCAACGTTCAATGCAGTGGCCCCATGTGATTCATAACTCCAGGCATTGAAAAGAGAAGGTTGTATTTTCACCCACAAATCTTTGTCAAATTTAAGAGTAAAAATATTTCTTAATGTCCTGAAAATAGGCACTATTTCTACACTTCATCTGCATAGAAGTGCAAGTTCACCACCAAGCTGAAAGCATCTTGGCATACCTGAATGAAAGTCATGTAATTTTGTTAAATGGGAACAGAAATTGCATACAAGTCAGACATGCTTCCCTGAAGTTTAAGAGTCACCAAACTGTTCATGTTTGGTCACAAATAACCCTGTATTTTGTTATGTGGAGATGGTAAGTCTCTGAACTGGCTGGAACTCTTTGGTGGATCTGCCTAAGATTTTCTCATTACAAGTCCTCCAAAGAATAGGCTTTTCAGCTCAAATGCCAAGTCTTATTAGAGTATGAAGTGAAGGGGAAAATTAGACGGGCCAGGGGGGAAATAAGTCAACAAGGCTAAAGACAATAGAAAATAAATAAAATTTATAACCATCTCTCTTGTACTTCTTGGGTTTGTCTGTGAGGATTTCATAACCGACAGTGCCAAAAGCCTTGTTGAAGTCAAGGTAGACAATATCCACTGCTCTCCCTAGTCTGAACAATCATAGCAATCTTCGTACATCCTTACAAAGATGTGGAACACTGAACACGTCTGTTCAGTTTCCCAGGTTTTCACATAAAGTTTATATTAGTCATTTAAATCCGAATACTTGCTTTAGGAACTGAAATATCGGGAATGCTAAATCTCTTTCTTACTAAATTAAGAATATATTATTTTCCAAAAGTATATATTTAACCAGAAAAGTATAGCTGAAATTTGAAAAAATATTGTTTATTAGGCTGAAAATTAGAGTTTAAGCTCAAAAAACGCTATCTTGAGAGACATTAGAATTTAAAGAGGTTAGAGAATTTTGCTAGATTTTCCAAATTTCTGTAAGATTGAATTTGATTGTCTTGTAAAATTATGCTTTTTATCTAAAAAGTTATATATTATTTAGGAACCAACTTTTCTGTTTCTCACCCTCTACCAATATTTAAAACAATATGTATTCAACTTTAAAAAACAGAAGAATATACAGAAAAGTCTTACCATACTTTAACTAGAGACCCATCTGAATTTTGCCTGTTTTCCATATACTTACATCATATTGTGTTCAGTTAACAATACTGATTACTAGTAGGCTGTGCCTGCAAAGCCCAAAACCATCATCTGCTGAAACAAGCCTTTGAAATTTATGTTCAAATATTTTCTGTTCTACAAAGCAGTTTTATTTCAAAGCAATCTCCCTTCACGCCTTTCCATGTTACACACACCTCGGTTGCTTAGCTAGAGCAGATATTAAATCCATCATTTCTCAAAGGAGGTGGTAAAAAGGTGATTCACCCATATAAGAGGCAAATAGAGATGGGTATTTTTTTTAATGCAGCTTCTAGAAGTTTCTTTGTCTGATGACTCCCTAGATGATTTTCATTATCTCCTTCATGAAACATTAACTCCCCTTTCCAAGATGAAACAGAAAGTGATAAAAATTCTCTCACTTCAGAAAAATAAATCCAGTGCAGAGTCAACTACTTCCCTAGTGACCAAATGCTGCTTGCTTTAAATGGGAGCTTTGTATCACCATTTTATTGCACCTGCAACTTTATACTAGGCCGCCCAGGATAATAGTTTAGCCCCTAGCTCAGGTTTTGTTGTGACCCATGTGTTTCCAATCCTTCCAAGCGATCAGCTTTGTTCATGCTGACAAAGGAAACATTTTTCAAGCACAGGGTGCCCTTGACAAGCACTTATGCCCCCTTTAAAACAATTTTTTTATCCTGCTAGTACAAAAGAACTAAAAGCACGGGCAATTGCATTAGTTTTAAGTGCCTGCCATAATGGTCACAAGTTGCAATTTCATAATCTTTGCTTTTACAGGATTTAGGTAAGGATTTTAACATACTTCTACAAATTAGGATGTTCCGCATTGCTCAAACTCAGTGTGAGGGTGAAACAAAACCAATTCTCTCCAACCTCCCCTCAGCATGAAGCTCATAAAAGAATATTCTTGTGTGTGCAAGAATATGCATCACACATTAGTGACATGGAAAAAATGTCTGCACTTACCTCTCTTGCGTCCTGGTCAATGCGAGATGGGATCAGTTCAAGTCACTGGACCAGGTCAAGTTGGGTTCTGGTTAACATTGCTCTTCTGGGGACATTAATACACTTGGCAGGCTTCATGGAAGGGAAAGTACATCTAAATATGCTACCTGAACATGAAAAGAAAGAGAAGGGTTTTGAGGGGAACATTATGGACTTGCTGATCACTAGCCAATAACT
This sequence comes from Chiroxiphia lanceolata, assembly GCF_009829145.1. Taxonomy (NCBI): domain Eukaryota; kingdom Metazoa; phylum Chordata; class Aves; order Passeriformes; family Pipridae; genus Chiroxiphia; species Chiroxiphia lanceolata. The sequence goes on from NC_045637.1 coordinate 72,171,482, forward strand.
ATGAGAAGAGAAGTAGCATGTCCTTAACATATGGATAATACCTTTTGAAGTTGCTTCATTACAATCATAAAATGAGTTAGGTTGGAAGAGATCTTCAGAGCTTATGTGGTCCAACCCCACCTCAGAGCAGGACCCACTTAGATCTGGTTGCTGAGGTTTTGTATCTAAGTATACAACAGACAAGAAATGAATATATGGACACTACTTTTTTTCATGCTCTTTATTATCTGACCTCCATCTCCTTGTCTAGACTCCCACTCTTCTCCTCCCTCTTGGGTTTTTTATGCCGTTTTTTGCCACAGTCGTAAATCAAATGTGACACCACCAATCCTAGTGTTTCTCTCACAGTCCCTCTCCCACATTACTTCGTCACCAAGGTTCATCTGTTTTGTCTTTTTATTTTCCCAATATGCAAACATTGAGGAGTTTTGCTGCTTTTTATGACAGTATATACATAATTTAACTGTATGAATCTTACTTGTAAGTACTTACTCTAGTGCAAGGTTTCACCATTTGTCTTGTCCAGGCTTTTATTCCCTGAGTTCTGTTGAAAACTCTAGAGAGACGAGGATACTGCGTGTCTAACTGAGCAATTACAGCTCAAGAAAACCTTCTGGAGTACAGACTAACACAGGTAGAGAGATTGCAGCTGTTATGAAGACTGGGAGAACTCTTCCAAAAAAAGGCACCAAAAGCAAAACTCATCTTCTAATCCCATCCTCTCTTGTTTCCAACAAAGTGCCACCTCCAGTCTTTTCTGTCAGCTGGACAATCCTGCCCTCTTTGGTGAGTCTCTGGGCCTTTTTATCATTGCTTGTTTGTCTACCACCTCCATATCCCTATCTTTTTCTAAGTCCCATAAAGGCTGTCGTACATTGGGAAAGATCTGTCCTTCCTTCTTGGCAAAGCCATTGGCACCAATTAAGCTACTGCCACTTTTATTCTCTATCCTACTGGGGGAATGAATGTAGGCATTCTTTTGCAGAGAAAAAGCAATGAATATATCCCAAATTTTCAGTTTATGTCGTGTTTATAGACAAGTTAAAATTTCAGCAAAATACTTAAAGACATCAATATTTCTTCCCCTCCAAATAGTGGAATTGTAGTCTGTGACATCCCAGACTTCCCTCCAACTTTGGCAGGTTGGTTTCTGCTGTAAGACAGAGGTAAGGTTGTAGCCTGCAGTAGTGATCAGCTGGAAAATGCATGAAGGAAAGGGAAGAAGTAAAAACCAGGTCCAAGGAATCTCAATTGATCAGCAAGCCCATTCTAGGGCAACAGCATTTCTGGCAGACTTCTGCATAAACTGCTGTTAGAGACCTTGATGACAGAAGCTCTACAGCCTCCCAGGGACATGATTTCTTAGTCTTCACTGTCCACACTTCAGAGGATCCCACCCAGCCCAGTGCCTGGCCTGCATCCCCTGGTATAGCCAAAGTCCATTTTTTTGCTGCCTGATCTAAAGCTTACGAAAGGGAGGCCGATCTTTGCCTCTTTGTAGCAGTCTTTCTGTAGTTCATCTCTCTTTCAGTCATCTCCTTTTTGTTTCAAAAATCCCCTGACTGAACAACAAGTCACTAAGTGATGCCAGGTAGAATTAAGAGATGAGGTTGCTCTCCTTGAGACTCTATTCACAAGAAAAATAATGTCAACCCACCCCAAGACATTTTCTTCTCACTGTTTTTCTTTTTTTTAACATGTACTTGGATAAATACTCATTATTATACATTTTATAATAATTTTATTTATAATAGTAATTTTCAAAGATGTTTATTACATTAATACTTGAAAGATAGTTTCAAGTTTGTCTTGTAAAGAGAACTAAACTTGTATATTCTGCCTTACCAGCATAAAATAATGTTGTTTACGACTAAGTAGCATAATCACATGTGGAAATCAATATACTACCATTCAGTCAAGCTCAAACTTTTTCCTGAGAAATATTGATATATTGCACTATTCAGATTAATTTATCTAAGAACTAAAAGAATCAAAGCATAGAAGGAAATGAGTCAAGACAGAATTTAAGTTATTTTGGGAAAGGACTGTCCCACATAACTCTAGTGTTAAAGAAATTCCTTTCTAAAGATCTTACAAGAAGAAAAATATGAATCTGCCATCATAAGAATTCTGCATTACTCCTTGGAAAGTTAGAGATCTCTTGGAATTACTCATCCTCACAAGGAAGGTAAATCCTAGAAACTGTTAAAAAAGGAGTTTATGAATCCTGTGAAGTTTGATACTTTTAACTTCAGACAAGAGATTTCATTTTAAAATACAGTTATGCAAATCCTTTTGGTTCCTATATTTACTTTTGTCTTTTTCCTCTAACTACAAATAGCATCCCAAAATCTACTGTGGAATTGCAAGTTGGGCTGCTTGAGGCACAAAAATCAACATGTATCTGGATTACGTGGTACTGTTTGCAGAGAAAATTTGAGCTAAACACCTACTGAACCACTGCATGATGCTTTCAGGCAGCTGTGCATTAGCTAGCTCAACAAGGTACATCTGGTTTTATACTTTGCTCTGGAGCCTGATCCCATGAGATTCCAAGTGCTTTCAAGACACTGAAAAGTAAACAAAAATTCAAAGCATTTTGTAACCAGCAGGCTGTGTTGAGAACATTATAGAGAAGAGCCCAAGGAGAAACGTCCATAAATAAGGCCGCAATTTGTAAAACAGGAAGGAAATAGAGTTGAATGAATATAGACATCACAGAGGCTAATGATGCACCCTAATTATTTCCTTCTCTGACAAAATTTTGAAACATGTCCAATTAGCATCAAGGAATCTAAACCTGTTATACTAGAAAATGGTTAGTTATTAGTATAATGACATTAGTGTGCATAAAAAAATAATAAAAAAAAGCAAAGCCAGAATGAATATCCTGGATATGTTGTAAGTACAGTTCAGGCTTCATTGAATCATGCATTCATAGAATGGCCTGGGTTGTGAGGGAGCTTAAAGATCATCTAGTTTCAACCCCACTGCCATGGACAGGGACACCTTCCATTAGAATAGGTTGCTTGGAACTCCATCCAGCCTGGTCTTGAGTCTTACTGGAAGTTAGATTTTCAGTGGTAACAGAGTTATTGCACACCCTTTGTGGGGTTTGTGGGAGGTAAAACATAACCCAAACTGATCAACCCAACTATTTGTTTGGTTTCTGATTTCAGATTAAGAGCTTTCCAAACCTAATAGAAGTGAACTAGTACTAAACTCAATTCTCATTAATCCCCATCTATATTTTTTCACCAAGATAATCAGTTTTATTAGCTCTTACGTATTAGAGAGACAGATACCATAATTTGTTTAGTTTTAGAGTTCATAAAGAAAAAAAATGAAGGAAAAGAAACTTTGTCAAGAGTCTTTACTCAGAACCTATCTTTCTTCAGTGGCAATCAGCTTAAACTCAAATAAGAAGTAGGCTTTTCATTCTAGATTAGCCAAAAACTTGATATTGAGGCCATTTGAGTACACAAGATTGAAACTGGAGGTCTTGATGGTCTGAGACAGAGATGAGACTTACATGGAGCAATCTAAAACCCTGACTGCTATTTTAACACAGTGCTATTAGCCATGATCAAAGAATTGCCTTCCTACCATGTGCTCCCTGTCATCCTACTCCTGTCTACCACCTCTCTTTGGTGCTTGTCTCCCTGGCTCCTAGGAGAACTGCTGAAAGTACCATCTATTTAATTGATGGGAGACATTTAACTTCTTACCTATGCAGAGTACAATAACTTGGAGCAGGGACTACATATTCTGAGCTACACAGGAAAAGCCTATCTTGCGCAGAAGAAATTAGAATACACTTTAGACAGAAGATGCAATCATGAGATAATGGAGGAGTCAAGGCATTACAGTCATTAAAATTATCCCTGAAAAGGACTGAAATTTTTTGTACTGTCATCAGTTTTGACAGGTTCAGTGAAATCCCACCCTTCTCACTCTGTCCATAACTTTAGAATGAAAGGACAATGAAACAAGAAAAAAATTTTTAAAAAAGTCTTAAATAAAAGAAGAATTCTTCAGTTCATTCCAAGCTTTAAAGATTTTATTGCTTTTCCTACTCTGTTTATGTCAACAATTGAACTATCTCCTCTCCCTTAAATATCTGCATTCCATGTCTTGTTTGAAGTTGGCAGGAGAATTTTCTGATGGTGGCAGAAACAAGATCAAGGAGACACTTGTTTCCTTTATCCTCTATCATTTCTCCAACCCTTTCTGCTTCATGAAAAGCATGCATTTCAGAAAACCCCTCAGTGCTGCAAATGAGCACTTTTACATAAGAAATGCTAGAGTGCCAAAGCAAAAACTTGTGTGTTTCCTCTCTTCAGTGGCCAGAACAGGAGACGTCTTTCATTCAGCGATCTTTGCACAGCAGCTCCGCATTCACTGCAGCTCTGGATCTATAGCTTCTAGGGTGAAAAGTGCCCTAAAAGGGACAGCACAGAATTGTTTGGGCAATTTTGGCTGGCAACCTTTGAAGGAGAAACCATGCCTCAGTAGTTACGTCCACCATCCTGTAAGCAATAAGGCCTTAGTACCATGAATATATACTAGATGATACTGATAATACGTAACTTTTACGCATAAGTATATGCAAACAGGCTAAAGCACAGTTGCATCATTAATTCATTTTCCTTGCATTTAAAGAGATGGTATTAATGTACAATGGGCAGGACAAGAAAATAAACACGATAGAAAATGGAAAAGGAACAAAGACATGGGGAAAAAAGGAATATTTTCTTCAGAAGATACCAAGACTTTCTCAATTTTATTCTTGCATAGAAATTGCACTGCCTCTATCTGAGTTCATAAACCTCCATGTTGGCTGTAGTAGTTTTTAAGGGATTATAAAATTTCTTGTTGAAATATCCATGAACCAAAAATTAAATAAAAAAGAGCAGAATAGGATAGTTGCAGGAAAAAAAGTGCTGAAGAAAAAGAACAAGAGGAAGAAGGGTGAGGGGGGTTGTAAAAGCAATGAACCAAAAAAGAATTCAATAGGATATCCAGACAATCACAATGCTATCAAGATGAAAACAAAAAGGCAAACAAAAATCCAAGCCTTACCCATGTATGAAAGAGCAGCCAAAGTTGGGTTCAAGGAAAGTAAATGGTCCACAAGAAACTCCTAAACACCACTGAAGGTGGGGTGTGCTGTCTATTAAGAACAGTATTAAACTGTCCCCTAAAGTTCCATGTATCTTATTCCACAAAAAAAGACACAAAATATCCCAGAAAATGTTTCTTCTGAGATACAACACCTTGAATAACAAAAAACCAAAAATATTCAAAAAGATGACACTGTAAAATAAAGCTTTCAACCTACCAGGTGCTTACTTGAGATAGGACAGGAACTTCAGTTTCAGCAAATATCCTGTCTTTCCTGAGAGAGACAAGAAAGTAGCAATTTCAGCCAATTATTTTCCTGGTATCCTAGAAATATCCTCAGTATCTTCAGCTATCAATGACTTGTCACATAAAAAAAGGTGTTAGAGAAGGCTACGGAATCTACAGAAGTCTGCCTTGCAAGCAAGTGCTTTTAGTTGCTTTCATGCTTGCTTAGAGCTAATGTAAGGAGGAGTTGCTCTTTTCCTCATCTTCTGAGGGTCTTTGAGTCTTTTAAATTGACCATAACCCACCTGTGGGAACAAGAGCTTTTTGGTGCTCACAAAAAGAGGACTTATAAGGGTAATCAATTTGAAGCAAATAGCATGACAATCTTGAGTAGAGTTTTTGAATAAAAGTAGTAAAAAAGTCATATAAACCTTACATATAGCAGTGGCAAGATTAACAAGCTCACATTGTAGAAGACAAGAAATACATTTTGCTAAAGCTTTTTTCTGTAGGAATAATTCTTTCCGACAGAAGCAGTGAGAGACAGTCCAAGGTCCTGTGGTAAATGAAAAATTGATGGCAAACTATGAGTATAGATTTTAACGACCAGTTTTATCAGTGCTGTTATGACCCACTGTATGATCTGTCCCTGGAATAATTTTTCTGTGAGCTTTCTGGAATTAAGCATGCGCAAGTCCCTTTGACTTGAATGAAAATTGTACAGTGAAATCTCGTGCAAATCTGAAAAATATTTGCACCCCTGCTATACAGAGAAGAACATTTTCTATGCAGACTTTCTCACTCGTTTTACAGATTATTGAATATTTCTAATAGTATTAAGCACTTTAAGCTGTTTTCTGATACAAACTTAAGTTGTCGTGTGCCTGAGAAAATCACGTTGTGCTTTTTCTGAGATCTGGGTAGCAAAGACAGTCCACCAACATTGCAAAACGTATACAAAGTTTTCCTTAAAAAACTAAATCTTTTCTTCAGAAGTTACGAAGACCTTCTTGATTTTGTTCCTATATCCAAAATGCACTGCCTTTGTCTGAGTGCACAAATCTCCATTTCAGCTATAGTAATTTTTAAGGGATTATAAGATTTCTTGTTGAAATACCCACTCACCTAAAGTTAAATAAAAAGGTAATTTAGAGACTATCTCAGAATTGTTTGCAGACCAGGTATCTCAGTGCTCAGATATGTCATAAATGAGGTGAACCAAGTAAATCTGATCAGAGAGCAGAGCTGTGGTCAAGGGCAGGAATCAGACACTCACTGCACAAGTGTTCTGTGACACCTGCACGCTGGACAGTCTCATTTAAGACTGTGGGTTTTCTACATAGTTGACAAAGAGAACTAAGTGTCCCTAATGGTTTTTGGCTACCCTGCAGATATTGCAATCAACATATCCTGAGCAACAATATCTAAATTTAAAAATAATGAAAAATGCTTAAGAAAATATTCTATATGGATATTCTAGTTAGTGCAGTAAAAAACATTCTGACAAACTGTTTTCTTTAAGAAATAATAAAAAAATAATCCTACTTTATCTCATATTTTAAACTGTTCTCATCTTCTACTAGCAAAATTACTCTCCCACTCCTTTCCATTGCAAATGTTAGGAAAAACAATAGTGAAGAAATAATAATATGCCACATTCTCTATTTATTTTTTCCCCTGTAAAAGTGGAAAATCTGGGCGAGTTTTGAGTGGAAGTTAACCCTTAACTTCTTGTTCCTAAACTTCTTCTTATTCTCTTATCCTACAGGAAAAAAATATTCAGAGTACTCTGAGAAATTTAAAAAAAAAGAATACCAGCATTAGAACTTCATACTAAATATATGAGTCCTACATTCATCATTATTCATTTTCAAAGAAACTGTTGGATTTTCTCTTGAGATGGTTGTCTACATCTGACAAATATGAAAACTTTTTTTTTGAAACTGAATTGCAGGCATGTTTATTAATTCTAGGTTCTTGATTCTTAGTAATCTGCTTCTCACCTTGTTTTTAATTCAAACAGCTGTGATACACAGGAAAAATACGTTATCAAAAAATGTACTTGACAGTGCTCATATCTTCAAAAGGTAGTGATTTCACTTAATATCATATTGATTTAAAATACAAATGTTAGCACATCTAGAACTCTTATAAAAAAGAAACAGTGGATGTTAGATTTTCAGAATAATGTTTTTTAAGAATATATCATTTTCATTAAGCTAACTTTGTCTCAAAATCAAAGCCTGGATGTTTAACTAGTAATCATGAACTGAACATCATGAAAACAGCATGTTTCTGTCTCAATTAAAGAATCTAGGAATTACTTTTGTGTTGAGGGACAAAATTTCCAAATGTCAGGTTTTGACAGGAGTCCTGAAGACACCTGCAAAGACATTTTTATTACAAAGAAACCAAAAAGTCTGACTTCTTCTCAATGTCAGGAAGAAGGAAGTGGCTGATTTTTCCTACCACCTCACATAATTTAAAGAAATGAGTTCGAGTCATGAATTTCAGATTTAAGGCACTTCCAAATGTAGTTCAAAAAACCTTGTAGCTGTGAAGCCATGTGCCTTGTTATAGACTTGGATTGATTTTGCCATGTAGAGGCAAAATTCAGTCTGTTGTTCCAGGTCATGCTCCCTATTATTTAATGTATTCTACCTTACAGGACAACTGGTGGCAAGCATCTCAAAATTCCATACACTTGCTGGGTCTTGATCTTTCTGACTCTCTGACTGTCTATCTGGGTCTTGTTCTTTCTGATTCTCTGACTGTCTATCAGTCTTCCTCTTAAAATACATCATTAGAGATGAACACTGCTGGCATTTCTTTTGGAAGGCAGCATCTATATATCAATATATATCTATATATCAATATATGGATGTTCCTTTATCCCCAGAAATGGGCAGTTGATTTAGATTGTTTACAAGACAATGTAAATTTATCATAAAAGAAGCATACTTTCGCTTTTTTTCTGACAGAGCCAAAACATGATGTATGTTGAAAAAGAACTGAGTTAGAGAGACAACAAGACTTTAACACGTGGTAAGTCTCAATGCTTTGAAAAGCTGGTCACCTACATTTTGGAATGGGGCCCCAGTGATGCATCCCTGATGTTCATTTTGTTTTGCTCATTTCTGTGCAGATCCTGTTACAAAATAATACAAAATAGTACAAACATGTTGTCTAATTGTGCAGCTTTACACAAGTTCAAGTCTTTTGAAATTGTACTGCAGTCAAAAAAAGTTTTAGAAGTCAAGAGCAACAGGCATAATGTTGAAGTGAATCACTGTTATTTTGTCTGAATAACCTGATCAACTTATCAACCATTTCTAATAATTATTTCAGTATGGCAATTTCTTGTAGAAGTCTGGCTAGTTTCTACAATTTCTACTGGTTTGTTTTTTTATTTTTTTTGTGGGAAAGATTTAGGATTTGCCTACAGCATGGCTGCAACTGGTGTTGCAGGTTGTCTTTCAGTTTATGCAATAGGAGTACCTGTTCAGACTATTAACCATAAGATACCTAAAAAATCTTGATTTTTTTTCATGTAGCAAGCATGATTTTCTTCAAAGTCATAAATTTTATATTAAAATTAAAGCTATTGTTTGGGAGAGGTAATGAAGAGATGAGAAAATTGAAATGAAAGCAGTAGAAAGTGGATGAGGAACTGCTTTGGATACTTGTCTCCTGGAAAGCAGCTGAATTGATACATCCTATGAATTAACAAAGTTTATTTAATATGAGGTTTTACCCCATTGTTCCTATTAACAGATCTGATTTGTATGTGGGACTGTACCAAGGACTGCTCAGGCTACAAAATCTTTACCTATACCATTTTATATTAGTACCTTAGAAAGGCATTGTCATGGATTTGCACTGTACTGCTGGAAATAAAACACTGACATTTCAAAACGAAATAAGCATCTTAACCTTGTGAGAGCTGTAACACACTATTTACTATTTCGTTATTACTAGCCCGGGGGAGAACTCCAAAGGAATATCTAAAAAGCAGAAGCCTCAAATTGCCTTCCTGCAGTATGGAAGTAAATTTTTTGACCTGATTAAAGACAAAAATATAGACAACTGTAAATGGGTAGGGAGGACCTTTAAAGCACCACTTTTAAAGCATTCCATTGAGAAAACATAATTCTCCCAAGAACAAATGAAAGAAAAAGTGCACTTCAGGGAAGTACATTGTTCAGTGCGTGTCAAGCAAATGTAAAACACAAATCATAGCAGACATGACTTTTGCCCAGATAGCAGGAGGGGAGAAGGTAATACTTATCCCACAGTTTTACTTTGGAAGAGACAATATTTTCTTTTCTACTTACTCCAGATTTGTGCTTGAAGAGGAGAGGAGTAAATAGAGAGGAAAAAAGGCCAAAGACAAAAAAGGTCAATTTTAGCTCCCAAATGCAGCTGTATGCAACAGTAAGAGCAGGTTTAATCCTCTCCCCCTCTGTGGTAGTACAAGGAATTGATGAACTGCATAGCAGAGAAAACTAGTCGCTGGGGATTAGTGAGAGCAGGACTTATTCCTTCAACTAGCCACATCAGGGAAAAGTAGGACAAACTCTCTGTGTAGGTCTAGGTTAGGTGGCAGGAGCAAAGAACACTAGCATACACGCTGGTTCTGATCTCAGCTATAAAAAGTGTTAGAATAAAATGAAAGGCTATAAAACATTTGGTGCTGAAATTAAAATCAGGAAAGAGGCTGAGGTGTCACCAGGGTTAGTTCTCTGGAATGATCATGTCCATGTGCAGCAGCAGCCGACAGAGGATAACAAAATGTTGAGCGTTGCAAGGATGGACTTTGAGAACAAGGCAGAGGATTGTGTTTTGCCTCTTGCCTCTTGCACTCATGCCTTGAATATTTTGTGCAGTTCTGGTCTCCTCACCCCAAGGCAGAGGTAGCAGATTTGGAAACAGAGAAGGCCAACAAACACAATCGAGGGATGAAACATCCCATATATTTGAAGAGTTTGAACAGTCTGGGATGTCAAATTCAGTGAAGGGAAGGTATGAAGGCAGGTAGACTGAGGTTTACAAGATGATGAATGCGGTTAATTGGGTGACTGCAGGACAGTTATCCACCCCATCTTGCAGTATTAGGGTTACTTACTAAAACTAGTAGGTCATTGGTTTAAGACTGATGAATAAAACACCTTTTCACAGAGAAACTGATGAACTTAAGAAGCTACTGCCACAGGAGGTTGTAGACATAGAAGAATGAGTGGTTGCAAAAGAGTTTGAACAAATTCATGAGCAGATCTATAAGCAGATACTAAAGGGAATATGGAGGCACCTACCATCTGATGTGCCTAATAAAATGACTGTGGAAGTTGGGAAGAACAGGTGAATGGATTTGAAAAACCATCCAAGTTCATATGTTCCCCCCTGTTGACTAACAGGACTTTTGGCTACTGTCAAGGCAGAATGCTGGGCTAGATGAATCACCTAGTAGTAGTACCATCCAGTAGGGATTTTCTTGCTGATGTAACAGATAGACTACAAAAGTAGTGATATGCTGTTTTTTAAACTCAAGGCATTTTTTCAGGCATAAATTTGAAAGTTTAAAGTATTTCAAAATCCTGATAATCTTTCATTATTATTTTCATCTGTTGGCTAATTCTCACAGTTAAGGGACACACATTTGGGGTTTTTGTAACTGTATACATGCCCTTCCAGACAGAGGCAGGGCTTAATTAGCCCATGCCCACTTTGTCTCATACAGGTACTCATCTCTATTTGTATAAATATATTCATGACCACACATGTTTTTAAAGAGTAATTTTGGAGACATTTTGGGCTCTAAAAAGTAGCACAATCTGTGAATTCCATGTCTGTCACACTTCCCATTCTAGCTTTTGTCTGGTTTTTAACACCCCAGTCATGCTTGTGTAGTTGCATCTGTGCAACTCCAGAATGATGAATCTGGAAAACTCTCATAGGAACTACCAGCTCTGCAGGGCTCCCCCATGGGCTCTACCTCTTTAGAAAACTTGAGTGTCAAGATGTAACACAGAGAATGAGGCAATTATTGAAGTCCTTTCACATTGTGCCCTACTTCAAGAGAAAGCCTGACTTCCACAATGTCACAATCGCTATTTCTAGAAAGCATGGTCATTAACAGATAAAAGGAAAACACAATAGAACTGGTGATAGTATGTTAATCACATTTGTTGTTATCTATTCTGAAAGTTACAGCCTATATAATGTTTCATACTCTTATGTGAGATAAAGAAGAGGGATATTCATATTGTCATTTTACATGCAAATACACTACCATTAATTTTCTTGAGGCTATATCGTATATCTAGATTGCCCAAGAGGTAATTGGATGAACTGGACATTCAGATTACCTATTCTCTATATTCTTTTCTATCCCCTGGTGAGTGTTGTTTCCACTGGAAACTACAATAAAAAAGACACTTCTTATGCTTAAAAAGTACTCCTACTTGCTTTATGGTTGCAGTCTGGCTGTCTCTTGACTGTTGTCCCTAGTTATCATGTGAATGTCTGTTTTAATTTCTTTTACAGTGAGTATATCTGCCTGGAAATTTCCATCCAGTTTGCTATAAAAACAAAGAGGACATTGTTCCCAGAAAATATGTTCTTTGTACTGTTGGAAAAAGTTTCCCCTTGTGGTGTTAATGTGCCTATATACTCCACTCCTTTTTAGCTTGATTGTATTCTATGCAGGTTCCTATACTGTAGCCAAGACTGTGGTGCCTGAATACCTCACACAGCTAGGCACCCATCAAGGTGAGCTATGGAGACTACGTTTCCACTCCATTCCCTCTCCTCACATAAAAGGATGTTATATTAGATCTGGATGCACATATTCCTCAGCTACTAATTGGTTTTGAGCTGCTGCAAATAAAAGTAAGGTCAAAGAAGCTTTACAGTAATGCTGGAGAGTTGATTTTTTTGGTCATTCTTTATTCTGATTTCATTATTTCAGGCTGAGAGATAAAAACAGAGGTGAAATTATGCATCCTGAACTCATGAGCAGCACCTCTAATGTGAGGGAGGGCTCAAAAAGCACTAGTGGCCATACGGGTAATAACTGAAAGTTCCCAAATATTTGGCATTACTTGATCTTATTGTATTGAATATTTATTTGCAAGGACTTGTCATAAATACTGATTTTTATGATTTAATTATGTGGAAGAGTAGGTAAATTGCTGCTACCAGAAGAAAATCTCATCATCTTCTTTCTACTCACAGAAGCACACCTGTACACTGCTGTTCCGGTAGTTTTTCTTCAATTAAGCTTGGAGGAGATGGCCTGCAAGTGCTTGCAGATTTTAGTATTTGTGGCCATATAGCGTGACTTGTTGTAGGTGACTTCACGGTGGTGATATGTAATTGAGGGAATTCAACAACAAATATTACCAAAGAAATCTCAGCCAGCAGGTTCTTTCAGGTTTTTTGCAAACTACCGGTGAACTACTTTACTGCAGTCTGCTTACTCTGATGTTCAGAAATGATACTGTCATTTATGACGTCTGAAGAACTGTATCTTCACCTATAGCTTCAGTTACTAGTGCAGCTGCACAAACAAAGTTGATGGAGCACATTATGGATTTTTTACTTGCCTGAAAGAGGAAAATCAATTTCCATCTAATAGAGCAGGAGGTCACTAAATACTACTAGCTACTCTGTGACACTGTGGACTTAAGCAGTCCTCCTCTAAGAAAGACATGAGTAGCGAATAGGATCCTGGAGTGCATTAGTACATATATAAACAGAGAGGAAAATTAGGCACAGAAAACAAAAAATTAGCTGAGAAAAGAGAGTAAGCTGCAATTTTTTAAAGACCATCAGGACATAGCACACAGAAGCTGGAGCAACCACATCTGAGTCAGACTTGCTACATAATTTTCTTATGATGGAGAGCTTGAACTCACAAGCACACAGTAAAGCTACTACAAGTGAGACTGTGGGTCATTCAGTAAAAGACAGCCGCATCTCGGAGTGGTGTATAAAGTTCTGCAGTTGCAAGAAAGTTTAAAATTATGTAGGCAGCGCACTGCTGGGACTTATTTAGAAGACATGGGTATGAATAAATAAACAAATGAATAAAAGGAATCCAGATAATCCTAGAAGCGAACTTTACAAAGCTGTCCCATTATCCTTCTGTTCTCTAGTCATTTTCCTACTGAGGGGGTTGACCAAGGGAGCAGGGGGGACAAGAAGGACCTGCATACTTTTGTGAATAAAAGCTGAATATGGTTTCAAATTGTGATAAAATAATCATGTTGCATTTGTGTAAAAAGAGGGTTTTTTTCCTATGAACATGGATGAATGTCCTGTCCTTGTTTGTAACTGCCAGGTGACAAATTCATTTTAAGGAAGATGCACACGCTTCAGGTTCAGTGTTCAGGCTACTGTTCAAAGCTTTGCTGCTAATAGGTATGCGTGTGTACTGTCCTTTACCATGTCATAAACAGTGAAATGGACAGGCTGAAGTAACCTGGTGAGCCTGCTCACACAGGTTCCCTGATGGGTGGTTGTCACTGTTAAAGTTGGGACTGGCAGAGTGACATAGAATCTTCTTTCAAAGCAGGGACAGGATTACAAGAAGGCTGTAATCACTTTATTGTAACAGGTTGCAAACATTTATACTTTTCGCACATCACACATGTCAACTTTCTATTGGTGCCTTTCATGTAAACATATATCAGGCTATACACATGTCATCCTGCTATTGGTACACATAGATCAGGCCACACATATGTCACTTTCTATTGGTATACGTACATCAGGCCATCAGGCCATCCACATGTCAACCTATCATTGGTACTTTCATGTATACACACATCAGGATTGGTTGTAAAATAGTAAACACAGTTTTTGTCGAGTCATCCTGACTTGCAGAAAGTACAGGAAGTCCATTTCTGTCCTCCATCTTCTTCCTGTCTGAAAGTTGCCCACATTCTTCTGCATGCTGTGTTCTCCTCCTTTCAGGGCTATACTGTAATCTGGTCAATGTCAATTGCTTCGTTGATAAGTGCCAGGCTGCTGACAGACCTGCTGTCCACCCTGACAGGTGGTGATGACAGTTGTGTGTTCAGTAGCTGAGAGAGGAGAGACCCAAACCAAAATTGACTTAATGAGGAAATATCAATGCCTTAGGAACTTTTTCTGTGGGTTATGTATTATCTGGAAGAAAAACATTCCATGGGAAATTGCAAAAAAAAGCAGGAAGACACAAAGGAGAAGCTGAAGGACAAGCTGAAGGAGAAGGTGTAGGACAAGCAACCAATGCAGCCAGGCAGCTAAGTAGGCCCAGATAGTTGAGGAGAAGACTGACTGTGGATGTCTACATGGCCATGTTGCATCACAGGACATTGCATAAAACCAGCAAACACTAAAAACAGATGGCAAAACGAAACTCAAAAAGCCATCTCTCTCATCTCTCATTTATTTTCCAAATATCTATGATGAATAAAGTATGGATCACTGTACTCCACAAAAAGGTATGTAAAAAAGAATGATGTACACAAGCTTGAGGTCCGTGCTCAATTCAAGCACTCCCTTATTGTGCAAATCACTCAGTTGACTTTAGGAAGGATACCACTTCCAGCCAATGATGTCGGAGTAGTCTTAAACAGATCATCAGTGGGTAACACAGAGTTATAGTGCTGTCATTCCAGCTCGGGTTCAATTAGAACATGCTGCAGTTTTACTAGGAAGAGTTTACTCATTGCTAGCACTAGCAGCAGTAGACCGTGATGGAAGCAAACACTTGCCAAAGTAGAGTCAGTAAATCGAAAGGAGATGTTCTTCAGGAAACAGGCTTTGTTTTTTCTTTCTACCTAGAAGTATCACATAGTAACAAAAAAACTATTAAAAAAAAGGAGAAAAAGAAAGAAAAGATAGACTTTCTTAATTTAATTGCATTTGCTCAGTACTTTAGAGAATTTATGAGAGTGAGACATATACATCTACTAAGTCTCTATTCCATCTTCAATTATACTCTCTTGGGTCAAATTTTTGGACATTCACTGCACAGGCAATGAAGCAAAGAATGGATCTAAATTGGTTTTAAATTAATCAAACTCATGGTTAAAAAGCAGAGCATCATCGCTTAGGTTAAATGTCAGTTGTTCATCTTCAGTTTCGTGTATTTTTTTGAACTTACCATAATTGACCTTTTCAAGTGTAACACTCAGTTAAAACCTGGAGAAAATGGCAATATGATAAGAGAAGTACAATTTCAGCTATGATAAAGTCACTATATAGAAGATGAGATATGAAGATGTTAATTAATCTCTTCTCACCATTTTCCACAATAGAGTAATTACACTTTCGAATTGATGCTACTTCTAATGGATGCGATATCACAATTGAATTAAAGGTGGGCAAAAAAGTATGAAAACAAGTTTAAAAAGAGTGAGAAAGGCTTCATTAAAAGCTACAGAAGTCAGTGGAAAGATTATAATGGATTTCTGTGAGTTTTATATAAGGCCTTTAGTGCACAATTGGAAAATTTTTCAGGTTTAGATAACTTGAATAAAATAGCTACCTCTTTGTCTACTGTATTCCCTTTGGATTTCCCTCTTTGATCTTCTTTTTTCTGGTCACAGAATGTTCCTTGTTAAAATAGTACAAACCTTCTTTGGGTAGAAGAATGAAAGTGCCTTGTTGTAGGACATCCCTGAGTAAGTATACCAGCTGAGGAAATTTTTAATATGCCACTCCTTGTCCATGCTGCTGCAGCCTGGCCTCTCTTTCCGACACCACAGAATACAATCAGCATTTGGCAGCAGACACATTTTTATCTCAGCTTATGAGAAAATTAATTTTTTGAATTAAGCTGTGAATGTTTAGGGCACAATAGTAGTGTGGCTTACTTGAGTGCATCAGATCATGTGGGAAAGTAAGCTATGTGCTTACTGGGACTCAGGACGCACAGGCATGGGCAAAGTTTGTGCCAAGAAGGAATTACTTCCCTTAGTATTTGGCAGATGAACAATATTAGTGAGGTCTGGGTCTATTCACAAACTTACACTCTTAGGCAATTTGGGGGCTTGGTTGCTGGGCTGCAAAAAACAGAGTTTAGGCCTGGTTCAGTTAAACCAAATGATAGCAATCTCATTGGTTTTAAAGGGATGAAATGTTAATAAATGAAAAATGTTAGGCTGTCAAGTGTTGATCAGGTTCTATTTCCAACAAGTTTGTTGCTGGCTTGGGACCATGGGGGTTATTCTGGGATGGTACTTATATTTGTAGCACAGACAAAAGTCCCATTGGTTTCATAACCAGTTCTACTAAAAGTAACATTGATTGAATCTAGGGTTTGGCCACATCATCTCAGTTTTCCTCAGTGACCTACAGTATTGTTTTTTAATTGTCATCCTGTGTCAATTTTTTGTCACATCTGTGACTTAACAGGTCTTCCTAGATCATTCATCATTTGTTCCTGAATTTTCAATAGTTTAATAAAATCCTTTGAACCAAATAATGACATTAGCACTACAAATAAATGGAGTGATTTCATTGCACTTCACATATTTTATTTTGACTTTCATTATTATGAGAACCAAGCAGCTTGGTACATGTGGGAAACAAAAAAACCAGTTTTATCTGAGAAACTATTTAATATTTTATGAAACTAAAATGAATCTGTGCTTAATAATGTGTGGACTCAAAATGAAAGCACTCAATCCTTCTTGGGGGTGAGATTACAGGCAGTATTAACAAAGAAAAACAGATTTAAGAAAAAACCACCTAGTTATAAACAAATCACACAGTTTAAAATCTCCAATCTAACACAACATTTACAACTTAAGGAATATAATGCAGAACCAAACAAGGTCCACTAAGGGTGATGGAAATCTGTCCACTTGTGAACAGGTGTTGACTCTGTTTTTAATGACAAATAATAATTTTGCAAGAATATGCAGCTACAGAATTGGGTATAATCCCTACTCCTCACCAGCAACATAACCTTCATCAGTACAATTGTTCATCACATGTCCATTGAAGGTTCCTCTGTAAGCTCATTTATTCATATGGTGGACAGAAGAGATTTGAGCATGTCGCCATCCTCGGATATGGCATGGGGCCCAGATAGTCTTCCACAGTTTTATCATGCGCTTTTATTTCATTTGGCCTTTAATAAGGAGACTTTGGGAAACTTTTGACTGCAGATAC